>NC_090935.1:267129922-267444187 GCF_040938575.1 Ambystoma mexicanum | reverse complement strand
CAAAGGGAATTCTAACCATTTAGCAGTTCTAACATATAGCGCTGATTTCTTCCAACATGTGCCGAAACACAGCGCAGAAGGGATTGATCACATTTGACAACCAATGTACAAGAGAAAGCTCCCCGGGGCACGATTCGAAATAGTTTTAGGTTTGTCCCGTCAGCAAACAAACTCTGTCGAATAATCCTTTTCTCTATGCCACCTTCTCTGCCTAACTGACCTGAAAAATGTTGGTCGGTAGGACGTGCACAGCAAGGGAGCGTGTTCAGCGTGTCTTGTCTTGCAACGTTCTTTATGAGTACAAATGTTTTATTGTTTTTTTTAGGCTGAGATGAAACAAGTCAAGACACACGATAGCAGGCGCTGCGATCTAGTCTAACGAGAATCTAACCTGATGAAAAACTATAGAGGCAACATCTCAGTGGGAGATCACGGCAAGGACTGGGAAGGCTTCAGACACATTCACTGTGGCTTCTCTTCAACTTGAAAAGAAGCATTTTCAGAATCCCTGCCGCCCGACAATCTATTTGCATCATCAATTCTTTCGAGCTTGGGGCAGGTGATTCATGAGTGTTGCCCTAATCTTTGGTTGCAAGATGGTCAAAATAGCAGAACAGAGGAATTCTGGCAATGCTTAATCAATGACATTCATAAAACCAAACACATTTGCATGAAAATCAAATCAACGAATTTACAGGACATTGATCAAAATGCATGCTTTGCAAGGCAAGCACCCAATCATGCAGACAACAGACACGCAGCTCTGCCTACAACAAAGCTAAAGGAATCATGATTGATGTCCATCCAATGGTGCAAGAAGATGTATGGCACGTGTGGGGCAGATTGTGTTAGGTGTGCAAATATCACTATCACTTCAAAATAGCCAGTGATATGATAATATTGATCAACATATTGAATGTCATTTTCCAATGTGGGCAACACACTCTCCTTGAAAGAATAAAACATTTCTGAGTCCTACACGCAATGGTCGAAGTGTACAAAAAGAAGTAGTGGAACTATGACCTCTGCTGGCCTGCCCCGATCGCCCCCCCCACGCACAATCCAAACCCTCAAACAAATGCACCGTCTGTTTAAGTCATTTTTCAGTGCAGTGCACTGAAGTGCAAGTATCAACTTCTTGCCGCACTTTTATTTAAAAACTAGCATTCTGGAATGCTCTTTTCCAAATAAAAGTATAGAAATGGAAAAACTTCATTAAAACATGTAGAGGAGCACTGCCCGCAACTGCTCCCGCCCACTTCTACCACTGCCCACACAGATTTGAACTTGGAACTCGAATGTGACCTGCGGATGGTAAGAACAATAGTATAGTCAGTGATTGAAGTGGGATAGGAAATGAAGGTGGCTTTGACTAGTCGCAAAACATTATTGTGGGGGAGGGGGCGTGGGGTGGGGTGGAGAAGGAGCAAAGCCAAAGAGGTGCGTTCTGTGTGGCCCAGGTAGAAAAGTAACTTTTAAAAGACAGGTGGCCTATGTGACATAAGACAAGGCTGAACAGGTGTTGAAATCTTGCATGTCAGGAAGTAAAATGTACTTTTAAAAGGGTTTGGAATGTAATATTTAATTTAGCAGTCAAAAGATTGACATGCATAAACATTTTTCGAAAACAAACACAAAACCAATTTAAAATAGGTCCATTTTGTTTCTAAGGTATCAGTCCGTTTGAAGGAGATCGATGTTTATTTTGATCATACGTGAATACTCTATAATCATGTGTTTCAAAAACCCAGTAATTTATTTTCTTCTTTTATATTTTCTCTTTAGATTAAGAGAAAACAAATCGAATACCAAATGTCAAACCAATGAGGTGATTCAAAACATGGTTGATGATGACCGGGCAAAGCACTCTCTGTGGCACAATGTTTGGAGAATGGGAGGGATGGGCCCCAGCTTGCCCATGACAACTTAAAGCACTGTGTAAATATGAAAGAATGTTGTAGTCTGTGGGAATTGTGATAACCCTGACAGTATTCTCCCACCCACTCCCTTGGGAACTCCCATTGAGGTGATCAGGGAATGGCCATTGCTTTTGGATCCTGACCCTGGGGGTGGGCAAGGAAGGGAGGATCATCTGAGTGGAGGGTCACGGGGGTTTGAGAGGAGGATAACCAATGGTGATACATGGTATTTTCCCGATATCAAAACTACTACTCTCCCTCAGCCTTTATGGGGTATTTCCAATCTCACACCATTTCCCCTTGCCCATTTCCAACAGACTCTGAGACGAGAAAGAGGAAACTAAGATCAGTAATGAGTACCCATAGAATAACCTGGGGAAAATAAGGGCAACCTACCCTATGTTGGGTGTCCTGACCCACGTTTAAGCTATCATGCTACAACATTTGGTGCTGTGGGCTTAGAAAAGTCAAGATGGCGGAAAACCCACATGTGCGCCGAAATCCAGGAAAGCTGCGCAGTTTGTGCGCACACCAAAATGGTTGCCTCACTTGCCACCCACCAGTGCGAGAATGAAAGGCCGGGTTGCCATGAGGGAAATGGGTTGCCAAAGGAAAAACAGTAGCGCCGGTTAGCTTCAAAGCGCTTTAAAACCACCATTGGACTACCCGCACAGTAGTCTGAAACCATTGGGAATGGCAATGCTGATTGCCAAATGCAACTAGAATTGTGGGGAATTCATTCTTAAATCCCAAAAATGGGTGCAGTAACAGTACTCACCACTATCCAAAAGCCGGCAATTTAAAACAACACCAGATTTTACTTTTTTGTAGAAAACTGAATAAATGAACCCAAAACATGCCAAAGAAAGACTTACTGAGAGGTGGATACAATGTAAAGTGATATTCTGAAGTGAATTGAAGGTTTATAACAAGACTGGCTGAGCTGTGGATTGCAGCAGTTTAAGTTGCACTGGGTTAAAGACACTAAAATCGAAAATGTTTAGATTAAATGAGTGACCATGTTTGGTGTCACATGCCTTTGTAACTGTTGAAATGCCATAGTTTTGCACTTAGAATCAGCATTCTAGCTGCATATGTAAAAATGTTTAGTTTTATTTGAATGCAGGAACTGGGGAACAAAAAGTGACATTTTATCTGAAACTGGCTTAAAGAGATTCCAATTCTGCCTGGCAACTACCCCCATCAGGAGTGAAACTTGAGTCACAGCTGTGTTCCCAGGCCTAGCTGCCCTTTTGCTGCTCACACTAAGGATATGCCATCTATCTGATAATTGAATTACCTGTGCTCTGCAGGAAAGTGAACAAAGCCCTGTCCTGGCTCAGGCAAAGGTTTTATTGGCAGGAGTCGTAAATGGTCGTAAAAAGTGGCTTCCTCCTGAGGAAAGGGGAGGAGCACTGCCTGTGAGAGCAGGCTGGCTTGGCAGAACTGGATAAACCAGTATTTCTACCTTGTGCTGGGAGGAAACCACACCCCTTTGGAGCCAGAACATAACTTTAAAAAGATGGATCATTCATAGAGCGGACATGTGAAAATTTTATAAATGACACCATAATTCTTGTGATTTTTCTGCCCACATTTTAAGAGGTTTTTCGACCCGGTGGCATGTTCAGGGGGGTGTCAGCGGAAAAGTGGATATTACTCTAAATGTATGCATGTTAAAAATCTGAAACTTCATCAGTTAATGTCCATACTCCCTGCGCACATGTATGTAAAGTTGGGTCAATATCAGAAATTGAAAAATCAGTTAAAAAGTCAATTATGTGCCATTTCTGAATGCAAGCTCTTAGAAACAGCAGATTTGGACAGAGACATGGCTAAATTCAGCCACACCATGTATATGTAATTTCAAGCAACTGTGTAACTGTGAAATATGTCTTTTATCATCAAATATAGAATGTGTGCAATCTGACAGAGGAGTGTCCTATCTGCAAGCCATAAAATGACATCCCTCTGACTCACAGTTCATTCCCCAATCAAATGATAAATGGAAGTTTGACCAATTAGAAGCTGAGAGAGAGGTAGGGTCAGTGATGCTAGAACACACCCACATTCTAAACACATAAAAGCAGACAGACAGGACAGATAGGGACTTTTCAAATCCATCTGCCGCTGGAAGCTCTGCCGGAAAAATCCATACTTTACCTCCATCAAACCTCCAGAAAGCCAAACTAGAGACTTCAATCTATCCAGAACTAAGAGACCAGACCAGAGAGAAAGCAGTGCTGTACCCAGAGAGACCCAGACCAGCAGAGAGAGCTGACCCAGATCACTGTGAAGTGCAGAGGCCAGACCAGACCAGACCAGACCAGAGTCCAGTTTAAAACCCTGACCAGATCCGTGACGAGGCCCATTTAACTCAAGAATATAGTGTGAGTACCTAGAAAACTGTGCAGATCCAATCTCCTAGTTAAAATAATATAATTCAATCTATTTAATCTAAGTAGAACTGTCTCCTAACTGTCACCTGTCATTTGCATAGCTGTCACTTGTCATTTTCTAGTTGCAAGCTGCACGTGTCTTTTTGAACTTTAAAATTTCAAATCTGAAAAACGACCTTCACTAAATCGCTCATATCTCCGCGACCGTTTGTGCTAGAGACTTGCAGTAACTTTTATTTGAAAGCTTAGAATCTTAGCTTTGAATCGCACCAAGAACCGCATTCCTAACCCTTATAGTTTTACCGCAATCGCGGAACACGCATCCGCGAATTTTACCGCGATTTGCAAATTTCTTCACATGTAAAAACTGCTGCTGCTTGCCTTCCATTTGCCAGAAATTCGTTTAACCTGCTAACTATCCCTGCATCATTGCTAGTGAGAGCCTGGACTAATATTAACTAGATACCACTCACCCTGAACCTCTGAAAGGGAATTAAAAGCATTTTAGCATACTTTTCAATTCATTGCCAGCACATATCAAAGCAATTTGGGCCTGTGTTTTCAAACTTCTGTAGTCTAAGCTTGGAGGGATTGAACTGAATTACATTGAATTGCATTTCTGAGAATTGTGTGCCTTCCTTCCACTTCCTTGCATTGCATAAAAGGGGGGAGGGGATTGCCAGAGAAAAGTGATTACATTGTTTGGTTGAAATCATATTGAGTATTTTCTGTACTGCATTCATTGAATATTGCATCCACCTGAGCTTTCATAAAGCATCCTCTACCACATTATACTTTTGTTCCTATTTACCAGTGTGCTACCTTATCCATTTCATGTCAACTCCTTATTGATTATAGAGAAGCGTGTTAGTGCCAGATTCTCCGTTGTTGATCTTTATCATATCAGATTAAGTGTGCTATTCAATTATTAATTTATTATAAAGTGTGATATATATATATTTTAAATTATCAAATAAACCTTTTAAACTTGCAAAACAGAACTACTTCTTGGCTCAGTGGGGTCAGGGGGATTCCAAGAGAGGGGTGTTATATAGGGGTAGTCATCCAGAACGCATGAACTGGACATAAAGATATATCAATAAGGGTTTTCATTCAGTATTATAGACTAGGCGTTGACTTAGCTGTAGTGTTGAATTGAATCCTCTTACAAATTGGGGGCTCGAGCCGGACGTTTGGGTTAGAATACCACTTGTTCAGCTTAATACAGTGTGCTAACTGACGGGATACACACATCCGGTCGGATCACCACGCTGCATTACGCTGTGAAGCATTCCTCAAAAGGGACACTCCAAGAAAAGTTCTGTTCTGCAAAAATAAAATACTAACTTCTGTAAGTCAGGACAGAGACCAATCTCTAGAATGACGACCTTGGTAGATATGAAAATAGCCAGAGAGCACTTCTTACATAAATTATTTGTGAGAGGTGAATGGGCTGAGCAGGGCCAGGATGCCTGGTTGCAGGCCATCACGCGACAGGTCACTGAAACAGGGTCAGACTTATGGAGAGATCAGGGTCCATTACATGTGGCCCTGAGTGAACTATATATGGCTCCTAAGGCCAAAGATGAACACGACAAGATTGTTAGGATAGCGGCATACCTGTACCTATATATGGGAGACATGCAGGATAGATGTGCTGAAAGCCAAAATCTGGCAAATAGGCAACAGATGGCGTTAGAGAAGGTCCAATCTGACCTGGTCTCTTCTGAGCAGAGGCTGCAGAGGAGCCAGGAGTCAGAAGATGATAGTAGGCAGCACATCATTAAAATAAAGAAGGATATGGATGTGCTGCAACAGGAAAAGGTAGAACAGGATACCAGATTTCTGGCCTTGCAGAAGGAATACCAAGAAGGTTTGGACTCCCTACTGCAAAACCAGAAAAAGCTGGAGCAACAACTGGACTTCAACAGGGTATGTGCTGAGCAGGTAGTCACCCTGCAAGGCCACCTAGATAGAGTGAAGGCAGAGAGCAACAAACTAATTCTGAAAGACCTGGATACCCAGGCAGAGTTTGATCAGGAGCGCCAGAATGCTGGTGCCTTCCAAAGGCAAAGGGACGACCTGGCGGCACAGATGCAGGCTCTTAGTCAGGAAAGGGATACCTTAGGCCAGGAAGTCTGCCATTTAAAAAGAAAAATGGAAGAAAATCACCTGGCCCACCAGGGACTGGGTGACCTCCAAAAAGAACACCAGAACTTGCTAGAGCACACCAGGAGGGTGGAGGATGCTCTAGCAAGAAAGGAGCAGGCCAATAGGGACACAGCTCAGGAGGTAACCCTCCTGCAGCAAAGACTGGCCCAGTTCTCCAGGACCAACCAGGAAGTACAGAGGGAAAATGAGGCTCTCTGCCAGCACAATGAGAGGCTCCAGCAACAGGTAGCGATGCAGGAGAAACTGATAGAGTCGAGTAAGGCCTTAACAGAGGAACTGAAAGCACAAATGCAGGCTCTTGCATTGCAACAGGGAGCAGGGGCGGATAGAGATGAGGTCTGCTGGGAAAGAGAGACTCCTGACCATAACCGCAGGAGCCCTAACACCAGGGGCCTTCATCTCCCCCAGTCCCTGGACTCTACCACCCCCATGTCCCCTGGCGCACATGAGCACAGGGCCACAGGGATGGCAGATTACTATCCAGCTAAGAGTATGGGGCTCATAGGCCAGTACCACTCAGGAATGGAGGGGTGGGCATCAGGGTATGGGCACCCAAGTGCAGTACAGTTCGATGGGGAACCCCAGGAGAGTAGGCCCATTAAGGGCATCCTGAAAACCTCTGCCCAGTTAGGTCAGTGGAGGGGGTACCCATCAAATCCTGGCAGCAAGGAGGAATCTGAAGACTCCTCTGAACTGCGCAGGACACAGGAGACCAGGTCCCCACATTCTGCCAGCCATTCCCAGGCTCGCAGAATCCGGGAAAACCTGGAAGAACAGACGGGAACCTCTGGGAGCAGTGCCTCTGAGTCCGAGGATGAATGGACAAGGGTTACCCGAACCAAAAAGGCCAATAAGGCAAAAAGGGCCTTGCTTAAGGACCCCTTAAAGCAGATTAAGGCGATCAGGAGCGTCATCACGCCTTACCATAAGAACGCTAAGTATTCTGTTTGGGAGCACTTAGAGTTGTTTGAGCAAATGATGGAGACTTTCCATTTGAAGGACAGCCAAAGCTGTATTCAATATGTAAAGTGGACATTCTCCCCGGAATACTCCAGTTTCTTTGCGGGGCTGGAGGATCAAAATCATTTAAGATGGTCCACATATAAGGCGGCCATCCTGAAACATTTTTCTGTTCACAGAAATCCTCAAGAGGCTCGCAAGGCAGCCTACAATTTGCAATGTGGGGAGGATCAGGCCCCACAAGAATTTGTGCAGGAGTTAAAGCGTGCTTTTGCACAGACCACAAGAAGGGTGCGCACAGATAGTAGAGAGTTCATAAATACGTTTTTCCATGCCTTGCCCAAATACATCATGACCCAGCTCGTGAGGGATTTTCACGAGAAAAGATCCTTAGATTGGGTCATTGAACAGGCTACCCGGATGTATGAGGTGCAGAAACCGATAGATAGCAAAAGTAATGCCCAGAAAAACCCCAAAGCCAACACCACCCCTGCTGCTGCCAAGGTGGCAGAGGTAAAGGTCACCCCCGTTTTAGATTTGGAGATGGGGGGGCCTAAAAACCTACCTGCACCTAATAATGCTAGGCCCAGAAGGTCCTCGGGCCAGTCACAGACAGGGAGCCAGGGAGTCAGCCCCACAAATGGGGTCCTCGCTCTCCTGATTATGTAAGTCCCCGTTACAAGGGAAACAGACCCATCCTGGGTTATGTGTGGACTCCTCCAGCCCAAGGGGGGGGATCCAGCCAAGCACCTAACCCAGGGAACTTCCCTCCTAACTTCCCACCGGAGGGCAGAAACTCTCCAAATCCTGGGCAGAACTTTTTCCCCAGTTATCCACCCAACTTTCAGCCCCAAAACCATCCATCCTTCTTTCCCCAATTCCCTGAGCCCAGACCACTGAATCCAGGAGAGGGGAGGCCAAGGGTGGAGGGGTACCCAAATCTTCCCAACCCGGGGTATTACCAGAGGAGGGATAGCTACCCTTCATAAATACGTTTTTCCATGCCTTGCCCAAATACATCATGACCCAGCTCGTGAGGGATTTTCACGAGAAAAGATCCTTAGATTGGGTCATTGAACAGGCTACCCGGATCTATGAGGTGCAGAAACCGATAGATAGCAAAAGTAATGCCCAGAAAAACCCCAAAGCCAACACCACCCCTGCTGCTGCCAAGGTGGCAGAGGTAAAGGTCACCCCCGTTTTAGATTTGGAGATGGGGGGGCCTAAAAACCTACCTGCACCTAATAATGCTAGGCCCAGAAGGTCCTCGGGCCAGTCACAGACAGGGAGCCAGGGAGGCAGCCCCACAAATGGGGTCCCTCGCTCTCCTGATTATGTAAGTCCCCGTTACAAGGGAAACAGACCCATCCTGGGTTATGTGTGGACTCCTCCAGCCCAAGGGGGGGGATCCAGCCAAGCACCTAACCCAGGGAACTTCCCTCCTAACTTCCCACCGGAGGGCAGGAACTCTCCAAATCCTGGGCAGAACTTTTTCCCCAGTTATCCACCCAACTTTCAGCCCCAAAACCATCCATCCTTCTTTCCCCAATTCCCTGAGCCCAGACCACTGAATCCGGGAGAGGGGAGGCCAAGGGTGGAGGGGTACCCAAATCTTCCCAACCCGGGGTATTACCAGAGGAGGGATAGCTACCCTTCCCGGGATCAGCCCAGGGGAGAAAACAGGGCCCCGTATCAGCCTGAGCGGGTTTCCCAGTTAGAGCGCCAGGTTCAAAACATGGCGCGGGATATGGGTCATATACTGAGGGCGCAGCAGAACCCTCAGATCAGCATGCCGGCGCAGAACGCACCCAACTCTGGACCTGGTGCTCCAGAACAATGACGGGGGCAGCACCCCGATAACTCACCGGTTCCCAGGGAGGAGGCACAAGGGGAAGGGGGGTGTAAAGCCTTGGAGGAAGCTTCCTTCCTCACTTGTAAACAGCCCCTGGAAACCCAGGAACCGGAAACAAAATCTCTTGCCCCTGAAAGTCTGCCTCCTAAGGAGCAGAGGGGGGGTAGGAGAAACAAAAGACCCAAACAGACTCAGTTTGAGGAGGAGGTACAGATCTTCCAATTTGAGGGAGAGGGATCCTCAGAGGATCCTGAGAAAAGAATCTTCTCCTTCAGAGAGGGGGGAACTCCTCCCAAAGAAAAATGGGTCCCTAGGAATGCAAATCCAGACTGGGGAGATGTGGAGACTGAGCTACCGCCGCCCACCATCTCATCCCAGAACCAACAGCAAGAAAATCCCCGGGTTCAAACCCATACTGGGGACTGCCTCCAAAAAGGGGGGGGCGGCCCAGAACTGGAACCAGGGGAACCCACAATGGCTCTGATCTCCAGTTGCCAAATTTTTCTTTCAGATTCCCAAGACTCTCCACAGAATTCTGCCCAAATCTCTTCGCTAGCAATGTCCAAAACCAGAAAGTTAGCCCACCAGTTGTCCAAAAATGTACATTACCTGTGCCCCCTTGAGGAGAAGGAGGGAAGATATTATGCCCCGGTACAAGTACAGGGGCAGGGTACAATCTCGGCACTGGTGGAAACTGGATCTCAAGCTACCCTTCTTTCCAGAAGGGCCTTTGACGAACTGAATGCAGGAAGGGGAGAGAATTACCAAATTCCTCTCACCTCTCTTCCGGGACAACTGCAGAACTTTGACGGGAAGGAAATTCCCGTTGAGGGGACTGCAGACTTGGACATTAAGATCGGGCGACACAAGTTGAAACACCCGGTCATAGTTGTGACTCCAGAGGGCACCCCTTGTTTACTAGGGAATGACCTCCTGAGAAGGTTGTCACCCCTAATAGATTGCGTAAACAAGGTCCTCTGGACCCAGACTAACCGACCAATAAAATTAAAACAGAGTGTCAACCATGTTAGTTTAAACGGCACCTGCCACATGGTTGAACAAAAATCTGACCAAGTAGAATTTCACTTCCAGAATAGCCAAATTCCAGACGTGACAGTAATAGCAGTAGGACAACAGACTGGTGATGGAGGGTCCTCTCTATTTCTGAAAATCAACCTTCCTTCCAGTCTAAAGTGGTACTCCACGCTGGAGGGAAACACTCTGAGATTCTATACTAATCCACAATCTGAAACTCCCACTCCTATAGTCCAGAAAGATGTGAAATCAGCTCAAAGCCTGGCTGATATTCAGCAAATTGGAGAGCAGTTGTTCATCCCTGTTCAGTTAAATGATGGGAAGGACTCTGTTCTCGCTCGAGTGTGTGTGAACAACGGTAAGAGCTTCATCAGCGAAGCCATGTTTCGCCAACTCCCAAAAGATCCAGCCATTCCCACCTTCAAACTGATAGACAAATGGGAAATGGACCTGGAAGCACCTAATTCCAAACATCTCCTGCCAAGCAGGTGTATGCTCAAAATCTCCATTGGCAATAAGAGCATAGTCCACAATTGTTGGGTCGTGCGAGACGTCCCTGCCGCCTTTTACTTAGGCAGTGACATTCTCAATCGCTTTGCCATTAGTTTGGACCTAATAAACTTCAAAGCTTGGTCCCGATTAGCGGATAATTCCATGGGCTTTGATGATCCAGAAAAAGCATTTAGGTCAGCTCAATTGCTACCTTATGCAGTTGAAATTCAGATTAAAGAGGAAGTCACCATCCCAGAAAGGACCCGACAATTCTCCTTGGAAGTGAAAGTTAAAAGAGGACAACATTTGAAAAACCCTGATGCTTACATACATCTAAATGCTTCTCTCCAACAGCAAGGGTTAGGGGTAAACCCAACACCATTAGTCAACATAGAACATGACACTATTCCAATAGAGGTGGATAACAGCGACTTAAAGAGTATTACTCTAGCCGCAGGCACCATTATTGGAATGGCGGTTGATGACCGACATTTTTCCATCGACTTAGTAAATGAACTGTTAGGACCAATCCCCAAGGACTGCTTTGACAGTGACAGTGATGACAATACAACACCAGACAGGATCTTTACCCGGCATGGGGGGAACTTCCTGGTGTACACTTCTTGCCCCTATGGTAAGGAAGATGTGACTTGTGACTTCAGGAGGGATGAGGTGATTTTCCAGGTTCATGAAGGCTGCCTTTCCCACCTGAAGCCTCCGGTCCAAATCAGCACTCTGACCAGGGACTTCTCCACCCAGCTGGAGGAGGCCGCGGAGATAACCAGACCAGAAGTCTTTCCAGGCTTCAGGCAGATGGTGGAAGAGAGAGTCAACCTAGCGGATGCCTGTGTGACTCTGGAACAAAAGCAAAAGTTGAAACAAGTTTTCTTGGATTTCCAAGATCTCTTTGCGGTAGACTCATATGACTGTGGTCGCACTGACATCCACACAACAACAATCCCCACGGACCCTGGCATGACTCCTGTGTTTGTGAAGCAATATCGCTTGCCTCTCGCATCAATGGAGTCCCTTACTGAAATAATTAAGAACCTTGAGTCCCGGGGAATAATCCGTCCAGTCCACAGCACCTTCAATAATCCGGTGCTGGGAATATTGAAGCCAAACGGCCAGTGGAGACTCTGTGCCGACCTCAGGGAGCTCAACAAACGGGTCCATACTTCCCGATGGCCTCTGCCCTACATTGACCAAGGGCTGGCTCAGATCCAGGGGTCACAGGTATTCACTGCAATAGACCTGACCAATGGATACTGGACTGTGCCTGTCAGTAGGGAGGACCAATACAAGCTGGCTTTTACCTTTGGGGGCCAGCAGTACACCTGGACCCGGACTCCCTTCGGATACCTTAACTCCGGTAATGAGTTCAATATTTTCCTACATAAGGCCATGCCCGACTTGGGTGCAAGGGGTAACCTGGCTTATGTAGATGATGTCCTCATCAAAAGTTCATCTGTGGAGGAACACATAGCGGAGATCCGTTATGTTCTGACACAGTTGAGGGCTGCCGGAGCAAAACTTTCCTTTCAGAAAGCACAGTGGTGTAGAACCCGTGTTAATTTCTTGGGGCATGAGATTACTCCTCAGGGTCTCTGTCCCCAGGAAAAGAAAGTGGAAGCACTTCAGAAACTGAAAGACCCCACAACTCTGCGGGAACTAAGGAGCCTCCTTGGACTGACTAATTACAGCAGAAAGTTCATTGAGGGCTACGCAGAGATCACCAGACCCCTGATTCATCTCCTGAAGTGGGGGGTCAAGTGGGAATGGGGTCCAGAACAAGCCGAGGCGGTAAAACAACTCAAAAGAAGCCTCTCACAAGCGCCTTGCCTAGCTTACCCTGTCAGAAACAAGGAGTTCTTCCTGGAGACAGGGTTCTCTAATACGTGCTTGACGGCCGTATTATACCAAAAGCATGACCAGGTCAATAAAGTAATCTCCTATGCGAGCAAAACTTTATCCTCTGTGGAGGAGAAATTCAACGATTGTGAGAAGGCACTCCTGGCAACGGTGTGGGCATTGAAGAATTACCGCCCGTTTATCCAGGGGGAACACATCATAGTGGAGACTCCACACCAGCCTCTGCAATGTCTCCAAAGTGACAGAATCCGGGCCGGAAATGTGAGTAATTCCCGAATTACTTCCTGGATTCTGTCAATGCAAGGCTTTCCTGTGGAGGTCAGATATGGCCAAAACAAGAAGAGTCCCCTCGCGCAAGGTCTGGCTGACTTGCATGATTGTGCCAGAGAAAACTGTCTCGAGGACGAAAGTCTGAAAATCAAGGACAACATGGAGGCATACCTTAATTCCCCACACAAAGTCTTTGAAGAGGACAAGTGTGAGGGAATGCCCACTGTCTATGTGGATGGATGCTCTTACCATGTTGACAACAACGGGGAGAAAGAACTGGTGGCCGGCGTAGGGAATGCATGGGTGAATGAGTCCCCAGAACCCTCCGCTGGATACAAAATTGGTCCCCGAAGTAGTCAGGTGGCAGAATTGATGGCTGTGCATCAGGCCATCCTCACTGCTGTCCAGCATCAACTCCGCGAACTGGTCATAATCACAGATTCGGATTATGTACGGAACGGGTTTGTGGAGCACCTGGTTAATTGGAAAACCAGAGGCATGTTATGTGCTAACAACAAACCCTTGAAACATGGGAAGTTGATCCAAAACATTGATGATCTGGTCACATCGAATGGGATGACCATCTATTGGAAGAAGATTAAGGGTCATTCCAAAGTAGAGGGACCAGACAAAACTGGAAATGACTTAGCTGATCAGCTGGCCAAAACCGGGGCCATCCAAGGGGATCTAATTGAGATTGAGTCCCTGTTGGGGGAAATCCAGGTCACTGCTATCACTAGATCCCAGACAAATGCTCACAACAACCTTTCAATTGCACAATGGAGTAAGGAGAACCCTGATGCTGATTTGATTACTGCTCAGAAGGGGGATCCAATAATTGGTAAATTTTACCAGCACCTTGAGGACCCTGAGAACTTTCCCCTGACGGATACCGATTACATTGGGAAAGAGGACCTAAGAGTGTTGATGAAATGTCCAAAAATGTTCCGAATCCAAGACGGTTTGCTGGTAAGGAAATCCAAAGCTGGCCACGATCAGTGGGTGGTTCCTACCTCATTCCGAAGCCTGATGTTAAGTCACGCCCATGATGCGGCCACTACATTGGAAATCTTAAGAGAGGTTGCATACTGGCCACACATGGGGCAGGACCTCGACCAATACTTGAAGGGGTGTCTTGTGTGTGCACAATTTCAGCCGACATCCCTCACACACCGGGCACCTTTACAAAAGCGGGGGATGACACTGCCATGGTCAGATTTACAAATCGACTTTGTAGGCCCTGTGATTCGCTCGGCTAGGGGGAATAAGTACATGTTGACTGTGACATGCTTGTTTACCAAGTGGGTGGAATGTCTCCCAGCCCCAAACTGCAAGGCAGAAACAGCAGCTGCCTTGATGATTAACCACATCTTTTCCCGTTTTGGTCTACCTCAAAGGATTGAGTCAGACAGAGGTAGCCACTTCACCAGTGAAGTAATGACAAAGATGTGGGAGATCCTGGGGGTCAAGAGAAAGCTGCATATTGCTTATAGACCAGCTTCTTCTGGGGCAGTAGAGAGATATAACCGGACAATTGTGAGCATATTAAAGAAGTTTGTGGCAGATTCTGGGCCAAGTTGGGATATCCGATTACCTCTGGTCCTAATGGCTATCAGATCTACCCCTTCATCTGCAACCAAAATGTCACCATTTGAGTTGATGACTGGGCGCAAGATGGTGCTTCCCCAGCATTTGCTCTACAGGACCCAAGAGCAGACACTGATAAATGCCTCCACTACTCATGAGTATGTAGAGAATTTAAGGAAACACCTTCAACATGCTTTTGCTTATGCTCAGCGGAATCTAGAAAGATCAGCTGATAGCATGAAGACCCACTATGACCTGAAAACTTCCAGGAAGGAATATCAGGTGGGAGACCGGGTCTATCTATACAACTTCCAAAGGAACCAGGCCAAGCAGCGCAAATTTTTGCCTACATGGAAGGGACCCTTTGAGATCATCGACAAGATCTCCCCTGTGGCCTACAAAATCCACATCCCCAAAGGTACTTTGGCAGCGGGGGAAGACAAGTGGGTCCACATAAACCAGTTGAAATGTTGCCATCCCAGGCACACTCTGCAACAACTGGAGGAATCCTCTGGAATCCTAGCGGGTACTGTCTCAGACTAATTCTGTTCCAATCATAAAACATACCACATCTAGTCTCTAAAATATTGTGATTTGCATGAAACTGTCTCTTAGTCATACTGTTTTTATTAAAATAAGAATGTAATGTTTCGTTATGATAAAATGCATATGCTGCCCCACTATCTCAACAGTGGTGGAAAAAAAAAATCGTCTATGAGTAGGTATTGCCGCTCTTCCTTTGTCGTCCTAGGAGAAAGAAGACCTTGAGACTGGCCAAGGAGGACGATTCGGAGACCGGGAACGAAGATCCAATGGGCCCAGTGGACCGCCCAATACTCCCATCAGGACTGGCGAGGAGAACCGATCGATCAGTACCGGATGGAGAAGAAGATGCTGAACTGTGCCATCTACAGAAGAGGAAGAAGATTATGCGGACAGACCGGTGCGTGGGTCAAAACCCTTGGGCACGCGACTCCCCATCGACTCAAATTCAAAGTGCAGTCGCGTGGGGGGGCTTGTTAGGTGTCCTGACCCACGTTTAAGCTATCATGCTACAACATTTGGTGCTGTGGGCTTAGAAAAGTCAAGATGGCGGAAAACCCACATGTGCGCCGAAATCCAGGAAAGCTGCGCAGTTTGTGCGCACACCAAAATGGTTGCCTCACTTGCCACCCACCAGTGCGAGAATGAAAGGCCGGGTTGCCATGAGGGAAATGGGTTGCCAAAGGAAAAACAGTAGCGCCGGTTAGCTTCAAAGCGCTTTAAAACCACCATTGGACTACCCGCACAGTAGTCTGAAACCATTGGGAATGGCAATGCTGATTGCCAAATGCAACTAGAATTGTGGGGAATTCATTCTTAAATCCCAAAAATGGGTGCAGTACCAGTACTCACCACTATCCAAAAGCCGGCAATTTAAAACAACACCAGATTTTACTTTTTTGTAGAAAACTGAATAAATGAACCCAAAACATGCCAAAGAAAGACTTACTGAGAGGTGGATACAATGTAAAGTGATATTCTGAAGTGACTTGAAGGTTTATAACAAGACTGGCTGAGCTGTGGATTGCAGCAGTTTAAGTTGCACTGGGTTAAAGACACTAAAATCGAAAATGTTTAGATTAAATGAGTGACCTATGTTTGGTGTCACATGCCTTTGTAACTGTTGAAATGCCATAGTTTTGCACTTAGAATCAGCATTCTAGCTGCATATGTAAAAATGGTTAGTTTTATTTGAATGCAGGAACTGGGGAACAAAAAGTGACATTTTATCTGAAACTGGCTTAAAGAGATTCCAATTCTGCCTGGCAACTACCACCATCAGGAGTGAAACTTGAGTCACAGCTGTGTTCCCAGGCCTAGCTGCCCTTTTGCTGCTCACACTAAGGATATGCCATCTATCTGATAATTGAATTACCTGTGCTCTGCAGGAAAGTGAACAAAGCCCTGTCCTGGCTCAGGCAAAGGTTTTATTGGCAGGAGTCGTAAATGGTCGTAAAAAGTGGCTTCCTCCTGAGGAAAGGGGAGGAGCACTGTCTGTGAGAGCAAGCTGGCTTGGCAGAACTGGATAAACCAGTATTTCTACCTTGTGCTGGGAGGAAACCACACCCCTTTGGAGCCAGAACATAACTTTAAAAAGATGGATCATTCATAGAGCGGACATGTGAAAATTTTATAAATGACACCATAATTCTTGTGATTTTTCTGCCCACATTTTAAGAGGTTTTTCGACCCGGTGGCATGTTCAGGGGGGTGTCAGCGGAAAAGTGGATATTACTCTAAATGTATGCATGTTAAAAATCTGAAACTTCATCAGTTAATGTCCATACTCCCTGCGCACATGTATGTAAAGTTGGGTCAATGTCAGAAATTGAAAAATCAGTTAAAAAGTCAATTATGTGCCATTTCTGAATGCAAGCTCTTAGAAACAGCAGATTTGGGCAGAGACATGGCTAAATTCAGCCACACCATGTATATGTAATTTCAAGCAACTGTGTAACTGTGAAATATGTCTTTTATCATCAAATATAGAATGTGTGCAATCTGACAGAGGAGTGTCCTATCTGCAAGCCATAAAATGACATCCCTCTGACTCACAGTTCATTCCCCAATCAAATGATAAATGGAAGTTTGACCAATTAGAAGCTGAGAGAGAGGTAGGGTCAGTGATGCTAGAACACACCCACATTCTAAACACATAAAAGCAGACAGACAGGACAGATAGGGACTTTTCAAATCCATCTGCCGCTGGAAGCTCTGCCGGAAAAATCCATACTTTACCTCCATCAAACCTCCAGAAAGCCAAACTAGAGACTTCAATCTATCCAGAACTAAGAGACCAGACCAGAGAGAAAGCAGTGCTGTACCCAGAGAGACCCAGACCAGCAGAGAGAGCTGACCCAGATCACTGTGAAGTGCAGAGGCCAGACCAGACCAGACCAGAGTCCAGTTTAAAACCCTGACCAGATCCGTGACGAGGCCCATTTAACTCAAGAATATAGTGTGAGTACCTAGAAAACTGTGCAGATCCAATCTCCTAGTTAAAATAATATAATTCAATCTATTTAATCTAAGTAGAACTGTCTCCTAACTGTCACCTGTCATTTGCATAGCTGTCACTTGTCATTTTCTAGTTGCAAGCTGCACGTGTCTTTTTGAACTTTAAAATTTCAAATCTGAAAAACGACCTTCACTAAATCGCTCATATCTCCGCGACCGGTTGTGCTAGAGACTTGCAGTAACTTTTATTTGAAAGCTTAGAATCTTAGCTTTGAATCGCACCAAAGAACCGCATTCCTACCCCTTATAGTTTTACCGCAATCGCGGAACACGCATCCGCGAATTTTACCGCGATTTGCAAATTTCTTCACATGTAAAAACTGCTGCTGCTTGCCTTCCATTTGCCAGAAATTCGTTTAACCTGCTAACTATCCCTGCATCATTGCTAGTGAGAGCCTGGACTAATATTAACTAGATACCACTCACCCTGAACCTCTGAAAGGGAATTAAAAGCATTTTAGCATACTTTTCAATTCATTGCCAGCACATATCAAAGCAATTTGGGCCTGTGTTTTCAAACTTCTGTAGTCTAAGCTTGGAGGGATTGAACTGAATTACATTGAATTGCATTTCTGAGAATTGTGTGCCTTCCTTCCACTTCCTTGCATTGCATAAAAGGGGGGAGGGGATTGCCAGAGAAAAGTGATTACATTGTTTGGTTGAAATCATATTGAGTATTTTCTGTACTGCATTCATTGAATATTGCATCCACCTGAGCTTTCATAAAGCATCCTCTACCACATTATACTTTTGTTCCTATTTACCAGTGTGCTACCTTATCCATTTCATGTCAACTCCTTATTGATTATAGAGAAGCGTGTTAGTGCCAGATTCTCCGTTGTTGATCTTTATCATATCAGATTAAGTGTGCTATTCAATTATTAATTTATTATAAAGTGTGATATATATATATTTTAAATTATCAAATAAACCTTTTAAACTTGCAAAACAGAACTACTTCTTGGCTCAGTGGGGTCAGGGGGATTCCAAGAGAGGGGTGTTATATAGGGGTAGTCATCCAGAACGCATGAACTGGACATAAAGATATATCAATAAGGGTTTTCATTCAGTATTATAGACTAGGCGTTGACTTAGCTGTAGTGTTGAATTGAATCCTCTTACACCTAGAAAGAACCAAAGCTGCCCCACTGATGAGTCAAGCTGGGTCAGGCATTCACTGGCACTATTCACACCTGACTCCACTTGACTGGTCTTTTTGCTGTACAAGGTTTTGTCTCACACTCGTTCCCCTGGGCCGGTGAGAATGCCCAGGAGTGTCCGAGGGGCAGGTAGTGAGACCCTGACCTCGGAACTAAGAACCTTTAAGAAGTCGAAGTGCAGAAGTAAGCCCGGTGAGTTTGAAAGCATTGTAGAGCCAGGTTGTGAAGAGCATGATACAAATTGGCTTGTGAAACTCATTAGAAAAAGGACCACATTTGTTAAAGTATTTGAGTGAAGTTAAAGGGAAGGCTTCAACGATGTGAAAGTAACAGTGTCAACGCAAAGCTAGAGAGAGGCGTGTGTGTTATATGAAGTTGGACATTGTACTAATAAGTTTAGAAGGGGCAAGAAACCACCAGAAAAGTTGAAAGAGGCACAAAAGTGTAAAAAGGGGCAAGAAGTCCATGGAAAGGGTGCAAGAGGCACGAAAGCAAAAGAAAGTGGAAAGGCGACCAGATGCCTGTGGAGATGTGTAAAAGAGGCACAGCCAAGAGAAGGATTAAAAGGAAGTGAAAGTGAGCCCAAGAATAGGAGTGCATGAAACTGGTGCAGGAAGCACTGGAAGATAAAAACCGAGAGGGGGCAAAAGGGTCAGAGTGGTCAGAGTGGTCAGGCTGAGGAAAAGCAAAAAGTCTGGTATTCTAAAAGCCTCTGATTCTACCCCATGTAGAATGATGTGTAAAAGAGACTCTGTGTACCATAAACGCATTTCCTGGCCGGTTGAATCAGGGTTTGGAATGAGAGGTGCTTAAGCTGGAGGATAGGTGCTCTGTGAAACCAAAAAGGAACTGTGATATATGGTGTTTTGTTTTGAAAGCTAAAAGAGGCTTAAGCTTGGGGAAGGGAACCCTGAGAGGCCTATTGTGGAATCATGTTTGTGACATTAATCCAAATTGAACTTGGTGAGAAGACCACCCGAAACCAACTTTGGTTTTGCTGTTTTCATTGAACCACAATTTTTCCTTTAAAAAAGACTTCCAATCACATTTCTGTACAGCATGAGGGCAAGCATAGGTTTAGACACAGGCAGACTTTTATTTTGGACCATTAGACAACAACAGCAATTAGAAACATTAGTTAAGGGAAACATTCAACCCAGGAACCTTAGTAAATACATGTTTTCAAACAAATGCTATTGAGTCTCTCTTGATACCATGCCTGTCTTACAGACAGAATCCATTATAGCACTTTCTGGCAGATATATTGTGCTTGTTTTTCTTCATGTTGTGGCAAAAACCGGTTACCAGATTGTCTTGTTTTAATACTTCTAGCCCTTGCATTAGCATTTGAGGATTCTGATGTACATTATGGGAATTGGACACCAGGAGAGTCATTGCTAGGGACCTGGTTAACTCGCAACTGTTGTTTTTTCTTAATGTGGGCAACCATTTAGAGAATCGATGCTTGGAAATATGTGCTGCACTTGGTGATTTATTATCTCCCCCATGACACGTGCAAGTCACTTTAGAGCAAAACGAATTAAAATCAGAGAATTAAAAGGCCAGGGGGGGAAAGATGACTCAACACAACACAGTTACAAAAAAGATCACACAGAATGTAGGGTGAACTGAAATAAAGACTGTTGGACCCTGCTCACGTGCAGAGATAGGACACAAGCAGAAGAAACAATGGTTGTGCTAAATAAGCCTAGAAAAGGTCACTCACAATATTTTGGGTTGTTATTTGTGGCTAGTACTTCTTTCTTGGATTTTCTGAGTGGTTGACCCTCTGTAGTATTGGTCAGGATGATTGTCTCTTTGGGTCAGTTCCACCTGCCAGGGCTCAATGGCCCTTGAAATCATGGTCAGGGCATCTTCCTTATATGATGGTTCACCAGACCACATCAGGATTGTCAATGTCAAGTTATAAGTCCCAGGGGGTCATTGGAAAGTCACAGTCTCTACCAGCACGAGGAAGGTAGGCTTCCTAAATGGTGGTTGTCTCTTGGATTGGACACCTCCCCGTCATCCATTCCTTCTGTTAGAACATTCAACTGTCCTCCTCTCCTAGTGTTACTTATTGCTTGCAATCCTCTCCTGCTTTTAACCAGCATTCTTTCCAAATGTCGTCTCACTCTGCTCTTCTCCTTCTCTGTTCTTGCTCTTGATGTCACGCTTCTCTCTCCCTCCACCTCCATTATCTGTTCCATTCTATCTAGGTCTCTGTGACTCTCTAGTTAGGTTTTCCAATTTCCTCCTAACATTCTCTTTCCCACTACTCCTCTTTCACCTTCTACTGCTATATCACCACCACTTTCCTCCCCGCTTGCTTGCCCTCACTTCCTCTCCATCCACATTTCCACACCACTTTAATCTTCTATCTCCTTCCTGCTCTTCATCAATGGTCTGCCACTCACACTCAGGTTAGCATTCTGAGACTATTTATAGATATGCGGGTCAATGTGCGGGGTGTGTTCTTGTCAAATGCCGCTCAGCTATGCAACACATTGAGCCGGTATCTATTGACAGTAGAAACAAATGCTTACTTGACTTTTGTAACAATGGGCCTCATTACGACCCAGGCGTTAACCATGGCGCTTTTAGCGCCATGGTTGTCTCTGGATTCCGCCATGGTGAATGGCGGAATTACTGCCCCATTCCAAGGTTGGCGGGCGGTAATTCCCCATTCACCATTGGCCCTTCCCCATTCCCATTCTTACCCCCATAGGGCTCAATGGGAATGGGGAAGGCGGTAATTACGGCACTGCAAATTGCAGTACTGTAATTACCTCCAAGGTCCCTTTGCGGGTCCCTACCATAACGGCTGGTAAAACCAGCCGTTATGGTAGGGACCCACAAAGGGACCTCGTACTTGGGCAGTAAGGGATTACCGGCACCAGTGCCCTTACCGGAACCGGTAATCCTTTACCCCCCGGGTCGTAATGAGGCCCAAAGTGTCACATTCATACTTGATACAAAGATATAAGGGGAGAAGGCTACAGCCTATGGAGCCTTGTGGGTGTAATGTATTATGTGATATTCAATATCTAAGATTCAGTTGTTCATCCCCACCATGCATATGGTAGTCAAAGTTTTTACAATTCAGGAAATACGAGAAAGGTAGGGCAAGATGAAATAGAAGTGACAATAGATATGTGCCTTGGGGCACACCAAGTGAGACATTGTTGCCAGCAGAGAGAAAGTGACACCGATTGAGATTCTGGCTGTGGTTTAAAAGGTAGCACTGGATCCACTGGATTTCAACTGACCTTGCTTTTTGTTTTTGAAGTATCTGGGAAATGTATGATTGTCCACAGAGTTTAGAACCCATGAACAGTTCAAGAAAAATCAGAACACACCTTTGGCCTTGGTCTCTGGTGATTTGAACATTCACCTTGATTTTATTGGTCATAGTTGGTTTCAAAGAACGTGAAGTGTGATACAGGGTCTTTTTGAAGACTATTGCAGTGCACTGAGGAAATGCAGAGCTGAAAGGGAATCATAATGTTTGGCAAAGATCTCTAGCAGGATTAATACATTAACTATTTGTGTTATACCCAATTATCCCACAGACATGCCATCTAACACTGAACATTATGCCAATTGTATCACCATGAATGTAATCTCTTTTCAACGTATCTGCCTACAATGGATTCCTCACTGCTATGTCATTGTGTTAACATAAGATTGATTGGATGCATTTTTATGCTGCTCAATAATACATGTGTTTGCTTCATCTGCATTCATATTAATGCATTATATAGAGTGGTGGTGTGGGTGTTGAAGACCTACGCGAGTTCCAAGTGCTAACTAATTTGGTGAGGATTGCACATAGGGTGAAACAGCAGATAAATAAGGAGATATTACTTATGACTATATTGTGTTGACATTGGTGCCATCAGCAGCCCTCCCTGCCATATCCATATTCTTGTATACACAAAATGGCAACGTGTTTACCAAAGCAATTGGCAGTATCACATACCCTCTCCAGGCAAAGCATGCATACCAACAAGATTAGTTAAAAATCCAATGCAACCCCTCCCCCACACTCAAGCCCCAATCCATCCATGTATGTCATGGTTACTTCCATGACATGGATGTCTAGCTCCAAAATAGCCCATGTGTGTTGCTTTGCATCACTGATTAAACGCCTTGAAGTATTTGATCATTTGAGATTGCTTTTGGATAACAGATTACTATTGGAAGTAAAACAGTGTACAATGTCAAATTTTTTGTCACGTGGGAAATATTTTGCCTAAAATTCTGCATCTAAATCTGTGAACTAAAATTCACCCAAAACCATACATTCACACAAAATAACCATTACTTAAGCTCTTTGTGAAACTCATTGATATACTACCTATATCAAATCATGATAGACAAGGAGAGCAGCTGTTTGAACCTAAGACAGTAAGACTCTTTTTAGTCCTCAAAAATTCCTTTAAATATGAGCTTAATATTGAAAAGTCGGCCTAGAACATGACCTTGATTTTATTGTTAATCTATAAGAACACCCTCTCATTTGATTGATGGATGTGTGGTTGACCATTACCTGCAACTTCAAATACAGATGTCTACAAAGTCTCTTAAACCCTGACTTGGGAAAGCATCACATGTTACTAAGATTGTGCATTTGTTCCAGTAAATTTCATATTAAAGTGGTCCTATCTTCAACAAAATGTATTTTGTCAAAAACAGAAGAATTCTGTTGATAAAATGTTAAGCCACACACAGATGAACTACAACTTTGAAATGTACAGCATAAAGCCAACTTGTAAAAGAAGCAGAACAGATGACAATTGAAATGTATTATTAATTATACCTTTTGAACCATTTGCCTCAATAAATATAAGAACACAGATCTGGAGTCAGCAGAATAACACAGATCATATTTTATTTAAAGGAATATTTGTAAAGATATGGATAATTCATTTTTAATACATCGATGCATGGAATGGCAGAACTGTAAATGCTATGTCTGAATTGAGAAGAATGTTATACATCTGAATCTTATTTTTCACCAGTGTTAAATGTCCATGTATTTGAACAATGAACATTGCATTTCAATATTGGTTTCTCACTCCTGGTGAGGGCATCATATTTCAGCTGAGACATTCCCTTGTGGCACATCGAGTGCAGGTAACAAAACAAAGTAAGGGGCCGTCTTATGCTGGGTGTGTGAAAGGGCAGGGATTAATTTACAGAACAATCTCAATACAAAATGTACTGTCGAATGATCCTACGGTAGGTGGGATCTCTAGCCGACACAATTGAAATTTTCTATGACTGGACGTTCTCACTGACTGACACATATGCCTACATTGGTTAATACCTACATTTACAGGAAAGGCACAAGACCTGGGCCCAAAAGGATTTCGAATTTGACGCAGAAGAGAACCAGCACATAGGATACCATCTACATTCATACTATGGGGATATAGAGAATCGGATGTACTTGAGGCCAACTACCTTCTCATTATCAACCACCAGGCAACATTAGAACCAGAAAGTGGCCCAGGACATCCCACAGTTGACTCTGTACATGTGATTTAATTCAACAAATTGAGAACATAAATGGTAAATTGCACATGGTATTTAAAGGTAATTCCCTTAATTATCAAGCTCTGATAATATGGGACTGTGCACGTAAATTGTAAATTAAGCTGTGTGAACATATATTTAGAAATATATTTCCTGGAATATGAAATTGCGCAGGACATATTTGCCTGCGAGATATACACATTCGGAACGGGTTGTTGTTACTCTTATATGGTGGAGTTGAAGAAAGGGTTTGATTTCTCCTCTTCATTCAAATAAAAAATAATGTCAGTCTAATTACCTTCATTTTCTCCTAGTAACTGTGTGCACAAAGACAGAGTATGCTTGAAGTGGACTTATAGAGTAACTGCAATTGATGTACTAATTCTTCCTTAATTTCAAATTCACACTCTCATGTCTGAGTGGCATTTTTAAAGATAAGTGTGCTTTGCTTTCCTAGTGAAACCTATCTAGTGTGTGATGTCCACATATTTCTATTGGAAAACTGAGTCACTCCCAGAACACAGCAAACTGAAGTTTGTGGTGTGGGGTAAGAGGGAAAAGGCATTGTTGGACTGCTCATGGGATGGCATGAAGGGATGGATTAGTGTTGCTCATGGTAGGAGTAGGCCATTGGTGAGTTGGTATTGCACTGCTTTTGCTGAGGTGATGATCTGCCAGCCAAGAGACCCACACGGTTTCAGTTTAGTGAGTGTGATATAATTCTTGGGGTATCCCAGTCTTTCTGTAGTCTGAAACAGGAATCAAGTTGACTGAATGTCTACATGGTGTATATATGGAAACAAATACACAGAATGATGTACACATGTGCTTGTCCTTCTGGAAACAGACTAGATTTTGGTATTCAAAATCTCAAAAATGCCAGCTCTGATTTGAAAGAGAGACTTGTATATTGTCTCTGTGTGATGCAAATCAAGGGTAAATTTAGCAATATAACGCCACAAAGAAAATTGGGCCTAATTATGAGTCTGTCGGTTTTGTAAGATCACCACACTCACTTACGGTTATAGCTACTAATTTTGTTGGTAAACCTGCCAAATTGCAAGTGGAGCAGCAGCCATGATGTTCTCCATCATAGCAGCCTATGGAACTCCATTGGAGAAATTAATGTGGGTGGGTTTATTGCCTCCAATAAATGCTCAATTTTCCCCAAAGAGAAGCTCCAGCCAAGTGCTGGAGGCTTGTCCGCACACTTATTTCCAAGCATGTAATATTGCAGTGTGGTTAACATGGTGCCAATCAAGCAAATTAGATCTCTCTCTGCCACATCAATGGAGGTGTACACAGAGGTCTTGGTTTAGAAATAAAAAAAAAAGACAAAGTGGTTCAAATGATGGTGGTGGTTGGCAAATTATTCAGCTACTGGTGCAATGCTGGCCCTCGCACTCCCTGCTGTTAAGTGAGCGGTCCACGCGCCAGCGAGCAGCATCTCCGACTGATAACATTGCAAACGAACCAGCCTAAAGAATTCATTATTTCAACACAAACGCGTTAGTCTGAGATAATACAATCAATGCCTATTCTTGGGGAAAGTGCATTTATGCCGACATAATTGCAATTTCCTTTATTAAATATGTTTGCAGAAAACCCATTCGGTTCTGCCTTTACTTTCATACTGCTCTCTTCACTGAGCTGACTCGCACAGCCATAAATGAAAGCCTACAGTCTGTGAATCGTTTGCAAGTAAATATTGGGATCCGGGGCGATGAGAAGCGGATCAAGTGTTGCCTGTCAAAGCCCCAAAGGGCAGCAGCCGCCACAAGGTTGCAAACGGCACCGACTCATTGAGATGCAGCCATTATTCATGGAAATTTCCTATGCACGGCTTCCCTGCCACTGCCTTCCCAACAGATGTCAGGGCATCAGATCTACAGGCTCGGCGAAATGAAGTGTAAATACCATTGGCGATCAGGCGCCTGCCTCGCAGTTATTTCCTTATCCGAGTGCGCAGTGCAGCCGGCGAGATATTGGAGTGAAGGAGTAGAAACAGGCTCGGCAGCCCTTCTGCCTCAAAGAACCGAGTTCCTGTCTCCTTCTGTTCCTTGACATGGCCAGCTCAAGTGATATGTAAAAGACTTGGGACAGCCAGCCCTGCATTCCCCTTCTGTTCCTTTGAAAGCATTACTTTATAAGACTGTCAAAGGCTGTGAAAGGACCTGTTTTATTTATTTATTTATTTATTTATTTGGGTATTTTTATAGCGCTCTTAACCCAGGGGTATCTGGGCGCATGATTCATACGTTCCAATTGTGGGACGGTATCACAGTAGATTGCAGAGGGGCCATAAAGCACATGCTCTCTACTGTGCCTAAGACAAATGTGATGTGATCTAAGGTGGTCTTGTTTAGCTGGTAAGATAGCTCAGTGAGTTGAGCACTCGCTGCTGTGATCTGAGAGTGATCTGCGAGTCACAAGTTTCTGTGAGGCCTAATCCGCCATTCATGCTTCTGAGGTTGATAAATGAGTTCAACTGCGCTTGGGTGGTAATTTAATGCAAACATGTTCTCTGTGCAGCGCTTCTGCAAAAGTGCTACAGGAATAACACATCACTATCATTCTATAGCACACCTGTCATGTATGTGGCCTCATAGCTCTGTGATGAAGGGGAGGGAAGGTTAGTGTCAGTATACGGAGGGAGAGGCAGGTTCGAAACCTGATGATGAGGTGATGATGGGTTCAAGATGGCGGTCATGATCGAGTCATGGGTATGATTTTGCATTTTTTGGTGGCAGTAGCATTTGTGTGTATGTCTATCCCTAAGGGAGGGTGTTGGATCTATTAGCTGCCATCACAGGGACCCTGCGTAGAAGAATGAAGTATGTGATAAAGACATTGCATGCTCTAAGTTGATCTGCAGTAGTTAATACAGTGTCGCGGCTCGCTGCAGTGTGTGCGGGAGTTGTGCATGTAGTGCACTGGTGGCAATACATTGAAAGTGGAAAAGGTTAGGGTAGTGAGAGGTAGTTAGAATGACTCTAGAAGAGTTCTATTTCGAGTTCATAGCCTATACTGACCCACTAGTGTCCAACCTGGTATCCTGCTGACAGGCAGACATCCTCTAATGCCATTAGTCAGCATGCTACGGCCTTACTGTTCCTGCTTAATTGAACGATGACTCCTGAATGATGGTTCACGATATTTACCTGGGTTTGAGCGGGCACCGCAGGATTGCTGCTGCTTTACAATATGCAGTTATTTCTTCTATATATTATTTGGTCCTGTTGCCAGACTGCTCTCCACTTGCACAGTTGAGTATGAAGCAAATTAGGCAAAAGTCTGTCTGGGTAAAGTCACCCAAACGACTGGAAAGACCTGTGTGAAATCTCACTCAAAGTTAATATCCATTTCCTGTGTACATTCTGGTGCTATTACTTGTTTTCATTCCCAAGCAAGCGAGTTCTCTTATCCACAAATGAGTTTGTTCACGTAAGATGTATTTGAAATTATGTATTACACAGAAAAAAATGCCTATTGTATGAATGTCCAATGCATTTCGGTCCTAATGACCTTCTTCAGGGACAATTTCTTGAAAGAATAATACATAAAAAAGGTTATAAATGTTTCTAAAAAAGGGGCTGTTTTTAACTAATGTTATCTCCTGAATAAGTGTATCAACTTATATACCGAGCTTTGTTTCCTTTTCCAAGCACAGTTGGTGCCTTCATAATGTCTGTATATTTTCAGGTCTGGAACCCCCTCACATATCTGTAATACAATAGAGTATAACCATTCTTACCTTCCTGTCTTTAAGATGAATAAGCCGTGTTTTCTAAAGTATACTATATAAGTCATACCTTATTGTTTTCTTTTCAAGTGAGTTTCCTTGGGGTTCCTGTCCTGGTGACCAATATCAAATATACCTCTAATTTGGGAAAGTTCTTTTAAGAACTTCAATTTTGACAATAGTCCAAACAAACTGCTACTCTTAACGTGAAATTTACCTGTCAGGGTATTCACGGGACGCCAGGATCGCAGTGGTGCTATTGCCTGTGATCTGCCTGTGATCCCCTTCTCATTTTTCTACTGAAAATGGCAGCAGCGATCCGAACACGATGATGCCATCAATCACATCATTGCGCGCCGGCGGCAGTTTTGGAGTGCTTCCATTTTATACATATGTTGTGTAATAATGTGGGATAGTGTTCACATGAAATACCAATCCTTGGTCTGACTCACTAATAGATATTAACATTGCATCAATAACATAGTTACATTTATAAGATCTTTCAAAATGCCTACGTTAATTTGGGGAAAAGGTAATCTTTGTATTGTTAATACATGAAAATCCTGTCTGTAGAGTTAATACAGCAAAGTTACGTACTTCTTGAGGTTCCATGACTGTTCTGCTCTTAGTATACTGCGCTTTTGCTGTTACTTATTAATGTATACTTTCTAAAGACAGTAATATGTTTCACATCATTGTTCTTTGTAGCATAACTATGGTAAGAATTCCTAATTAAAAACATTACGTCAGTACATTGCATACAACATTCCAATTTAAAATGGTTCTTTATAAGTAGGTAGGGTTGAATGTACTAGTATCATTTTCCAAACGTCATTCACAAACACAGTGAACATCATTTCTGATTGATGTATTTCATACGTACATATCATGTATGACAACTTCAAAAGGCTGGAACTTACTTAAAAGAGTAGGCGTTTTTGAAAGCAAGCCCTGCACGTCATAACTGGAGATGACATGTCTCCAAAGGAAAGCCATCACATAATGTATTCACTGCAACACAAACATGGTGGTTTAATCCAGCAGAAGAACCACACATTAATACTGTTCAAAACAGGGCTGGACGAACTTCCATACATCTCTTTATGGTGGTTTCGTCTAGCATTTATGTTAACAAAGTCAAATATTGCTGCACGTTCCAAAGTCACAAACAAGGGAACGTCATTCAAATTTCAAATCTCAGGTTCACTTTTCAAAATTGTTCAGCCGACAAGAGGCCTTGAGTCTCCGAAATGAATTGTGAGCCTTCCTTGTCTTTTGTGGGTTTTATTAGGCTTCGAGGGTGACACTGTGCAAGTGCCGGCTCACAACTGGAGGGCATAGGAAGCATTGTTTTACTTCAAGCAACTTTGGTGTTTGTTTTTGTGAAGTTTGATGTTGATTGGAAAGTTGTTGTTCGTTTGCTATCTTTCTACTCCTTGGGCCTCATTACGACCCTGGCGCTAAGTGACAAACGATGGCGGTAAATGCTTACCGCCATCGTTTTCCGCCAGGTCCGATCATGACTCCTGACCGTAAACTACGATGCCAATAGCGGCATCGTAGTTAACGCTGCCGCTAACTGCGCTAAGGGTGCGCGCACGCGACCGCCCACACCGTACTTAGCGCCATGGCAGAAAGGCACGCAAATGCCGAACCAAGCGGACATGCACCTAACGCCATCACCGAGGCCGCAAAGTACCTTACCGCCATGGTGCAAATAACGCCATCGCGAACCAACCGTAAAGGGCCAATTCAAGTGAATGCAGCTGCCACAGGTGCACAGAAACAGCACAGGTGAAGGCAATACAGACTCAGGGGAGTACAAAAAGAGCACACCCCACCCCTACCCACACCCAGTCACACTCCACAATGATGCCAATACGACTAGCAATGTTGGGGCTGGAGGACCTGATAGCAATGCATGTGCTACTACAACAGCAACAACAACAACAACAACAGGCAGCACAGAGGAGACGCAGGAGGAGAAGGAGGGCAAGGCAGGCCCAGCAAGCCCCACCAGCACAGCCAGTGCCACCACGCAGGCAGCCCCCAATCCCACGCATCAGAGCCAATCCAAACAACCTCACTGCTGAGCAGATCCACACCCTGTACCGTTTGGACCGGGACACCATCACCGCCATCGTAGACATGATACACGATGACATCGTCAGCATGATAGAAAGTCCAACCGCCATCCCCCCCCTACTGAAGGTAGTGGCTGTACTCCACTTCCTGGCCACAGGCAACTACCAGCACACAGTGGGGCACCTGCATGGCATTTCACAACCATTATTCTCACGAACACTCATCCAAGTGCTCGATGCCCTCCTCAAGCACACAGACGACCACATCTCATTACCACGGACTGCCCAGGAGATTGCAAACACCAAAGTGGGTTTCCATGCACTAGCCAGCATACCCGGTTGCATTGGTGCCATCGACTGCACCCATGTGGAATTGGTGGTTCCACGTGCCATGGAGGTACCGTACCGCAACCGGAAACAGTTCCACTCTATCAACGTGCAAATGGTCTGTGACTCCAACAAGATCATCACACATTGTTGTGCCCGATTCCCCGGATCAACCCATGATTCCATGATCCTGAGGAACTCCACAATACCACGCTACATGGAGCGACATGCAGGCCCAAGATCCTGGCTACTCGGTGAGTGCTATGTCATGGAAGTGGGCATGGGAATGACGTACCAGTGCATACTCCACCTGGCAGAAAGGGGAGGGGGGATGATGCATACTCCACCTGGCAGAAGGGGGGGGGGGATGATGCATACTCCACCTGGCAGAAAGGGGGGGGGGGATGATGCATACTCCACTGGCCTGTGAGTAACACAGAGAACGGATACAGAGGAAGGGCACTCACAATGCACAAAACCCCTCTGCATACATAGGGTGATGGCATGCAAAACAGGCCATGGCAGCAATGAGCATATACTGGTTGCATAGTGTGAATCAATTAGTGCATGTAGAAGTGAGCCAAGGTAACAGTTCCATGCCAGCCATGGTGGAACATCATGTTCCTGATCAGACAACATGACTGACACATACATTTTCGTCTACATACAGGTGATGCAGGCTACCCCCTGAAGAGGTGGCTCCTCACGCCAGTCCGGAACCCGCAGAACCAGCACGAGGAGGACTTCAACCGTGCACATACACGTACTCGTGTGGTCATAGAGCAGACATTCGGCCTCCTGAAGGCACGGTTCCGAAGCCTCAGCAGGTCTGGTGGGGCACTCCTGTATGGCCATGAGAAGGTGGCAAAGATCGTCATGGCATGTGTCATGCTGCACAATATGTGCGTCAGACGGAATGTGCCCCTGCCCCCTGACGCAGAACTGCAACCACCTGACGATGAGGATGAGGATGAGGAGGGTGCAGATGGGGCGCCACCACATGGAGGAGGCGATGTACAGGAGGGGCGTGCCATGCGCCAAAGTATCATCAACCACTGCTTCTAGCACACACGGCTGGTGTTCATCGCATGGAGACTGCACTTGGGGCACTGTGTGTCTCTGGGGCATGCACACTGTGGACTGTACACCAATAAAGCACACATACGCAATGAAAATGTCCACACATTTCCTTTTTTTGAAAGAAAAAAGTGTATTGGAACCATGAACTGTCGTGTCACACCCCCTCCCACCTCCCCCCTCCCCCCTGAACACCCCAACACACCCCCTCCCACCTCCCCCCTCCCCCCTGCACACCCCAACACACCACCTCCCCCCTGCACACCCCAACACACCCCCTCCCACCTCCCCCCTCCCCCCTGCACACCCCAACACACCCCCTCCCACCTCCCACCTCCCCCCTGCACACCCCAACACACCCCAAGTAGCTGTCAACAGATGCCTGTGACAGTGTCCACAGGCCGTCACAAGCCCCCTCTCCCGGCACCCGGGGCACCCCTGGCTGTGGAGCGCAGGTTGCGTCCGGAACGGCGCACGGGGCTGCTCTGCGCAGAACTGGCAGTGGAGGATGTCCCTGGCTGCTCCTGTGCATGCACGTCCTGTCGTGTGTGGGTGAGGCCAATGACCGCACGACGCAAGGCCGCAAGTTCTGCACAGATGTCCCTGGACATGGCCTGCATGGCATCCCTCAGGGTGGCAGTGCTCTGCGCCACTTCCGCCCTTAGTGTCTCCGTGGCCTGTTCAATGCTAAACCTAGCCCCCACACATTCCGCTGCATGCTCATCCAGCATTGCGGACAGTTGATGCTGCCGTTGTGTGATGTCCTCGAGGGACGGCTGGCCGTGCTGGCCCATGGCCAGTGCAGGTGGAGTGATGGAGGGGCTGGTCCCCTCCTGTGGAGTGTGGACAGGGCATGGGGTGGAAGGCCACTCCTCTGCCTCAGTGTGCCCCTGTGTGTCGCCCTCATGGGGGCTGGCGTCTGAGAAACAGGGGGAATGTAGTTGGTCAGTGGGGTTTCTGACCTCCTGCTCCATGTCCGAGTCAGAACATGCAGCTGTTGCAGCTGTCTCCCCGATGTTGCTGCTGGCCGCTGACCCCCTGCCTTCTGTGGCAGGCAATGTCGGTGGAGGTGGAGCAGCAGCTGCTGGCCTGCTGCCAACAGGGGTGCTTGCCGGTGGGACCTCCGGTATGCCTGCAGTGGGACCTGCTTGTCGTGGGGTCTGCCTCACTGCAGCTGAGGTTGAGGGTGCAGGGAGGTTGTTGGTGGACTTCGCCCTCTTCGGCGCAGGGGTCTCCTGGTCCTCTGGGTGTGATTCTGTGCCTGTGGTGGAGCAAAGGTGGGAGGGCGTTATTGATGGGTATACGGACTTTTGAATGACAATGGTTGACATTATTTTGGCCAGTGGATGAGGCAGATTTCAGGCAGTGCCATGCAGGTTGTCTCCTTTTGGTGTGGCATGTGGATGCAGGTATGCGGGTGCCAGCAGTGTATGCAGGGTGGTGCTCGCATGTGGCTATGGGCAGTATTGATTTGTGTTGCATTTACACTCTAGGGCAACCTTGTGCTACACATGATTGGACTGCTGTGTCTATGGCATGTCTTGTATGAGGCACCTACCTTCATCGCCTGATGTCGGGGCTCCCCTTTCCATCCCTCCAACGCCTTCGATGGATTCCATGCCGATGGTGGCAGCACAGATCTCCTCCCACGGTTGGAGTTTCAGGGGGGATTCTGACCCTCCACCGGTTCCCTGGGAAAGGTTGCGGTTTGCCGAGATGACGGCTCTGACCCGTATGCGCAGGTCATCCCAGCGTTTCCGGCACTGCTGTGGGGTGCGGGGTACGGTCCCCACCGCGCTGACGCGCTCAGCCACCAGGGCCCAGATGGCCTTCTTCTTCCCAATTGCTGTCCGGCTCATTTCAGGGGAGAAAACAACACCTGCGTTGTCCTGCAGGGTCTCTGCTAGCATGCAGAGTTCCTCCCGGCTGAATCGCTCCTGGCGCTGGCGGTCACAGGCCTTTTTCACGCATTTCGGCATTTTCGGGAACTTGGGTGGGTGGGTGTTTTGTCGGGACAGGTGTCAGGGTTGGGTCTGGTGTTGTTTGGTAGGATGGCGATGGATTGTATTTTTAAAGATGGGCGACGGGCTACTTCCTGTTCCGGCGCGATGACGGTATTTCCGGTTTGGCCTTTTACGGCCACCGTAGATTACGGTGGCCGTAATTTACGCTGGCCGTAAATTACGGTGGCCGTAAATTACGGTGGTCGCTACTTACGCTGGCGGATGGGCACCTTGCTCGCTTAGCGATGGCGGTAGGGGCCTTTTCCGCCATGGCGTTATTTGCATTACCGCCATGGCGTAATGCTCGTGCGCGATGGGTCGTGATGTGGCGCTCTTTACGCCATCGTCCCACGGCGTAAACGCTCATTACGCCATGGCGTTAATGACGGGCGCTTACCGCCAGGGTCGTAATGAGGCCCCTTGTCTTTTTAGTGTTTGTTCAAGGCTTTGTACGTTTCTTCCGGACCCATTTTCCATTTGTTAACAAGGAACACATTTTAAAAGACTAAGAAAAAGGTTTCTGTAGCCTATTCCTGCCCCAATAAATCATACAAATACAAAAATATGTTTACACTTACACTTGCCCGCCTTCCACTGAGTGGTTGCTGATTTTTGTTTCACTACGTGTTTGTTGTGTTGTTTGTCAATCATGTTGCATGGATCTGTCGTTTGGGAGAACTGTAGTGTTGTTTTCTGGTGTCTTTTTTTGGGTGTGGCTCTTTGGATGTTTCATTAGTTCACTGATTGTTTTTGGTTTGAATACTCAGGTTCTCTAAACCTTTGGTTATCTTCTAGTTTAGAGAGGGAATGGCATGGTTATGGCCCTGTGAATACAAGATGTTCATTGGGGAATGTAAAGAGAAGTGTTGCTCACAGAAGGTGGGGGATTCCAAATGGTTTATTGGGAGGGTAGGACTCTTGTGTTTTTTTTGGCACCGGGACAAAGGCATGATCCACGTGGCATTGCCATGCATCCAAGCTGGTGGGGAAGGCTGCGAGGTGCTATTCAGAGAAGCAGAAGGCGTGAAAGGAGAGGCAGAGCTATCGTAGGAGGGCTTGACCATGGATGTAGCTGAGGCACAGTCTGTGGAGAACACCCGCTTGCGCACTGTGAATGACGTTTCAGAGATTACTTCTGTCTGTGTAGGGATCTTTGACGCAGATGAGGAGGTGGTGTTGTCCCAGCAAATCATCAATGCAAATGTATTCGTGGCAGGCCAACAGTGTAATTTCTGGGTAAAGCCTCATTGGGAAGACCAGACTGTGATGGTTCCCCAGGATGTGGTGGACCTACCAGTGGTGGTGAAGGAGAGGAGGTGGAGTGCTAGAAGATGATGGAGAAGGAGCATCCTTCTATACCTGGCATTACAGAGGGGACAAGCAGGCATGAGGGTCCTTGGTGAGACTAGAGCACAGTGCAAAGGCCTCTGCCCACTTTGCACATCCCTTGCTCTGGGTGAGGTATTACTGTGTCCTGCCACTGGAGAACATTGCAATAAAAGTTGTGTGCATGCTCTTCTGCTAGGTGGAGGTCAGTGTCACAAAAATGGGTTGAAGTAGGGACAGAGAAGGAATGGCTGTGACCTGGGCAAGATGGCTATGCAGAATCACACTCTCATGTGGTGCCAAGAGGTCACCCCTGATTTCACCATTGACCTGGCTGCCTCCACCCTCCATTGGTGATAATGATATGGGTCCTCACGCTTTTCATTGCTAGGGTGAAACATCACATCATAAGGTATTCTGTGAAAAATAACCCCTACAACCACAAAGCCTGTCCAATCACTGGCAACTGCGGGCAACATTGAGCCATTATTTGGAGGTAGCACACACATTTTGGCTGAATTAGCTGGACTGATAGATGGGGCATGCAGTCTCACACTCTTTGCATTTCCCGGTACCTATCAACTGGAGGAACTGGAAAAGCCAGCAACTGTGGATTACATGGAGAGACATATGCTGCACTACCATCCCTCTCTTCATTCCTTCACCCCCTTTTCAGGGGGTGAAGGAATGAGACATTCATGTCATAGTGACTGTATTCTTTGTGAGAGAGACTCTACACTTGTGACAGTGGCGGTATTATTTAGAAACGCCTGAGAACTTTAGGCAAGTGGTCGGTTGCGACAATTGTAGGGCTCAACAAAAGTAGTAAAGTACTAGCACAAAAAGGAATGTCATGTTGTCATCGGCAAGCCAGCAACCGCACCACTTTTCAGTGTCTGAAATGCAGCAGATAGCAAGTCATCATCGTCACCAGATTTGGTGTGTATGCTGAAATAAAGTCCACATTCATTTGTTTAGCATGCAACACTGACAGTATTCTCTAGTGGTTTAAGGCAATAATGTTACTGCACTAAAAATTCTCCCCAACTGCACACTGCAGGGGGAGCTTGGTAATTCCATATAATATGACGTACGCGCTCCTGACCCGATGCAACGCTTGCTGCACCAATACTGTCCTGGATCATCAACACTTTCCACATGTGTTGTTTCCAGTAGAAGCAGTAGTTATTGGTTTGCTGTCTTTCCTGGTTGATGACCAGTTTTTATTCAAGATGCCCATGTCACTGAGTAAGGTATGATACAACATTGCCTCTCCATACACTGCACCTCCAATTCTCAAAAAGCTTTGAACAGTTGTCATTGATTTGGTGGCCATTGAGGCCATCAACCTTGTGCTTGACATTCTTGGTGTAGTTGACAAAATCTGCGCAGGTTAATGTTCATCCTAGCATGTGGTCTTTCATCAAAATGATGATGCAAGAGCTTTAGAAACGCAACCTTTGCACAGTGTCTCCTCCTTGTAATGTTCCCTGTGAGTCCTTATCCGACAAGGCATGTGGATAACCCGCCACTTTTACCGTGAACCATGGAACCATGAAAGAAACCATGCCATCACCTGCTCAATATTTTCTGTAATTCTGAATAATATGTAGTTCACCTCAAAAAGCTGAAAGGGGGTCTCTCACTAACAGTGCTGAATCCCCACCACCCGACAAAGCACACACCATCAGCATGTTGGAGAGGAACTGCTGAAGCACCTGCACCTGAGGGAAAACTTCACCGAGGTATGCACTTCGATGGCTACTTTGATTGTTGACCAGATTGGTGTAAGGAACACACCTTCTGGAGCTCTTCTGTGAGCTTTGCAATTATATGTGGTGGTATTGCACTGCTAATGTGGTCTATACAGCAAGTGCAATGCAGGTTGTGTTGTGCCATATTGTGTCACAGGTGCAACCAACACAGGGCATCTTTTGGCAAGGAATTCCTAGCTGAAAAGTAAGCCGAATCTCTGGGCTACAGAAATCATTTCACTCACAAGCTGAAAATTGCTGACAAAGCATGTGTAGACGAGGTGAAACACGTTTGCATTATCTTGCCAATTCATACGCCATTAGGGTATACATTCAATTATTTGCCACAACAAACCCCAAATGCTAATTATGTGGCATCAGCAATTGTTCACCCCACTTCCTAAAACATCTCCCATATGTCAACTCCACTGTGGCTTCTGCCCTGAACCCCTTGCATGCACAATATTGGCTTGTTCCAAATAGATACCCTTCTTACATTACTCTGGGACTCACTTGAGCTGGTAGGTGAAGGAAAGGCCACCCAGAAGGCTGCAATAGCCATGCCATTACTGCTCTGACCACTTGTCCACATGTCAATGGTGAAGTGGAATTCTTGGCACTCGGACTGCTGTAATTCTTGCTCTGTGATGGCCATACCTTTGTGGTATCATTCTGGAACTGCCGTGCAGTGAATCACAGTAGAAAATTAGTTCATACAAGTGCTCAGCTTGTCCCAATTGATACTCAAATTCATATTTGTCAACGATATTATTGCTCTGTGGATCTGTTGTCAACATTATAGCCAGATTACCATTGAACGTGTGAAGGTGTCCACCCACAAATGACTATACACCACTGTCTTGATACAATAAGTGATCACTGCCATGCATTGCTGTGGTAGGGAACTATGGCTTCGCATCCCAGGTAATTTTGGGGTAAAGTTGTAGGATTCTGGTGGTATGATTCTGTGTGATAATATGGGAAGAGATTTACTTTGGAACCTTTTACTTCTTCCCTTGTCTACAACTGCTACTGCATTGTTAATTAATATATTTTTTATAAGGTGTTAAATACTGGAGACTAGTCTCTAAGAGCGGGACGGAATTGGAACCAGTGTTGCTCTGCATTGACTGGGTTCTAAGGCAAGTGCATTGCCCCTGAGCTACCCTCCCAGTCCCAGTCAACATCTGGTACCCAAGTTGATCCAAACCTTTCCATGAAACAACATTTTTTGGCAGGGTATGCGATTCCAGATTTTATTGTTTATTTTTTTTTCCTGTGTGCACTACTGGCATCCTATGGATTTTCATTGTGGTCTAACAATCTTTTGACTACGCTCAAATGAGCAAGATAGTTGAGACAGTGGTAGTGGTTTTTTGGCTGCCACATGATAAAGTGTTGCACGTCCTGATCCATGATCAGAAGTATATTTCCCAAAAACCCTGTGCACCGTTGGGGTACTTATTTAATATTTGTTCTTCTGCCTCTATCTATTGTGCCATTTCTCCTCCTCGTCAGTATAATTTATATTCAACAGCAATGCACATTTCTGCCCGACTTTGCTTAGTCATAACTTTATCTCAATCATCATCCATTTCATTACCGTCATCTTCTAACTTATTATTGGATGGGGGGTTTTGATATATCAGGTCTGTGTCCCTCCTATCTCTCACTGCGTAATGGTGTCTGAACTGAAAATCCATTCCACTTGGTTGGCCTCATGGTACAATTTTAGGGAATGTACTCGAACGTGACTTGTGATTGGTGTTGTGGAACGTGAGCGTGATGATAACGTCAATTGAGCACATCATTCTTCTACTCCCAGTGCTCACATGAGTTGCTTCTGCTGATAGTAAAAGACCATGAGTGTCATGCCCTCTTACCTCTGGTCTATTTACTTGCTCCAGACATTTAGTTCACGTGTGTCATTCACTCATTGAATGCTATCTCACACTTTCCTGATTCCCTCCTACGTTCTTCTACATATATCCAGTGAATGTGTACATACTGCATTCAGGGATTCCCTAATCCTCCTTTTATACCTCGGTGAGACCTGATGACTGTACCCATCTCATTCACTCACTTCAGAATGATGTCATCTAGCTTCATGCATCTCTGCTTTTTTTTCTTTAAACGTAGTGTGTGCATGTATGTCTCGTAGAAGCTCCTCTCATGAATTCCCAGCTGTGCCTGATCCTCCTCCATCAAATACAGCACGTTTGTTGTTCACTCACTTCAAAAGGAAACAACTACGTCTCTACCACCTCCCTGAATTTCTGATACAGCACTAGCTGCCCTCAAAGGTTCTCTGGTCCTCCTCATCCACTCAAACGTCTTTCGATGACACACACATCATTCACTCACTTTGAAAGATGGAACCAGAATGGCCTCTACCATTCCTCACCACATCCGTACTACATTTTCTCACACATATTCTGTGTATGTGTCTCACTTAAGGTACACCCAGATATTCCATGCTTCTCCTGCTCCTCCTCTGCCCAAGTGTCACCTGATAGCACTTCTTTCGTTCACTCACTTCAAGACCCATACAATGAATGTTATCTCCTCTCTCCATATATTTCTGATCATTATTTCACTAATATTGTGAGAGTGTTTGTTTTTAGACAAGCTGATCTCTGGGCATCTAGTTTCCTGTGGAGCACAAGTTGAACACTATATTTTTTAATTTATTTTCTCATGGCATGTGTGTGGTTAACCATCATTTAGAGACACAGAATGCCTGTGTTCTCTTGCCTCCCACAATCACTGGAATTTCTCCACACTACTATAGGTACCACAAAAGAGAAAATGTCACATATATACATGTCTCAAAGTGAACCATCTGCTCTCACGTTTAGGAATTCCCTCTCACTAGAATCACATGATGGCACCTTTGTTGTTCGTCCACTTCAAATGATGAATGTGTCAATATGCACAGACTGACAACAAAAAAAACATATCCCAACAACATCTACCCTAAACCAAACTCTACAAGTTCTAATGACACTTAACCTTCTTCCTGCTCAACAACTCTCAAAAACTCCTAGGTCAGTCTCCTGCAACAAGCACTTGTTTTTCTGAAAACTGTATAACACTGACAATAAACTCCAACATGTGTCCCCCCTTATAAACATGGGTCTAACTTGGACAGACCTCTTACACAATTTGTCTTAGATTCAACCTGAAATTGAGGGGATGTCTGGATCCTTTGACATAGTGTGCCCATACCTGCCGAATACCGCCTCATTATCTACATGATACCGGCCTCATACACAAAGCCACCTTTGGTCATGCACCCTAGTAGCTGTCCAAAGTCCCGCCTGTCCAAGGAACAACTGCTCCACCATCCAATCAGATGCCTAAAGTCTAAATACCATACATTAATCTTACACCTCTTAAAATATGTGAGATATTGGATAGATCTCATCAAGGACCCCCACTCTTCATCCTGAACCTGACCACAAGAGGTTCAGATGAGTATGGAAGACTCAACGATGCAATGCATATAGATCTTAGAATGGTATTTAGCACTATTTAAATATCATAAATGATACAAAAATAAAACAAAAGGAGGGAAAGGTGCCAGGACTAGCAGAACTTTAAATGGCATGCTTTCATCTTAATTATCATCCTGCATCAGGCAAGAACCAGATTCAGACTTTGACAAGAACTCCAGTTGGCTGCGTTTTTATCTCTAAATTGAGATCACCCTTTACATTTAGAAAACAATTACGTTGTAGCACCTGCTACTGGTACTATCCTTTGTTGCTGTTTTCATCAAGGTAGGCCACACTAAGGGCCTGATTTAGACAAATGTTTTCAACGGGACTTTCCCATGTTAAAACATGTTTGAAAATCAGGCCCTAATTTAGGTTTCTTGGTTAGCCATTTTGAAAATTAAACGTGTCTCATGCACACTGCTTGTGTGCATAGTTCAGTAATATGCAGTTTATAATTGATCAGCAAATAATCATGATTTAGCCTAGGGAAGCAATACTATTTTACTGCGAGTAAGCAATTAAAGAGCCTAATAACAGGCCTGGGAAGTTCTGAAAGGTTTAAATATATAAATAACATTGTAGAAGGAAACGTACAAAAAGAAAACAAAACGGTATTAATATATTTACAGAGATTAAAATTAATAAGTGCATGGTGTTAAAAAGGAAACCTTCATTAAATGGTGCATTCTAGCTAGTGCTAGAGAAATCTAAAGACATTTATTTAAAGTGCACTTAAACTATTAAATATACAGTCTGAGTCTTAGTAGTGTTTTGATGCCAGTTTTATTTCTTTACGCAGGATGACGTCAAACAAGGCATCCATGGCCTAGAGTTTATGTATGGGGACAAAACAGGAACGTGTTTGTCAAGGAAAATACAGCCTGAAAAGAACACCCAAGTATAGTTATTACATTTATGTTGAATACATTAATTTGGAAGAGATGCGTTATTTTGAAAAAGTGTGGTGCGTTAAAGAAAAAGACAGTGTGCCTCATTAAGAGTTTGACGCTGCGGTAAAAAAGTGGTGGCGATTCTGTTACCACCAATTGTATGGGCGATAATGGAATTACTGCTGTTTTTACTGCACCACTGAATTCCAGCTTTGGAGGAAAAGTGGAGGATTTATCCACAGCATCATGCTAGAGATAAATACTACAGTGTTCCTCGAAAAATCGGCAGAATTAACACAGTGGAATTACAGCACGCAGTTATTCTGCCAAATTCCCCATGGAATCCTATAGACTGCAGAAAGCAGGATTTACAACAGTTTACCACCACTTTTAATCTCATGGTAAATCTGTGGGACCCAGTGGCGGTAACGGTAATAGAGTATGGCAGTATTTCAAAAGATTTACTGCCTCATAATGAGGCCCAGTGTCCTTTCATTCTGTGTAAAATAATCATGCTTTAAAGTATTTACTTCCGTTATGCAATGCATTCGAAAGCTAATTTGGAACAGTATATATTATCTGTGTCTTGACAACTTCAAAACAATTTAAATTTGTTAACTATTGACGCACAAATACACATAGGAGGAATACATGTTTATTGATTTTTTATCTATCTGGGTCAAATCTGCTCCAAGACAGATTTGGCCCGCTTCTAAGTGCTACGGTAGTGTCGTTGCTTCTACGTGTTGAGTAGTGTCCCTGATTCTAAGTGCTACAATACTATCCCTGCTTCTAAGTGCTGCGGTAGTGTCGCTGCTTCTACGTGTTGAGTAGTGTCCCTGATTCTAAGTGCTACAATACTATCCCTGCTTCTAAGTGCTGCGGTAGTGTCCCTGCTTCTAAGTGCTGCGGTAGTGTCCCTGCTTTTTAGCAGCAATTGAGTGCTGCTTTTGGAACCGGCACAAGATAATCAGAGATCAGTGCAGTTCTACTACTTATGAAGACCTACCTAACTGGTGGACGTGTGACCTAAAGTCATAGAGAGGAAAAGTGTACACATGTGTACCCTACACAGAAGTACTTATTCTCGCAGAAAATAATGGCTATGTGGCTGATTCATGAAGAAGTTACGAAGAGAAACTCAGACTTGTACGTGACTTTCTTATACTAAGTAAGTCCAGAGTAAGTATGGGTTACAAACAGTAAGTACTTTTGTGCATTTTCAACTTTAAGTCATTGTTAGGTCATAGTAACTTCATTGAACCCGCTACAATCCTAAGAGTGGCCCTTGACTGCTCAGTCACATTACCACTAGTGGAGCAAGGGTACGCTTGCAGTCAACCATACTGTCCGGCCGTGGTTCATTCTTTCACACTCCTTCTTTATCGCTAAAATACAGGGAGAAAGTAAACTGCCTGAAAATCCATTTGAGAATTAAGTTTATAAGGAACATTTAAAATATTAAAATGTATATGTAGGTGAGGATAGTAGGTTAAGGGACATTAATGTAGTATTCTGTATTCTCAGTGAAAGTGACAATAGATCAACATGTTTAAAGATAGGGTAACAGGAAGAAATTGAGGCTCATGTGGGTCATGCGAAGGAATGTCTCCATGGAAAAGGTCATGTGTTCGTGGAGCTGCTAATCTTCATTCTATTATGTTATGTAGGTACTCTGTGTGTCTGGCGATATCCATTTACAAGCTTTTGCTGGTTGTTAAAATACATTTGGCAAATTGAAACCTATCAGGTCCGATAGCACAGCGAGTAGAGCGCTCACTTTGACATCTATGCAGAGACTGCTGAAGCAGGTTCAAATCCCAGCACAGCCAAACTCAGCCTTTCATCCTTCATCCTTCTGAGGTTGATAAATGAGTAATAATAAGCAGTGCTCAGATGAATGAGGGCTTGTAGCGCTGTATAAATGCTAAATTATTATTATTATCCACTGGCGCTTGGCTAGAAGTGTACAAAGTGGGGCAAGGTATCTGACACAACTTGTTTAACCATTGTACTTTAGAGAGAGAAGGCATCTCTAGACCTTAGACCTTTGGCAGCTTCTTCCTGTAAATTGACCCTACTGGGGTAGGTCTATATACTCATCTCTAGACCTTAGACCTTTGGCAGCTTCTTCCTGTAAATTGACCCTACTGGGGTAGGTCTATATACTCAATTAGTACCCAGTGAGGGTCAATGAGCTTGTAAAAAGCCTTTGTCGAGCAGGTTGCATCCACGTCCTGGCTGCCATGGAAAGAAAAAAAGGGACTACATGTAGTCCCGTCTCCCCTTCCATGGTGGCCATCTTTTTCGTTTACCAAAACCTTCTCCCCGTCCATGGTGGCTTTCTGTTTTGTGTACTTTTTAATAATTTTTTCAATGGCCGCCATGGAAAGGGAGTATGCGTAGTCCATAATCCTGGATCCCTGGTGGCCATTTCTTTTCTTTTTTGGCGTTTCAACGCCTTTTCTCTCAGGCTTGTAACTATTGCCCTGGGGACTTTACCCGACCGTTAATGCCCCCTCCTGGGGTTCTATTGCTTAATATATCGTTTAAGGTCCTGCCAACATTATTGTTAGTTAACATAGATGCTCAAATAGTATTGGTTATTTTGGGAGTTTAATAAAACGATACTTTTCCAAAGGGCTGTGGCATATGTTGGCAATGTGATTTCTATACAGTAATCTATAAAATTGAACAAATTTTGGCAATGAGTGAAAAATCGTAAATCTGCAGGTAAAACCGACTGTTTATTCCACAAAAAGAGTGATTAGGAACCCGAATCGCATTTGTTAGTCCCTAGCTGATCGATAAATCCTATGGAGATAAATTCCTAAATTTTTACAAACGCAAAATAACCCAGACATAATTAAAGGAAAATATCTTTGTTTACTTATCTGTAGTGCATTTGATAGGATGTGGCATGCTTTCATTTCAGTCAATAGTGTTGGTATAATCTATGTAACCTGCAGTTCATGAATGAGAAATTATTCAAACCCATTGAGAAGTTACTATGGGTCCATTTACTATCACGGAAGGCACCGCCAACAATTTGTAACAGCGGTCAGTGTAAAATTAAACATAAGAAAAGGGGCTAATTCACCTTAAGACCTTTCATTTACACTTAATTTTGCCAAAATAGGTAAATGCTTCCTACCAATTATGCATGGAAGGCAGCATTAACTGTTGCTACTTATGGACCTACCTGCTTTAATCTGGTATGTAAATCAAGCAGAATCAATACAGTGCCATATTACATAATACAGGGGCCGTCCTGTAAGCCTCCCTGAGTGGGCCCCCCGAAACTCAACAAAGAAGCAGAGCTACTTCTAGGCCTCTCCTGGACCACCACTCATGTGCACAGCGCATAATAATCAGGGTGCCACAGTAGTACACTGCACTAGGTGAAAGTTGTATGTTTGTTTTAATAAAACCTTACATCTTTCACCTAGTGTAGAAACAGGGGGATGCGCGACTCCTGAAACTCAAATATACCAGCGATCACTTTGCATGGCCAGTACATTATTATGTCCATGCCAATGTCTAATACAGCTTTTGGTTGTGAGGACTCGAGGCACTCCCATTATTTAAAAAAAAAAAACAAGTTAAGGTAAGTGGCAGAACTACACTATATTATCATCACCCAAAAAGGTGGATGCAACCAAGTGTAGTGAGTAAGCTTGCCCAGCCCCCCAAAGAAGAGTAATACATTCTGTTGAAATGGTGTATTTTACAGACAATGCTTAAGAAGCATGGGTAAAAAGCCATACAATTAATCATTGACTCTCAGGGAAAATACATGACAAAATACAGTATATGTCATGCCACCAAAAGTACAGCGCAGCAGTTTACAGTGTTTTAAAGTTGCCTGTATCCACAACACATGGCAACTTTTCATTGCAAGGCACTTTTAAAGCTGTTCCGCCAATTAATTATGTCAGCAGGGCCATTGTAAATCACTTCATGACAATATGCCCATCACATATGCTAGCATTCACTTTGATGTTATGCTCAACTTCTATGGTCACGGTAAATCACTTTCATGAACCTGCAGCCAAAATATATTCCAGTAATGTCAATTTAAAATATGTTAATGACACTGCAGCCCCACTCTATGCTGATCTGGTTACTATAAATAAGTGTTATGAAGCTGTTTCTACAAGCTATGCCAGTACGGTCATTCAAACTCATATTTATTGTGTGGGCACAATCAATGCAGTGGTGACTGTGAATCACTTACAAAGATGCAGCCACAATCTATGCCTATGGTCAATGTAAATCCACTTCATAAAGTAATTTGTACAATCTATGCCAGCATGTTGACTCTAAACCACTTTCCAAAGTGTGGGCACAAACCATGCTGCTATGGTTGCTTTAAATCACTCCTGAAGCTGCAGACACAATACATGCAGGTTCTGTCACTGTAAATACATTTCAGGAAGCTGTGTCCACAATGTATGCTTCTATGGAAACAGTAAACCACTTTCATGAAACTGCAGCCACAATGTCCAATACAGATCTCTGAGGACAGTGCAAACACCAAATAAGACTGCATTTTCCCTCTAAATATGATGCATTCTCAGCCGCTGCACTACCTAACATACACTGACTGCACACACAATCACACACACTGACAGACTCACTCTAACAAACATATATAAGCATGCACATACATTGAAAATCGTGAGCGTGCACATACACACACACTCATTTTACATTACAGTAAAATATGTATGCACATGTATGCACTTTTTTTGCAAGTTGAAACACCCTGCCTTTAGTAAACGTATTCCCAGCCGGGGTTTCCGGATGGGGACACTCTTCCCATTTTTATGGTTTGCCACATATTTTGGTTTTCTCTCTTAGGAAATCTAGGATTATTTTGGTTTTCTCTCTTAGGAAATCTAGGATTATTTCCTCCTTGGGAAAAAATACACAAATGCCCTTAGAAATAGGCCCAACACATCTGCAAACTAGACAACACAAGATGCAAGTATTAGATTCCTTATGTGAGCACTGGTGTAGCAGCAGAGGACATGCAGCCATCAGACTGAGTGTGACCATCACGGGGCCCCTTACTATGTGGCCCCCTGCACAGTGGGAGCTTTTCTGACTCAGTCACAATGATTTCATGGGAATACATTTGTCTTACACCAGCATGAAAATGCCATGCAGATGTTAAACCAAAGGTTATTGCTGGGTATGTTAATGCAAGGCAAGAACATATTTCTTGTGTTGAGCCCCCATTTACCTGCTTAATCAATGAAAATCCCCTGGAGAAAGGAGCAAAGTAACTAATTGATGTCAATCTTTAGCACCTAATGTACTGCTCCAAATGTGTTTAACATGAGCCAGGTTGACTTTAAACGTGTTGGTTGCGTTAAAAGGCCTAGGAGCCCTATGCACAAAATGATGTTCCTATTTCTCTGCAAGTGAAATAGAAATGTGCAACTTGCACAAGCTCAATTCCCCAAGGGAAGATGCCGACGTGCAGCTAGACATGCACATCTGGAGGCGTGCTAGTGTGGGGCCACCAGCATTTTCTCCAGTAGGCCAAGCAGTGGAACACCTTCCTCGTCCTCTGCTGTTAAACTGTGCCTTGTCTGACCAGGCGCTGGTGTTGCACATGTGTATGCACAGAATGAGCTCTGGAAAACTCATTTCATTTCTTCACTTAGATTAGAAGTAGAAACAAAAGATTCTGCACCCACTTAATAAAGACGTTACTACTAATAACTATGATACAGTACTGATTTTTTCCTGATTTCCTAGAAGGAAGTCAGAAATAGGCCAGCACTTCTTGCTGTCAATTATTTGTGAACCAATTATCAATAAATAAATAATCAAACAGCCAACTCTAGGATTAATCAACGTTACTCCTGCTGACTGCTTTGTGATCAGCAGTGGTCGAAGTATACGAAAAGAGGTAATGGAACTATCTTCCCTGATCGCCTGTCCCCGCTCCCCACAAACCCACATAACCACACCCCCTCCCACGTGCAATCCAAACCCGCAAATGAACACACCTGCTGTTTAATTAAATGTTCAGTGCCGTGCACTGAAGTGCAAGTTCATACTTCTTCCTACACTTCTATTTTAAAAATAAACAATTTCGGAACAATTTCTTTTTCAAATAAAACTATAGGAACATTAAAATCTAAGAAGAAAGTAGAGGAGCACCGCTCCCAAATGCACCCGCCCAATTTGAACAATGGTGATCAGTACTCTAAAATGTACTCCTTCCACACACAAGAGAGCAGGTTCCAAGTCTGTGCATGCCAGCTGGCTCCTTTCGCCACCCATGTGGGCTGCATATTGATTGATTGATTTAGCCAATGCACAATTATTTGGTGTATTCCCACTGCCACGTTATTCAAGGGGGCCAGGCTGCTTGTGTATGACCCTTTCATAAAACCACTACAAACACAGTGTGCATAGCTATTATGCACGTTGGCGTTTAAGGAGCCACCTTGAAATATCAGGCCCATGTGCTTGTCCTAAGCACGTGCAGCAGAATGTCCCTGCTAATTAATTGAAAAACATTGAGCGGAGCAGAGAACCATCTAGGCTACTTCAGAGCTTTGGGAATAACACGATTGTGCTAAACTGAAACAGGAATGAGTCATTGGAAGCAACTGAAAGGCATTTGCTTTCATTTAGCCCTGCACAGAACAGCATCCCCGAACACTGGTTCATTCCTCTTCAGTGACACTCTGCTGACCCCTACACTTTCAAGGGAAACATGGAAAAAGTTCTTGGCTGCTAATGAACACGCACAGACTTCTATTGACATTTGCAGATCTGCTATAATGCTAGTCCAGGGCCTTCGCGTGCCTACAGGAAATGGAAATCATGTGCAAAGACCTTGATCCCAGCTTGAATCAGTGAATTAAAAATCATAAACTTCGATTACACTTCATGCCTTTTGCTGAAGATCATGAAACTAAGCCTTGCCTTGCATGGACTAAGCCTGAAAAGTAACTGGATGTACCCGTATTATTAAGCACAAGAGCCCAGATGCCCAAGGGTTAGGTGCGCTATATAACTAACTAAATAAATAAACAGCTAAATAAATAAATAAATAAATAAATAAATAAATAAATAAATAAATAAATAATGGATAAACTTCCCAACCATTGTCAAAGCCGCTTACATTAAAAAAAAGGTATGAAGATGGCATGCATATAATATTCTACTTAATATTTGCAGTACGTTGACATCATTTTACACCTGGCTCATCGCATTGCCTTCATAGTACAAAACATCAACATTTTTTCTCACTCACCCAAAGCGGCACCACCCACCCTGCGTAATCCCAGCCTAGTTATATTTGCAGCATTGTCTCCAGCTTTAGGCCTGCATACACAGTGCAAATATTCCGGAGTGGTCTTCTGCCTTGCTTTCTTTCATTGAATGCATCTCTTACAGGCTACAGCTCTGTAAGATGTGTTCTGGATGCATTCACTGGCCCGTTCACTGACATGTATTCTGTGTGCTGCCCTGCAGTCTCCCCACCTCCAAAATCAGTCAGTGTGTATTCAATTTAGGTGCGGCAAGTCTCCAGCACATGATATCACGCTTGGAATTCAACGATGGATTCACATGTTTAGAATGCTCGTTCTCTTTGCATGCTTTAGTCCATGCGGATACTTTTGGACATCAACATGCTTGTCTTGAGATGTAAGTTCCCACTCATGTCTGATGAATAATTGTGGAGTATGAGAGTATTTAGCGTTGAGTACCTCTTGCCTTGAGATTCAGGATGGAGGTCCATTCCAGGTAAATACCTCTACAGGGGTAAGATAGCTCAGTTGCAACTTGCTCGCCTTGGAAGCAAGACGACACGGAGCAACACAGGTTAGATCCCCAGATGCACGATTAGAAACCTCTGGGTATTAAGAGCGTTATAAATAACCAATCATATGCTATCAAAATGTATTGATTATATTGAGAAGTCCCCAAAATATGCCTTTTTTCTATTCTTGAGAGGGTGCTGGATAGCACAGGGGTAGTATCTAATAAAAACACAGCTTTTTTTCTAGCAGAGCTTATGTTTACTTTGATTAAGACTCGGGTATTAGTGTACTTCTCCCAGAATTTCTGGCACATAGTGTTAATCTCTACGGGTGGGCTTACTCACTCAGCCCCTCACCAAGGACCTATAGCAATTGCAGGCCTATTTATCCCACCACTCATGCCATCAATAGTATTAGCACCCTCCTGCAAATCCTGGGTGCTGATGGTCTATTTTTATTTTAAAGCAGGCTTTGCTGAGTCTTTTTACTATTTCTATTGTTCAAACAGTAGTCGCCAGGGTACATCATGGTGGTGGAGAGCAAGAGTGCATGTACTTGGCCAGTGGGGGTTATAAACTGAGAGCAAGGCTGGGTTCGGCAGTTCCTGCGGGCTGGTGTATACACCCGAAAGAATGTGGCGGCCTATGTAAGAGTCACTGGCTGCAGGAAAAGAACGCAAGCTTTCATTTTGGATTCATACCACATTATTGATTGATCAGTGTCGCTCCTATTGTTTATAATATACTTTATGTTGTCATAATTCCCAGAAACGTAGACATGGGTAACCATGGGAGTTTGGGCCTGCAAATGCCAATCATTGAATGGATAATGGATACACATTGCTTTTATTTATTAATTAAAGCAAATATATATTAGCATGAATCTTGAGTGCACAGATACAGATACATTGTTTTCAAAAGCACACATATAACAACTTTATCCAGCGCTCCATACTTAACCTCCAAAAAGCTCTTATCATGGTTGCGAGGCAAGCACTTAAGGTCACAGATATCATCATGTATTTTGGATACAGTCATAGCCACATAAAATGTCATATCCGGTGAAATAATGTCTGCTATGCAGAGTCCAATCAGGTCCACAGAAGAATTTCAAGTGATTGGTGTGATTAGAGCGCGCGCACATGGGGCAAGAATATGGACGGGAAATAATGCCATTTGCATGGCAGTAGCAAGGTGTGGAACATTAGTAACAGCATTTGTCTGGGTAGTTGCACCGTGTGAGACATTAGTAACATTAGCATTTGTCATGGCAGTAGCACAGTGTGGACCATCAGTAACATTGCTATTAGTAGCATTGGGCAAGACATTGGGCCTCATTACGACCCGGGCGGTAAGGGATTACCGGTACCGGTAAGGACACGGTGCCGGTAATCCCTTATCGCCCTATTCCGAGGTCCCTTTGTGGGTCCTCCCTTAACGGCTGGTGAAACCTATTAAGCTAATAGCTAATAGTGCCATGGGTACCTCCAGGGTCGTAATGAGGCCCATTGTCCCTTACATGCCCCTTAGATAGTGCAGCAAAGGGTAGACCTTCTTCTTAAGGAGTTTTCAAGGTAGCAGTGTTCGTGCAGGCATCCACATTACTGCGGTGCTGAGCGCACTGTCTGCTGTGAGGCCTATAGAAGGGCTCTGTGATTCGTGGGAGAGCTGGATACATGCTGGAGAGGGGGCGGCTAGGCTTATCCAGCTGATGAGTGGCGTGCGATTTAGCAGCCGAGGGTTGGATCGCACGGTAGACCGGTATGGATAGCCTGCAACTCAGGTGCATGTTAAGGAAACATATGTGGGCAGCACAGACTGAGTGAGGCACTGTGAGAGTGCACACACAGAGGCACGTGTGTCTACCGTTTAGCGATGGGCATCTCAGGTGTAAGGTGATGGTGTGGTTGGCCATGAGAGGCAGGGGAAGAAGGAGGATGGCGTGTGGCAGGGTATTTTGCTCAACAAGATCTCTGGTGTTCGGAAGAGTCTACCTGTAGGTGGGCTCATAGGCAGCAACAACGAGCAGCGGAGAGCTGTATAGAGAGCTGGTAGCCTTTTCAGCAGGCCTTCTCTGCACGGCTTCACCTGCTGGCAGTCTCTCTCCCCATTTATATCAAGAGGGGAGGAGCAGGCAGGGTGAAGCACCCAATCCAGGTATGCAGCAGTGATTCCATGGGGCGTGTTGTTGTTTCTAGTTGCTGGGGCAATGGCAGCGGCCATCTTAGGTGGCTCTGGTGTATCACGAAGCACAGCAAACAGGGGGGAGACGAGGTAACACTCCGGTATCCCTCGCTTTGGTTCATCAGCTGATTGCTCATCCATCTGAATGTGCGCTCACAGCAGAGCTGCAGAGAGTGCTGGTGGCCTTTTCAGCAGGCCTTCTCTGCACGGCTTTCCCCATTTATACCAAGAGGGGAGGAGCAGGCAGGGTGAAGCACCCAATAGGGCATGCAGCGGTGATGCCATGGGTCATGTTCTTGTTTCTAGTTTCTGGGTCAACGGCGGCGCCCATCTTAGGTGGCTCTGGTGTGGCCCCACAACACCCCTCCCTTCTTTTCTAGAGCTCATTTTGACTTGTTCCCTGAGAAACTGGAGAATAATTTTAGGATCAAAACACAAAATGATTTCACTTTTACAAAGGTAGCGGGCGCCCCTCTCTCGCAAGAACAGACATGATAACCTGTTCAGTGGTTATTAACCACTTGAGAGTTCGCAGCCACTGCTTTTACTCACTGTGCCTTTCACAGATGGGAAATATCCATTTGCATATCAGTCTTTGTCCTGCCCAGAGGCAGTCCAGCACCGAAATACAATGGCAATTCCAATCTGAACGAGAGTACCACCAGCAACCCCATACACATGTTTCACCCTTGTTGGGGATCATCAGTGAGGTGAAGCTGATGCCTCTCTAAGCACAGTGAGAGGGAGACCACGTCTGGTTGCCCCCAGGAGACCTAGGGTTACCAATCCCAGGTTCCTTAACAAATAGTTTTACAAAGGTAGCGGGCGCCCCTCTCTCGCAAGAACAGACATGATAACCTGTTCAGTGGTTATTAACCACTTGAGAGTTCGCAGCCACTGCTTTTACTCACTGTGCCTTTCACAGATGGGAAATATCCATTTGCATATCAGTCTTTGTCCTGCCCAGGGGCAGTCCAGCACCGAAATACAATGGCAATTCCAATCTGAACGAGAGTACCACCAGCAACCCCATACACGTGTTTCACCCTTGTTGGGGATCATCAGTGAGGTGAAGCTGATGCCTCTCTAAGCACAGTGAGAGGGAGACCACGTCTGGTTGCCCCCAGGAGACCTAGGGTTACCAATCCCAGGTTCCTTAACAAATAGTTTTACAAAGGTAGCGGGCGCCCCTCTCTCGCAAGAACAGACATGATAACCTGTTCAGTGGTTATTAACCACTTGAGAGTTCGCAGCCACTGCTTTTACTCACTGTGCCTTTCACAGATGGGAAATATCCATTTGCATATCAGTCTTTGTCCTGCCCAAGGGCAGTCCAGCACCGAAATACAATGGCAATTCCAATCTGAACGAGAGTACCACCAGCAACCCCATACACGTGTTTCACCCTTGTTGGGGATCATCAGTGAGGTGAAGCTGATGCCTCTCTAAGCACAGTGAGAGGGAGACCACGTCTGGTTGCCCCCAGGAGACCTAGGGTTACCAATCCCAGGTTCCTTAACAAATAGTTTTACAAAGGTAGCGGGCGCCCCTCTCTCGCAAGAACAGACATGATAACCTGTTCAGTGGTTATTAACCACTTGAGAGTTCGCAGCCACTGCTTTTACTCACTGTGCCTTTCACAGATGGGAAATATCCATTTGCATATCAGTCTTTGTCCTGCCCAGGGGCAGTCCAGCACCGAAATACAATGGCAATTCCAATCTGAACGAGAGTACCACCAGCAACCCCATACACGTGTTTCACCCTTGTTGGGGATCATCAGTGAGGTGAAGCTGATGCCTCTCTAAGCACAGTGAGAGGGAGACCACGTCTGGTTGCCCCCAGGAGACCTAGGGTTACCAATCCCAGGTTCCTTAACAAATAATTTTACAAAGGTAGCGGGCGCCCCTCTCTCGCAAGAACAGACATGATAACCTGTTCAGTGGTTATTAACCACTTGAGAGTTCGCAGCCACTGCTTTTACTCACTGTGCCTTTCACAGATGAGAAATATCCATTTGCATATCAGTCTTTGTCCTGCCCAGGGGCAGTCCAGCACCGAAATACAATGGCAATTCCAATCTGAACGAGAGTACCACCAGCAACCCCATACACGTGTTTCACCCTTGTTGGGGATCATCAGTGAGGTGAAGCTGATGCCTCTCTAAGCACAGTGAGAGGGAGACCACGTCTGGTTGCCCCCAGGAGACCTAGGGTTACCAATCCCAGGTTCCTTAACAAATAGTTTTACAAAGGTAGCGGGCGCCCCTCTCTCGCAAGAACAGACATGATAACCTGTTCAGTGGTTATTAACCACTTGAGAGTTCGCAGCCACTGCTTTTACTCACTGTGCCTTTCACAGATGGGAAATAACTATTTGCATATCAGTCTTTGTCCTGCCCAGGGGCAGTCCATCACCGAAATACAATGGCAATTCCAATCTGAACGAGAGTACCACCAGCAACCCCATACACGTGTTTCACCCTTGTGGGGATCATCAGTGAGGTGAAGCTGATGCCTCTCTAAGCACAGTGAGAGGGAGACCACGTCTGGTTGCCCCCAGGAGACCTAGGGTTACCAATCCCAGGTTCCTTAACAAATAGTTTTACAAAGGTAGCGGGCGCCCCTCTCTCGCAAAAACAGACATGATAACCTGTTCAGTGGTTATTAACCACTTGAGAGTTCACAGCCACTGCTTTTACTCACTGTGCCTTTCACAGATGGGAAATATCCATTTGCATATCAGTCTTTGTCCTGCCCAGGGGCAGTCCAGCACCAAAATACAATGGCAATTCCAATCTGAACGAGAGTACCACCAGCAACCCCATACACGTGTTTCACCCTTGTTGGGGATCATCAGTGAGGTAAAGCTGATGCCTCTCTAAGCACAGTGAGAGGGAGACCACGTCTGGTTGCCCCCAGGAGACCTAGGGTTACCAATCCCAGGTTCCTTAACAAATAGTTTTACAAAGGTAGCGGGCGCCCCTCTCTCGCAAGAACAGACATGATAACCTGTTCAGTGGTTATTAACCACTTGAGAGTTCGCAGCCACTGCTTTTACTCACTGTGCCTTTCACAGATGGGAAATATCCATTTGCATATCAGTCTTTGTCCTGCCCAGGGGCAGTCCAGCACCGAAATACAATGGCAATCAGCTTCACCTCACTGATGATCCCCAACAAGGGTGAAACACGTGTATGGGGTTGCTGGTGGTACTCTCGTTCAGAGGGGAATTGCCATTGCATTTCGGTGCTGGACTGCCCTTGGGCAGGACAAAGACTGATATGCAAATGGATATTTCCCATCTGTGGAAGGCACAGTGAGTAAAAGCAGTGGCTGCGAACTCTCAAGTGGTTAATAACCACTGAACAGGTTATCAGGCCTTGTTCTTTCGAGAGAGGGGCGCCCGCTACCTTTGTAAACTATTTTCAAGGAACCTGGGATTGGTAACCCTAGGTCTCCTGGGGGCAACCAGACGTGGTCTCCCTCTCACTGTGCTTAGAGAGACATCAGCTTCACCTCACTGATGATCCCGAACAAGGGTGAAACACGTGTATGGGGTTGCTGGTGGTACTCTCGTTCAGAGGGGAATTGCCATTGCATTTCGGTGCTGGACTGCCCTTGGGCGGGACAAAGACTGATATGCAAATGGATATTTCCCATCTGTGGAAGGCACAGTGAGTAAAAGCAGTGGCTGCGAACTCTCAAGTGGTTAATAACCACTGAACAGGTTATCAGGCCTTGTTCTTTCGAGAGAGGGGCGCCCGCTACCTTTGTAAACTATTTTCAAGGAACCTGGGATTGGTAACCCTAGGTCTCCTGGGGGCAACCAGACGTGGTCTCCCTCTCACTGTGCTTAGAGAGGCATCAGCTTCACCTCACTGATGATCCCCAACAAGGGTGAAACACGTGTATGGGGTTGCTGGTGGTACTCTCGTTCAGAGGGGAATTGCCATTGCATTTCGGTGCTGGACTGCCCTTGGGCGGGACAAAGACTGATATGCAAATGGATATTTCCCATCTGTGGAAGGCACAGTGAGTAAAAGCAGTGGCTGCGAACTCTCAAGTGGTTAATAACCACTGAACAGGTTATCAGGCCTTGTTCTTTCGAGAGAGGGGCGCCCGCTACCTTTGTAAACTATTTTCAAGGAACCTGGGATTGGTAACCCTAGGTCTCCTGGGGGCAACCAGACGTGGTCTCCCTCTCACTGTGCTTAGAGAGGCATCAGCTTCACCTCACTGATGATCCCCTACAAGGGTGAAACACGTGTATGGGGTTGCTGGTGGTACTCTCGTTCAGAGGGGAATTGCCATTGCATTTCGGTGCTGGACTGCCCTTGAGCGGGACAAAGACTGATATGCAAATGGATATTTCCCATCTGTGGAAGGCACAGTGAGTAAAAGCAGTGGCTGCGAACTCTCAAGTGGTTAATAACCACTGAACAGGTTATCAGGCCTTGTTCTTTCGAGAGAGGGGCGCCCGCTACCTTTGTAAACTATTTTCAAGGAACCTGGGATTGGTAACCCTAGGTCTCCTGGGGGCAACCAGACGTGGTCTCCCTCTCACTGTGCTTAGAGAGGCATCAGCTTCACCTCACTGATGATCCCCAACAAGGGTGAAACACGTGTATGGGGTTGCTGGTGGTACTCTCGTTCAGAGGGGAATTGCCATTGCATTTCGGTGCTGGACTGCCCTTGGGCGGGACAAAGACTGATATGCAAATGGATATTTCCCATCTGTGGAAGGCACAGTGAGTAAAAGCAGTGGCTGCGAACTCTCAAGTGGTTAATAACCACTGAACAGGTTATCAGGCCTTGTTCTTTCGAGAGAGGGGCGCCCGCTACCTTTGTAAACTATTTTCAAGGAACCTGGGATTGGTAACCCTAGGTCTCCTGGGGGCAACCAGACGTGGTCTCCCTCTCACTGTGCTTAGAGAGGCATCAGCTTCACCTCACTGATGATCCCCAACAAGGGTGAAACACGTGTATGGGGTTGCTGGTGGTACTCTCGTTCAGAGGGGAATTGCCATTGCATTTCGGTGCTGGACTGACCTTGAGCGGGACAAAGACTGATATGCAAATGGATATTTCCCATCTGTGGAAGGCACAGTGAGTAAAAGCAGTGGCTGCGAACTCTCAAGTGGTTAATAACCACTGAACAGGTTATCAGGCCTTGTTCTTTCGAGAGAGGGGCGCCCGCTACCTTTGTAAACTATTTTCAAGGAACCTGGGATTGGTAACCCTAGGTCTCCTGGGGGCAACCAGACGTGGTCTCCCTCTCACTGTGCTTAGAGAGGCATCAGCTTCACCTCACTGATGATCCCCAACAAGGGTGAAACACGTGTATGGGGTTGCTGGTGGTACTCTCGTTCAGAGGGGAATTGCCATTGCATTTCGGTGCTGGACTGCCCTTGGGCGGGACAAAGACTGATATGCAAATGGATATTTCCCATCTGTGGGCACAGTGAGTAAAAGCAGTGGCTGCGAACTCTCAAGTGGTTAATAACCACTGAACAGGTTATCAGGCCTTGTTCTTTCGAGAGAGGGGCGCCCGCTACCTTTGTAAACTATTTTCAAGGAACCTGGGATTGGTAACCCTAGGTCTCCTGGGGGCAACCAGACGTGGTCTCCCTCTCACTGTGCTTAGAGAGGCATCAGCTTCACCTCACTGATGATCCCCAACAAGGGTGAAACACGTGTATGGGGTTGCTGGTGGTACTCTCGTTCAGAGGGGAATTGCCATTGCATTTCGGTGCTGGACTGCCCTTGGGCGGGACAAAGACTGATATGCAAATGGATATTTCCCATCTGTGGAAGGCACAGTGAGTAAAAGCAGTGGCTGCGAACTCTCAAGTGGTTAATAACCACTGAACAGGTTATCAGGCCTTGTTCTTTCGAGAGAGGGGCGCCCGCTACCTTTGTAAACTATTTTCAAGGAACCTGGGATTGGTAACCCTAGGTCTCCTGGGGGCAACCAGACGTGGTCTCCCTCTCACTGTGCTTAGAGAGGCATCAGCTTCACCTCACTGATGATCCCCAACAAGGGTGAAACACGTGTATGGGGTTGCTGGTGGTACTCTCGTTCAGAGGGGAATTGCCATTGCATTTCGGTGCTGGACTACCCTTGGGCGGGACAAAGACTGATATGCAAATGGATATTTCCCATCTGTGGAAGGCACAGTGAGTAAAAGCAGTGGCTGCGAACTCTCAAGTGGTTAATAACCACTGAACAGGTTATCAGGCCTTGTTCTTTCGAGAGAGGGGCGCCCGCTACCTTTGTAAACTATTTTCAAGGAACCTGGGATTGGTAACCCTAGGTCTCCTGGGGGCAACCAGACGTGGTCTCCCTCTCACTGTGCTTAGAGAGGCATCAGCTTCACCTCACTGATGATCCCCAACAAGGGTGAAACACGTGTATGGGGTTGCTGGTGGTACTCTCGTTCAGAGGGGAATTGCCATTGCATTTCGGTGCTGGACTGCCCTTGGGCGGGACAAAGACTGATATGCAAATGGATATTTCCCATCTGTGGAAGGCACAGTGAGTAAAAGCAGTGGCTGCGAACTCTCAAGTGGTTAATAACCACTGAACAGGTTATCAGGCCTTGTTCTTTCGAGAGAGGGGCGCCCGCTACCTTTGTAAACTATTTTCAAGGAACCTGGAATTGGTAACCCTAGGTCTCCTGGGGGCAACCAGACGTGGTCTCCCTCTCACTGTGCTTAGAGAGGCATCAGCTTCACCTCACTGATGATCCCCAACAAGGGTGAAACACGTGTATGGGGTTGCTGGTGGTACTCTCGTTCAGAGGGGAATTGCCATTGCATTTCGGTGCTGGACTGCCCTTGGGCGGGACAAAGACTGATAAATGGATATTTCCCATCTGTGGAAGGCACAGTGAGTAAAAGCAGTGGCTGTGAACTCTCAAGTGGTTAATAACCACTGAACAGGTTATCAGGCCTTGTTCTTTCGAGAGAGGGGCGCCCGCTACCTTTGTAAACTATTTTCAAGGAACCTGGGATTGGTAACCCTAGGTCTCCTGGGGGCAACCAGACGTGGTCTCCCTCTCACTGTGCTTAGAGAGGCATCAGCTTCACCTCACTGATGATCCCCAACAAGGGTGAAACACGTGTATGGGGTTGCTGGTGGTACTCTCGTTCAGAGGGGAATTGCCATTGCATTTCGGTGCTGGACTGCCCTTGGGCGGGACAAAGACTGATATGCAAATGGATATTTCCCCTCTGTGGAAGGCACAGTGAGTAAAAGCAGTGGCTGCGAACTCTCAAGTGGTTAATAACCACTGAACAGGTTATCAGGCCTTGTTCTTTCGAGAGAGGGGCGCCCGCTACCTTTGTAAACTATTTTCAAGGAACCTGGGATTGGTAACCCTAGGTCTCCTGGGGGCAACCAGACGTGGTCTCCCTCTCACTGTGCTTAGAGAGGCATCAGCTTCACCTCACTGATGATCCCCAACAAGGGTGAAACACGTGTATGGGGTTACTGGTGGTACTCTCGTTCAGAGGGGAATTGCCATTGCATTTCGGTGCTGGACTGCCCTTGGGCGGAACAAAGACTGATATGCAAATGGATATTTCCCATCTGTTGAAGGCACAGTGAGTAAAAGCAGTGGCTGCGAACTCTCAAGTGGTTAATAACCACTGAACAGGTTATCAGGCCTTGTTCTTTCGAGAGAGGGGCGCCCGCTACCTTTGTAAACTATTTTCAAGGAACCTGGGATTGGTAACCCTAGGTCTCCTGGGGGCAACCAGACGTGGTCTCCCTCTCACTGTGCTTAGAGAGGCATCAGCTTCACCTCACTGATGATCCCCAACAAGGGTGAAACACGTGTATGGGGTTGCTGGTGGTACTCTCGTTCAGAAGGGAATTGCCATTGCATTTCGGTGCTGGACTGCCCTTGGGCGGGACAAAGACTGATATGCAAATGGATATTTCCCATCTGTGGAAGGCACAATGAGTAAAAGCAGTGGCTGCGAACTCTCAAGTGGTTAATAACCACTGAACAGGTTATCAGGCCTTGTTCTTTCGAGAGAGGGGCGCCTGCTACCTTTGTAAACTATTTTCAAGGAACCTGGGATTGGTAACCCTAGGTCTCCTGGGGGCAACCAGACGTGGTCTCCCTCTCACTGTGCTTAGAGAGGCATCAGCTTCACCTCACTGATGATCCCCAACAAGGGTGAAACACGTGTATGGGGTTGCTGGTGGTACTCTCGTTCAGAGGGGAATTGCCATTGCATTTCGGTGCTGGACTGCCCTTGGGCGGGACAAAGACTGATATGCAAATGGATATTTCCCATCTGTGGAAGGCACAGTGAGTAAAAGCAGTGGCTGCGAACTCTCAAGTGGTTAAAAACCACTGAACAGGTTATCAGGCCTTGTTCTTTCGAGAGAGGGGCGCCCGCTACCTTTGTAAACAAAATGATTTCAGTTTAAACATATTGCCTCTGCCCATTCTATATGACAGCTGCGGAAGCATGCCCATTTCCAATTCACACATTCCCAGGTTGGCTCTCCTCTTGTCATGTGCACAAACCCCACTCTCTTCTTTGCCCATCAAGTGTGTTAAAGCCATAAAGGAACACAGAGCACACATTCTAATTCACGTATAGGTCTCAAATGGAATAGAAGGCACCAAGTGGGATGAAGAGGGATTTCTTTGAAGATACAGTGGACATCAATAATTCACTTCAAAGGGGGGAAACATTTAACAACAATATGGTGGTGCGGAGACATCCAGAAGAGAAAGCTGCGTGAGGCATCCTTCTTTTCCTTTAACTGAACATGCAATGCCAAGCAATCTAATGTGCAGATATGATTGATAAGTTGCACTTGGCTAGATTGAAATAGTGCCCTTGCATTCCACTGCACTAAAGCAATAGCATCGGAAGCAGGAGTTGGGAGTCTTGTGTGATCCAATAATTGCCCTTTCCCCTGATGGGACGCGTGTGGTTCCGGGGAGTTAAATCTAACCTGCCAACATGACACACTCCTTGTCAGCTCGCAGTAGGTGAGCACGCGTTGTTTGTCATTTTGCAATATCCCCCAGATGATGCCTTATCCCTCTGCCCCAACAAACGCAGCCCAGCGTATTTGACGCAAAGATCTCTGAAGCTCATTGCAGTGACTACGCTCTGTGTTGCGGAAACCGCGGCTTCCTTCAAGCGTGAGCCTCATTATGCAGCAGTCTCTCCACGCAGCATTGAATCCTATCACTTGGGAGGCATTTGTTCCACCTTTATTCTTGAAAACATAGAAAACCATGAAAAAACATAGACAAAGCCGAAAATAAAGACGAGTGAGTGTGTTGCGAGTACGATACATGTCGCTGATTTGGATGTTGGACAATAAAGACAGATTCCTAGATTCATATGGTAGTACTTGGCACATATTTCATTAATGCACCTGCTCATCTGAAATGTGACACTGATGACCCCAATCCATCCTAAACAATGATGCTGCTGTTACGCACATTCCACAGAGTCTCTTCAGGTTCTCACAGCCTTAGAGAGCTAGGATCTGTTGGTCAATTGTTTTTAAAGAAGTATTATGAAGTTCATTAAAAAGAAACCTTGATCAGCACAGGTTTGAGAAGTTGTAAAAGTAAGGCAGCACTACAGTAGAACAGCGAATATAATTTGATATCACATTGTGAGAGGAGATCATTTAATAAATAAATAAATAAAGTTTGAGTTAGAATGGGGGTTTCTTTTATGAGAGGACCTTTATAAAAATGAATATAGTGAACCTGTCTTCTACCCCTACCAGTTTTGTCATTATGCCATGGTCCTTTGTATACTTTCCTTAGAGGACTTTATTAGGCCACACCATTTATTGCCATCAACAATGCTTCCTCCGCTTCCTTATGCGCAGGTGTAAATGAATCCATAGTTCGGACTACAGGTCTCCAACCAGCAAGGGTTCCTGGGAAAAGATCGGTGACTTGTACACAGTGGTCAGACCAGAGGAAACAATATGGTTCTCATAGTCACCATCACTCATTGAGGTCCAATGCCCCTTGGCTGATGAGGAGAAAATGAAACCCATAATGAAGAGAGAGAGATGCACCCCTTATCTGGGATATGATGATCAGAAGGCATCACCACACACAATATCAGGCAATGAATAGTGAAGAAGGACTCAATCATTTATGAATGAGGCCATTGCTTTGGTGGGAGACTGTATGAGTTTGCTGGGAGGCCTCATAGCAAGTTTCTAGAACATTCCCCAGTCAGTTGACCAGTGACCAATAAGGTTAAGGGCTCTAGAGGGTGTGTACGGTCAGTTAAGTGGGATGTTGTTAGATGTAGAATCGTGTTTTTCCCTGACTTGCAAGGCAATGAATAATTTGCCTCTGTTTATCATCACCCAAAATTGATATGTCAGCATGCTTTCTCTGACATCATCAATGGGAAGATTTACAAGGAGTTTCCTATCAAGATGTCATTAAGTACAAATGTCCTATTAAATGTGTTTAATACACGCATAACAAACATGGAAACCACTAGCTTTTAATAATTAGAATGTTGAAGATGTAGTTAAAATGATATATGTAGTGGTGTGTATAGATATATTCTCACACACACTGGGCCTCATTACGACAATGGAGGTAGCCATGTCACTATTTGGCATTCGGGTCCGGGTTCCCTGAATGGGGAAATACCGTGCCATTCCGACCTTGGAGGGCCCGGTATTTCCCCATTCAGGAAACCCGGACCCGGTACATCCCCATTCCCATTTGATCCCCCCTAAGGCTCTATGGGAGTGGGAAGGATGCAAACAACGGGCCTGTTAATGACGGGCCTGTTGTTTGCATCCTGGTCTGCACGCGGGACCCAATAAGGGGTCCCGGAAGGAGACCTTGTAATGAGGTGTTAGGAGGTTAACGGGGCTGGCAGCTCTACCGGCCCCGTTATCCCCCTACCGCCAGGGCCGTAATGAGGCCCACTGTGTATTAAGCTGCAGACCTCCTTCATAAACCAGTAAAACTAAGTTTGAAAACAATCCAATTAGCATGTGAACAGGGGACATTGCACAAGCCCTTGTAAATATCTTCTCGCTTATCCTAGTTCAAAGATTCTGCCCGGAAAATAGGGAGCATGATGAATCATCACTGCAAATATTTATGGAAGAACCAAAGATTTATAACAACAGAGGCTAATTATGAGGAATTAAATAGTGGGAAATCCAGGGTTACCTTGCTGAAACTAGTTTTCATAGAATCTTGTGACTACAAGAATATTCACGCTGGATGCAGTGTCCGAAGGTGTGTTTTTAATGTTCATAGGGTAGACACATGGTCTAAAGAGTGGTCAGCCGACACGTGTTTCAAACCCGGAGGTTTCTTCTCAAGGCAAGTATGGTAATAATAGATCTTGGATTTAAGATGAGAGGTTCAGTCTCAGTGGCCATGTGGCAGAGAGTTTAGAGGTTTAATTCATCTGATGTCATGGCTGTTGCCAGTGCGTCTGCCAGCGTATGCTGGAACTGAATAAAGAGCTCTTTATTCTGTTCCAGCATATGCACTGCATTCGGTTCCAGCATACAGGAATGCCATTGTGGATTATTTGTATCATTCTTTGTACTAAATTATTTTTGCAAAATGCGTGAGTGAGGCTTTTTTGGGTGATGCAATATGGGATGAATTGACTGAGGTGGGTGGGGGCAAAGGGTTTGAGGAGTCTCCCCTGCATTTTGCTTTTTCAATTGGACATACCTTCTCAACATATCTAGGTGATGCTCCTCCACACCACCACTAGAGATGTCTTCCCCTGTACTGAGCATTCTCATATATAACTCTAGTCCACCCAGCTAGCCATCACTCACCATCACTAGCCTTTACTCACCAGCATTCCAAGTGTGACAGCTCATACCTGTGTGAGACATAATGTGGGTGCTAGCTGGGAAGCCTTGGTGTTAAGAGGCCATAGTCCTAGTTGCTTACCTTGCCCGGCACAGAGTTGTGAATAATATCAACATATTCCAATGTTTAACAAAATTGGTTGTGGATGCTGTAGGCAGATGGGCCAAACACTGTCATAGTTTTTTTTTTAACTTTTCTATGCAAGTTTTTATGTTGTATTTGTTATTGTTTTCGATATTCAGCTATGTTCATTTCATCTCCCTTGCCTCTGTTGTCTCTACACGTGTTTCTCCACCCTTTGTCTGGGTGGATCCCCAGGAGGCCTGAATAATCTACAAAGATTCAAAAATTCTAATTCTAAAAAATTGTAGAGTTCAGGTTTAAGACACTAAACTCTGAAAAGACTACGCAAAAATGACACGCAAATGCTTCAAAACAAATGATAAAAAATAGATTTTTTGACTTTTTTTGCAGACATGAAAATACATTACAATTGCTCTGTATCTACTTATTCTGCAATGCGCCAAGTCACAATACTGAATCATTGGTTCATGATGCTATGCAAACATTTCTCACTGAACCCATTGGAAAGCAGTTAGTTTCTCAATCTTGGTTTGTGAAGGTAGAGTAATTCTAATGCCACGTAAAGGCAAAAAGTCAGAAAAGCTGCAATTTTATAGGGTTCAGGTCTTTCAGTCTTTTGGTGTAAGTGGTCAAAAAATTCAATTAGAATTATGAGTAACTTTTCTCTAAGGTTCACAGTGTAATAGTAAGTCAATGTCTTAATCCATAATTTAGAAATGTATCAATGTAAAATTCAACAGGTGCCTGGCTATGATAGTCCATGTCTTTGAAATCTTTAAATTTGAAACGCAGTTTGCTGCAAAACAAAATGGCGACCATGTCTTTATATGCAGAGTGACATCATCCTGCTAATGTATAGCGTGATGACGTCACTCGGCAAGGCGCCACATCTGGAGCGTAAGTATTCTACTATATTAGTCGACCAGCATGGAAGTTTTCCGCTGTATTAACTGGTCAACATGGATGTGGGAGATGGATTCAATTTCCCATAAGCCGTGCACTTTTCTTAAATAGGTGAAAAATGAGTGAATAGCCTAAACTATTAGATATTTGTTTTTTCAGCTCCCAAAATCAAAGATTTGTGTCTTACCCATATTTGTATAACTCATAATGCAAACAAAAGGCTCCAGTGTTCCAATTGGATACAAGCACATTGTCATAAGACAAATATTTAAACAAAAGGCTCCAGTGTGTCCAATTGGAAAAAAGACCAGACTAACATGATTATTTTAAATGAAACAAATTCCTTCTTAGTGCAAAACGTCTAGTCCAGGTTTCAAATGCGCAACTTATCTGGTGTATTAGAGAAAAGACCAAAGTCTGCTGTCTCGATTTAGCCCTTAGAAGCAACTGCCCATATTTGTAATCCATTTTGCTTCCTCTTGATGGAGTATCAATTCACTGTTGCCTCCTCGTTTCAAAATAGGTACTGTTGTTAAACCCATACATTTTAGTTGATCAACTGTTTCTCCCAAATGCTCTTTTTGACAATGAACATCCATTGCATATTTTTGACCTCGTGAGGAAAGCTCAGCGGAAACATGCTCGCCTTGGAAGCAAGACGACACGGAGCAACACAGGTTCGATCCCTGAGTCTGCGCTTAAAAAACTCTGGGTTTTAAGCGTGTTATAAATAACCTATTATATCATATCTCCATTTATAATCCCTTGCAAGTGCTCAAAGATCCTAATTTTTAGTTTCCTTTTTGTGCTGACTACGTACCATTTGCCACAATGGCATTTGATGTCGTAAACCACATATTTTGTATCAGAGTTGATTAAGTTGTTAATAATTTTTGTTCTACCATTAGGGAACTTTATTGTCTTTACTAGATCCATAATTAAAGGGCATGCTTTACATTTCCCACACTTGTAGTTACCTTTTAGCTCAGGCATTTGCCAAAGAGAGTGCAAACTTCCATAATTGGCTTTGTCCGGTCCCATAAGCTGATTGCACTTAGTCGACAATTCTTGACATCGACTAACTGCCTCACTTTAGCTAGAGCCCTGATATTATCTAAGCTTGATTATTGCAACGTGTTGCTACTAGATACCTCTAACACCAACCTCAACAAATTGCAACTCTTGCAAAATAAAGCATTAAGGGCAGCGTTAGGGATAACAAAAAGGGAGCACATCTCCAAGATTAGGAAGGATGTCCACTGGCTTCCTATCAAACCCAGAATCATCTTTAAAACTCTCTGCATTGCGCAAAGATGTCCTGCCAACAAAGCCCCCTTATATCTGAACAACACCCTTCAGAAAAAAGAAAAACCAGAACATTGAGATCTAATGACAGTCAACTTCTAGTGTCATCCCACTCAACAACCCTAGTGCAGGGGCATCAGTTTCTATGTCCTAGCACCCAAACATTGGAACTCCCTCCCCATCATCATCAAAAAAGAAACCTCCTTTCCTAGTTCCAAAAAGCAGCTAAAGACATGGTTGTCCAACCATTACTAGTACACTGCACATCTGATACTAGTGCAAAATCATCTACTTCCTGTATAAAACTGTTCAATACTGATTTGTATGATGTGCTGCCTGTAGAAATATGTTTAAGCTCTTTTTTTCTTCAAATGTATGACCAATTACCAACCTGTCTGTAACCACGCTGTGATACCCCAGGGTCTGGGCGTGTAACAAATGAAAAATAAATAAATAAATGAAATAAAGCTTGGGCTAAAGTTACTTTTCAATATCCAAGCTTTCCTAAATGTGATGGTTGATTTATCCCCCAAATCTTTACCTATTGTAGTGTCTAATTTCAAATTTTGCCAATGCTTTTGCAAGATATTTCTGAGTTTATAATCGTCTGAACTGAAGCTTGTGACTACTCTTAATTTTTAAGGTTCTTTGCAATCTTTTGCTGTTGTTTTCAACATTTTCTGTCCAAAGGATACAATGTTTCTAAACTTGTTTATTCTTTTCTGGAAACATGTTTCTATTATTTTTCTTCTGCAAACCAATGTGATTTTGTTCAGGGGCAATGCCCCTCCAGACAGTAAAACCACCCTATTTTCCACTCCTTCCAGGGTTCTTGCCCCATCCCTCTCTTCCTGTTATCGTGCTGCTTGCTTCCTCTTTACTCGAGTGGCCCCAACCCTCCAACTCTTCCTCTCTAGCCATATTAATTTCTATTTTAGAAGAGAAATAGCTGCAGCCAAGTAGACGAGCAAGTGGCTTTGTGGCTAAATGCCCCTCATCTGCTCCCTTCCCAATTCATGCTGGTTCAAGCTGGCACCACAGTAAGCATATCATCTTTGTGGAAAGAAAATGTCAGGAGGTACAGCTGCACATCAAATGTACCCCAAATGTTCTGGCTAAAATATATTCACATTGAGGCCCAAGGGCTTAGCAAACTCTATAAATGGAGAAATCAAATAAATAAATAAATAAATAAATAAATAAATAAATGCATTATTAACGCCAGTTGACTGGTGATCATTTTAGTGGCAGGTGTATCATTGTTTGGTGCACTTTTGTTTAGTAAGGGAACATGTTTTTGTCAGAGTATATGTGTCTGTAGTGGGGTGGTCAGATGCATCTCTTGATATTTGCAATAAGAAGAGAGGCTGCATCTGCTACAGAGTACTGAGTGCTAACAGGATATCTCACATTATTTAACTGAACTTTGAGAACAGATATATGCAAACTCTATGACACACACTCTACAGGAGAATGCTGATAATAACATAAAAATGTCATATATTTAGAAAGCCTTTCATGACACATTCCTCATGTATTTAAAGTGCTGTTATAATAGGTGTTATTGCCATGAACTCAGTGTATTGACATTGGGACGATGTAGGGATGAGTCGGCCTCACTGGGATTCAAAAGTATGAACTTCTGTATGATCCCATGCCTGCAGCTAGCCCATAACTCACTAAGCTATCATCTTGAAATTATATAGTTACAGGTAACAATATTGGCTCCATAATTACGACCCTTGCGGAAAGGGGTTTACGCCGGCGTAATGCATGGCGTACCTTTCCGCCTGACTACGAGTTCCCGTAGCGCCATGGTGATTTTTACGGCTGCTTTTTGCATGCGGAAAAATCCATGGCGCTACGGGACTTGTTGTTAATTACGCCACCGTAATTTACGGTGGCGTAATTAACGCCTTCCCGACTCCCATTATACCCTATGGGGCAAAAATGGGAATGGGGAAGGGTAAATGGGGATTGGGGACTTACCGCCCGGCCAATGTCGGAATGGGGCGGTAAGTCCGCCAACCACCATGGCGGAGTTGGCAGCTTAGCGCCATGGACCATGGTGCAAATTGCACCATGGTTCTCCGCCAGGGTCGTAATGAGGGCCATTGATTTATGGGAGTCTGACTTCAAACAAAATATGGTCTGAAGCGGACATCTGAGATGCCTCTAAATAAGGATTTTCTTTGTAATGAACACAGGTGTCTCCATGCCAAATCACAGAAGAGATTGTGCCTGGACATTCTGCCTCCCTCTGGTCATCTTTCGTGAAGTAATGTGCAAAGTGCCTCACCGTGAGAGGCACATGCACATTAGATAAACACGCCTTTTGTGCACTAGAATTAAAATATTCTGAAAGATGCAAAGAAAAAATGTGTCAATCTTGCTGCTGCGAGTTAGAATAGTCAATGAGAGCCAGCAACATGCCTCATTACAAGTTTGCCGGTCTGGGAACTACGGTACCGGTAAGCATGCCGGTACCGTAGTTCCCGGACTGGCAAACTACGTGTTCTACTCGTGGGTGCTGGTACAGCTGCCAGGTCTGACCTGGCGGCTGTACCGGCACCCACGAGCAGAGCACGTCAGATGCACCGGCACCATTCAAGAATGGTGCGGTGCATCCGGCTTCCTGATTGCTATTGAGCCCTATTGGGCTCAATGGGAATGGGGAAGAATATTTTCCCATGCCCTGGAATGGGCAATTACCGGATCCGCCGGGGTTGTGATACCCCGGTAATTGCCCATTCTAGAGCGCCAGAAAAATGATGACACCGGCGGCAGCCGTGCCTGTATTAACCACGGGGCCAGAGCTCCCGTGACAAGTCTGCCTACCGTGGCCGCTGTGCCCGGCAGGGTCAGACCTGTCGTGCACAGCAGCTCCGGTAGGCAGACTTGTAGTTTGTCGGTCCAGAACCGGCAAACTTATAATGAGGCCCCCAGGGGTCTCTTTAGTCTAGACTAGTGAAGTCCCCCATGTTGCTCTACTTCTGGGGGCAGATGGTGTCCAACCCATGCCGTCCACTTTCTTGTATGATAACATACAATAGGTATATAATGCCTGTACTGAGCCAGCTGTTCCATTTCACCACCCCTCCCCCAATGACTCCTGCGTTGATCCCAGTCTGCAAGTGGTTTCCAGTGCCACAGCCCTGCTTCAGGCTCTTAATGCCCCGCACCAGCTCAACAGCATCAAATAATACTCTTTGGACGAATGAAATCATACACCTTTAACAAGTAACACAGAGTGTTTAAGCGATTCCTTAAGACTAGACAAACGAACGCAAATGCCCAAAAGCGATGCAAATAACCGCTACCTTGTGTTTCCCGGCAGACTCTGCTTATTTGCATACCATTATGTTCCAGAAACAACGAAGAGGCTGAGAGAAGATTGCAGTGAATGAAGGGACCTCTTAAGAGCGGGGCACATGACAATCCGCAATGCAGGCCGCCTTGTTAGATGCACCGAATTCTCCCAGAAATGTACAGCTAATTCCCATTGTTGTCAAAGAGATTTAATTTGGTCCCTGTCATGTCTATGAAGGGGACGGAGCCAGCGCGCGGGCTGGCAGCAGCAATAGTGGTGACAGGAGTCAGATCCGGGAGCTCGGCGCCCTGTCAACGAGGCAAGCGCAGTTAATTCCATGTCACGGGGCCATGTGGACTGCCATTAAAATTCATTACCGTCACATGACTGAAGGCCTAAACTGATGCTTCTGACAAGCCTGAAATCAAATAATGATAGTAGAACGCATTGGAAATTGGATAATTCTACGTCTGGATATTTCCCTATCTTATGATAGCTGGTCCTTGCGCCACAGAGAACCATTACGAAAGCCACTTGTGTGTCCATTAATTAGAATTATAGCCTTTTAATGAGGTCAAGTTGAAGTCATCTTTGATAGTTTAATTGTCTCAGTAATATAAAGGATGCCTGTTAAAGAGCATTTTCACAGACCTATTGATATTGTCCTCCTTTAACTGGTCATGCATGGTTCTGTACAGGGTGATAGTTTTTACTTTCAATAGAAACGAAGTAATCCTGTGCACCAAAACATGTTGTCAATAGCTCTGCATTATTACAAAAATCTAGAGGGACCCTGGTAGCTGCAAGCACATAACAATGATAAACCAACACAATTGGGGACAAAGAAGAACTGATTTTTGCCATAAGTGAGTGCACACTGCAGGTGATATTGGCTCCACCATCGAGAATATGTGCACACAATTGAAAATGCTGTCCATGCTGAATAGCAGAACTGTTGAGAATGTGAGACCCTTGTTTGACAAACTGACTCCGCCCTATACAGTACAAGTACAAGGATGATTTCAGGCTAAAATGCCCACTCAGCCCTCACACTTCTACACAACAAAGGCCAACACAATCATACTGGGAAAGCAGGCACAGTCAAGAGAAATACCTCCCTCGCCTTTTGTGGTAATGTGGGCCGAGGGAAGGCTGTACCTTTAAGAGGGGTGTGAAGTATTACTGTATTACATTACTGCCTTGTACTATGTTATGCCTGCCTGTATTATATTAAGCAAGTAATATTCTGTAACAGCGTCACGAGGCCTCAGGCCTGATGAGCGCTTTATAAGTGCAAATAAATAAAAATAAATAAATGTGGCTCGGTAGCAAACCAAAGTGCAAAGTATAAGAGTCCAAAATATGGACTGTCCAATCAAGGTTCTATAAGAAAAATATGCTATAATCAGACACCCCATGTACAATACTAACCAGAAAACGCTATAAAAACCCACTCCTGTAGAAGAAACACAGAATATGCACAGATGGAACTGATGCAGCACTCTGGGTGATGAGACCAGTTGAGAAAGTCCATCAAAAGACCACAATGTTCGAAAGGATATTTCTTTGAGTTAGTTGCAAATGGGGATTCAAATGACCTATCCAGACTATAGGCCACAAAGATGCACCAAGGGTGCAGATATCTGTCAAGAGTACCTTTGCAAATGTCTGGGTGGATCAATGACGTCGAACCAGGCTTCTTGGCGCTGATTTTAGTGTCTGCTCGGGTCGAGGATGCAGCAGTTGTGATAGACCAGCAGCAAGCTGGCGTTGAGGCGAGATCACACAGAAGGATTTTGCTGTCGCAAATTTTCTACACGCGCTGAGTGGATCGTGCTGTCCCTAGGTTCAGTGGGCGATCGCAGTTCGATGGCAGTGAGCTGGTACCAGGATGCCCAGGAGAGTATATTCTAAGTGGAGGGTTGGAGGTCGCCGTTCAGGGAAAACCAGGGTCTGGTCAATCGACTTACAGGAGCAGCGATGAAGAAGCTGGTCTTTCGGGCAGCAGCTCAAGCAAGTTAAGGCAGCAGTGCTTTGTGGTTTGAGCAGAGACAATGACGCATTGTTGCTGACATACTGTGGTGGTTAATGGTTTGGAATAGTGGAAGGCAGTTCAGAGAACAATGGCCACCAGAGGACAGTGTCGAAGGGTCCTGCTAGATTGCTTGTTATCGAGAGCAGTTGAGTCACTGCTGGCAGTGAATTGTCATAGACACCCGGGGCCTTGGCTGTTCTGGCTTCCAGGTGCAGTGATTACAAATACAGGGTCTCAGCCCTTTCTCAGGCTCCCATACACGGAGGAAGCTGGCACACAACTTCAGGGAAACTGCAACACGGTAAGGTAATAAGCAAGGTAGGTGGCAGAGAGGCAGCCTTATGGTTGTACAGCAGTGCTCACCCCCAAAGGTCCCATGGCATTTTTAGGGGACAGAGTTTGCCTTTGCCTTTGGAACACCTGTCTCCACCTCACAACTGGAAGACTTTAGAAAGGAATGCTCTCTCAGCAGTATCCAACGACATCTTCTCATGTGATGATACAAACATGGTTCAAGATGGTTGCAAAGATTTGGCGGGAGACCCCTTCTCTTATAGGCAAACATCCTCAGGTGATTGGACTAAAGCTAGGCTGCTTTAGGGGTCCAATCCCTGACCTAGAAATGAGTGGGCTTTTCCCTTCTGATGTCACACCCAAAGTGCTTTGCTCTAGAGGAAGTGGAGGGGCAGGAAAGATAAAGAGAGGCAGATAGATTCAAAATGGTGGAAGTATCCTTCACTTGAACATAATTCCTCTGACTACTCTAACTCTGCCCCTTACCTTCTCTCTAAGAACAAAGGCACTTAGAAATGCTACAACATGGCTCTCTGTGACAGTCCTGTTAGTGGACATGGGTGGGCCTTGTCTGGGAGGAATGCGCATCATTTGTCCACAGATGAACTGTACCTGGACACTGCAGGATGTTATCAGGTCCTCAAGGCAGACCTCAGACTAGAATCTATATTATAACTCCAACAATACATTTTCAAGTGGTATATGCAAGGATTATTGACCGATTCTGAAAGCCGTTTTCTGACTGTGAAAGAACCCACACTGCCAACAATGTACTTTCTGCCTAAAATTCACAAGAACTACCATGTGATCCCGGAAGAAAGAACCCATACTCAGTGGAATTGGCTGGGTGACTGAAAGAGTTTCAGAATACCTTGACCTAGTCTTTAGTACATTTATGCTTCAAATTTTGTCCTATCTCAAGGACACCACCAACTATTGATAATTTTGAATGGAATACAATGGGTCTCAGACTACCTGCTTGTCATCCTGGATGTTAGAGCTCTCTAAAGGTCAATCAAACATGATTTGGCCATTCTAACCATTGACTACGCATTCAAGTACAGCTCTGCCTCATATTACAGGCATGTACAGATGCTCAAAGAAATGTTATGGTTCACACTAGATCACAACCGCATTATTTTCAATGATACATAATGCCGTAAATCTGTCATTGAAAACATCCCACCAGGGGAATTCATCTGAGCCGGCTAGAAATGCTCAGCCCAAGAAATGTTCGACAAGGAGTGTCCACGTCTTAATGATAGATTCCAGGAGAGGGGCTATTTGAACCTGTGCATAGAAAAAGTTCAAGATTTAGCCTCAAGTTCAGATAAACAAAACACACAGATTGCTAAGTGACCATGAACCGCCACAACAACCAATCCTACTCGAGTGTTTACACAATTTCCAAGGAGAGCAATTTGGTGCAAAAGATCCTTAGGAAACATTGGCATGTATTGTTGTTAGACAAGGACCTTTGCAGTCAATTACTGAGGACTCCCAAGATCATATTTACAAGAGCACTGACACTAAGAAGAAGCATTAGTTCATCATTGCTACTGAGTGTCCATACCATACAAAAGGTCACTTGGCAACAACCGCCCAAGTAGGGGTTCTGCAAGTGTGGCACATGTACCATGTGGAGATATGCACATACAGATAGTCAGCAAATCATTGACCCGCATGGTAAAAGTGTCAGGATCACAAATATTAACTGCCAATCCAAATATGTGGTTTATGCTATTGTATGCATCTTCCACAAAACATACATCGGAAGTACAATACGGGAGCCAAGACCCTAAATTTACTCTTGCCATACACTGGCAAACCATACACCAATTTGGCAACAAGAAAGACTTGAGATTCATTTGATTAAAAAAAATATCCCTGGGAAAACGGGGAGGAGACAAGGAGAACATACTCTGACAGACTGAGTCAAAGATTATATCCCAAATGTGCACAGCCATTTCTGGTCTGAACACAGATCATGAATTGGGTATCATTTTGTAATAACGTTAATCACCACAGTTGTTTGAATACTGTTTATATGTGTGTTTATCAATCTTATTCTTGTTACCTTCACCTATTCTATAGATTTCTCTCAGATACCCCGAGAGGAGCAGGAATGATTACATATGCCATTAGTCATAGGATGGACCATCTCAAACAGCAACCGTCTCGGATCATAGAAATATCCTTTTCTAAATACACAGTTCACTCTGTTCCTTTTCTTTTTTCAATTGACAACATTAAGTATTAGACTTGACCTTTTCAACTGCACTTTAATAATACAACTTATAATCCTTGAAAACATACATATTTTAGCTCATATGAATAGTAGCAGTTTGTAGTTTTAATCTATTACTGCACCTTGCTGACAATGCATCTTGTCACTCAATTCTGTAATTTACCTATGCATACCAGCATTGCCTTATGTGTAGCACAGGATCTAAGTTGTTGTGTACGATCATTGGGTCAATCATCTATTTGTGAATGTAGCTTTGTTCCCCGGCCATTGGAGGTCAATCTTTTGGATCCCAGCTTTGCCTCTATCAATATGGATATTTTGTAATGTTTACATGCAGCACGTGGAGCCACGGGCATGCATGTGATGTCAGCACTACCCTACCTTAGATAATTATCTATAGTAAAACTCAAACGCACTCACATTATTTCTACGGTTGAGTATATGCACACAAGCATGTATAAATGGTACATCTTATATCATGAAGTTTTAATAATTCTTTAGCTCCCTATATGCACATTATATTGTACAAGAGTCCTTGCAATATGGCTGTCTTGTAATGTTTACATGCAGTGCATGACGTTACACGCATGCACGTGATGTCACTGCTGCCGCACCTACATTAAGGACAAACGGTGCACCATTAGTCTCTGTGATCCTTCCATAACACAGGAACTACAATACTCTTTATCAGGAAAGGGTGCTACACGTTTCAGACAGCGCTTGTATTTAATCCTGACTGTGGAAATCCTGATAGAAACGCTGACATTCGCGGAACAGTACAGATTGTGTACAGTTGCTTGGCAACAGCATGGACCTCTGACCAAAATATATACGCTGCCATCAGGTTAATAAACCAGCACACATATTGCAAAACTATTTATTCTTACTTGGTCTTAATGTGAATTCATGTCTTTAGTATGCAGTCAGTGATTTGGTGTATTAATGTTTATGTTTATGTTTATAAGGTTTATATAGCGCTTTAATATAAAACGCTTTACAATATAACAACAAGGTACAATAATGAAAGAAGCATATTTACAATCGTGAAACAAACCAGTGAGACAGTATGTAGAACAATTTACTTAGATGGAGGGAGAAGGGTCAGGGAAGGGAGAGGAGGTAGTCAGGGATGAAGGGGTGATTTTCAAATATTTGATTCAAATTCAGGTGGGTGTGAGAAGGAAGGAGAAGGGGGCAGAAAGCGGAGCAGGAAGGGGACAGGGGATCTGGGGAGGAGAGATGGTAGAGAAGGAAAGTCAGGGGGGGAGTAGAGAAGAAGGGCTTTCAAGGAGGTGCGGAAGGGGGAGTAGGTGGGGATGGAATGGATAGAGAGAGGTAAGGAGTTCCAATGTAGGGGGGCCAAGAGCTGAAAGGAACGGATGTGTGAGATGGCACATGAGGACGGGGGTACAGTGAGTAAGACGAGGTCAGCCGAGCGGAATGAATCGGAGGGAGTGTAAAATGAGAGGAGCGAAGAGAGATAGGGTGGAGCAAGTTCATGGAGAGATTTGAAAACCAGACAGAGGAATTGAAATTTAAGTTGGGAGAGAAAGGGAAGCCAGCCAAAGTGAGAGAGAGAGGAGGAAATAGAGTGGTGAGGACCGAGGAGACAGAGAGTACGTGTGCTATCATACTGTCACTGGTAAAACAAGCATAGCTGTGCACAGCCTTTGGAGGTGGGCATCACACTTTAAACAAGTTTTTCTTAACTTCTTGCATTGCAAATAATGTACATTTAACGCATGATGTGGTACATATACGACAGTGCCCGCTCAGATGGAAGGAGCTTTACTTCAGGTATCACAAATTGAATGATGTTTCATTACCACTTTTACTGTTTTGGGTCATTTTTGCTCTGTAAATAATGTGCAAGTAATGCATGATGTGGCAAACAGACACCTGTGTTTGCCCACGTTTATGGAAGGAGCTCAACTGTAGGAAGCCACAATTGACTATTTTCTGAATATAGCACAATGGTTTCTAAAATAGGATATGCCAGGGCTCTTGGTGCAATGTGCTCCTTACTATTAATATGTGACATGATCTTTTTAGACCAAACAAACATTAGGATCCATTTCTCTTACAAGACTTGGGAATTTATCCCATATATACGTAAGACATACTTATTTTACAATCATCCTGAGTGATAGAAATACATCAGATGAGTGAACGTTCGGTGCAATTAACTGATAAATATGCTGCACGCATACTTGCCATTTATTACCAGTGGATGAAAGATTAATAAGAATGTACTTGTGATAAATTGCTTCTAGTATTAAGAGCATGCCATGTACGAAGCAATTTCTTTGAGTACCAAGACATGAACAAAACAGTAAAAATAAATGCTTCTATCACTACCTGTAATCGCTACTACTCATGGATTCTGATTCTCGCTGTCTTCTTTCCCCCTACAATTCTCCCCTTTACCAACGCCTTGAAATCCCATAACTCGGTTTGACATGATTACCTAAGTTTGATCATATACTTTAGATCCGTGTGCATTATCATTGGAAACTTTTTGCTAATGTAATTTTCCTTGGGTATTGGGTGTCTTATACTTGCATTATGGATAATGTATTTTAATTTCAACTTTATTTACACTGTTAATTTTGACTCACTTTTGACATGATTCCCTAGGATATGATGTTCTGAATTCATGTACTGTATTTGGTTACAGTGCCCAGTTTTGAAAAAGACCAAAGGACACACGTGTCATGTTAATAAAGGCACCTTTTGTACATTCCGATGTTTTTTTAGCTAAAATAATTGGAAAGTAGCCATACATTGATTGTGAAGGATTAGCGACACTACCAAGGTACTCAACTGAACTCAATTTGAATATAGTAAGCTAATTTAGATAACTCTCTTCCAAAAATATTGCGACCATTTAGCCAATTTCTTTGGCACCAAAATTGTGTATGAGTATATTAAAAAATGGAAGGTAGCTGTCTGAAGGTTTTGGGATAGGATTAGATTTGAAAACCCAGAGTAGATTTATTTCTCTTTTGATCTCTCTTTTGAGTCTTACTTCGGGACATGCCCAAGTCACTTTAAAGGCATAGGATATGATGAGAGGGCTACCTGAGAAATTACTGACTTCTATCAGTCTGCCTTTGAGAAAAAATCCAGCTACTCCGATCGTATACAATATTTACGCAATTTAGCTGAGTGACGTAAATATGCAGCGTTGATACGTTTTATATTACACCTAAAATTTGACATCTTGCCTGTATTGGGAAACACTAGTGTGTGGAGGGATATACCTAGGGACCAGTGACTATGTAATACCGTGATAAAAAAGTCAAAAAAGTGAGCCATGTTCTTAAGCAATGTGCCATCCTGTGCCCCTTGTAAAACAAGGGATATGCCAAATTTCCTAACTATGAATCAGATCAATTCTGGAGTGCCTATTTCTCTGTAGACTCATTGGTCACCACCACTGCAGCATTAAATATTTGGTAGACTGTGAAAGATAAATTTACAATTTCTGATCATATATTAACTGATATTTTATCATCATATAACAATGATTTCAGTCTGATTAAGTATTGACATAGAGATTTTACTCTTTTAATGAATTAATCAATGTATTAACTCAGTTGAAATTAATATTGGAATTGTATTTTACTTATCTTGTGTGTGTAATTATTACAAAAAAAATGTAGATTAGAGATGTGTGGATATTAACAAAGGACAACTAATAATAATATCAATTATTATATAGTGATACACACCCATACATCTAAGAGCACTGAATTAACATATGACAAGTATTATGCCACAGCATGGTACTCTATATATCAGCCTTGGAAGGATGAAAGTCTAAATTGACCTTGCTGGGATTCAACCTACCACAGAAGGCTGTGCACCAATATTGGGGGCGAGCGGTGTACTCGCTGTGCTATTTGAGCAGCCATACAACATCCTGGTCCCCAATCACCGACCCTGACAATATTTTTAACGTGGTCTTTCACAACAAATAAACAGAAATAGCTTAGGGCTCCAAAATGACAATGGTGTCCCAATAAGATTGCTAATTGATCTTTTATTGGCAGCACAGATGTTGGTTTTATTTAATCACTTTTTATGCGCTGGAACCATCCCCACACATTTTAAAGCACTGGATGTGGTGCAGCTCCTTAAGAAAGCAAATCTGGGCCTGACCCTGCCAGCATTATCTTCCCCATTTCAAATATTATTTTTATGTCCCACATTCTCGGATACACAGCAATGACAGAGCTTCACCGTTTTTCATTTAGGAGGTTGGCCTTTGGACTTGAATCAAGCAGGCTTCTGTTCAGAAGCAAGCACTAATCAATGACATTCTACATGTAATGAAAAGCACAGATCAGAAAGATGTCAGAGCTGTCGTGGTTTATGACCCCTCAGTAAGGTGCAGTACCATCAGTCAGCAATTGGTGCTTTTATATCTGCAGTAGATGGGAGAGGGCAGCACAAACTTGAAATGGGTGGGATCTTTGCATCATAATCGTGTAGAGCTATCCCATTTTCCTCCCAACACATCTGTCTGAATGTATATAATCTGACTATATGGTCACCCTGTAGTCCTCCCTGACACATCACCTCACACATTTAAAAAGAAAAACAATTGGCCAATTTATCTCACTCACGCTATTGGTGTTTTATAATTATGCAACTGATACACAGATTATTCTTCAGCTGGAACAATCAGATATTTTATAACCGGGCCTATTGTCATTCCCAATTGATGATACTTGGTTGAACATTTTAATGTATTCCAATGCCTCTGAGTAGCAGCAGATGGCAACACACCCAAAATTCATATACATCATCAAGTGCTGCCACCAGAGACTGTCCGATAACTGTTCGAATTCAACACTGTAACAGTGTTACTTTTTTTGGGCTGATCCAGATTATGGTACTCATTGCCATTTAGATTATGTCGTTTAGCCACGGTGGTCAACCATGACTTTTTGAATTAGAAAAACAATTCCTTGAGATCTATTCAGTGCCCATTCCCCAATCTTTTTTCCAGTCTTAAATCCTAGAATAAAGTCAAAGGCAACAGTGGTCTGTTTATGTTTGACATCTCTTTTGGATCTTAAAGCTATGATTACCCATTGAAACTCGTGGTCGGTGTCCAATGCTATTGTGTCCTTTATACCGTACGTCAATGCACACACTGTCAATGAGCTTTGCCATCACACACTGACCAAAATGTCTTCTCTCTTGTCACTACCCTATCCGTCTGCATTGGTCGTTATGCTGATCACCTCAAGAATGGATAATCACAATGTCATCTACGGTAGGAGCCCAAAAGATCACTGAACGCCATGACCAGAACTATGCTCAGCCTACAGAACTCTAACCAAGGAATAGCTCAATTTCTATGATCAGTTTAGAGAAATGTCTGCGTTACTGAGGATCAATTCCAATTTATATATTCAGACGTGCACAGCTCCAATCCACCTAGACACCCGAACAGGTCTCCCTTTAGTAACCATTGGGATGTACGGTGACATCTCAAACGGGGCCCTCAGGATGAAATAAGACAACAGCCAGTGCACCTTCAAAAGTTTTTGTTTGGCATCTTGACCCACCTATCCTCTTTCCCTTTTTCACACTGATCTCCCATAATCCACCCAAAAAAACATAATTGTAGAGCACATGTTCACTCCCAGATGGATATCTTGGCACTATTTACAGATAAGAGATGTGTCTTACCCACCTCAATGGTACTTATTTTATCGACCTCAGAAGGCTAAAGGTCTGTGCAAGTCTGCCGGGGTTGAACATGTGACCAAGAGGTCAAACACAGTGGGTGTATTAGTCCACTGAGCTAAAGACCTGGCATACCTAGCCTTCAATTTGGCTAAATAGTTAATGTTTTCCATAAAATATGCTTAGATTGTATACATGCATAGGCATAATTTTATTAATGTGAACAATATCCTTCAGACATCTGTAGTATTAGAACGAATCACACGGACATTATTGTCCATAAACATATGTATGCATTCATGTACACAAACCAAGCATCCTGCAAATAAGCTTGAGAACCTCTCGAATTCTCCTTTCATTTGATAACCGCACAAGCAGTGTAGCTAACTCTTAAGTAAATATTGTGTTCTACTCACATAGTTTAGTACATCCGATATCCAAGCAAGCAGCTACAGTCACTTTGTGTTAACATTTCGGTCCAAATATAGTACATCCTGTTTTTTAGGGCAAATTGCACAAAGGCTCTCGTATATAGAGCCTTCCCTCTTCCTATCCAGCTCAGAGAAGACGCATACACATTATGCTGCAGACTACAATATGTCATGTTTGGATGCTGTTGGATCTATGCTGTTGTGCAGGCAGAAAAGGGCTGCCAGTACTTTATATCAGTGTTTTTCCTCTGGCTGAATCATGGCAGTTTAGTGGTGTTAATATGGGACTGCCAGTGAGTGTGTGTGGCACTGATGTGCCTGTTTGATGTGATGAATTGTCATCTGGCAAGGGTGTGGAAGGCCTGGCTTTCTTGATTTGTATTAAGTAATAAAAATGATACAGGTAATTCCATCTCTGAAAGGCAACCCAGCCAATCAGATTCCCCAGTCATGCATTCCACATACAAAACCGTAGCGTGTACTAGTGCTCTGCTGCATCAGTAACCTGATTTGCAGTATCTGCTCTACCACCAAGCCGGTTTAAAGGTCACAGGTGCCGTATTGACAAAATATGCACCCCTGTTCCAAAAACCCTATAATTATGGGTCTACCTCTTGGTGTCAGAATAATCTTTAAGAATAAGCCTTAGCAATGTTAGGGTGTGGTGGATGGTATTATCATAATTATTACAGTCACATCCAATTTGATGTCCCACATGTGTCAGCCTTGTGGGCCCAGTTTTGCAGTGAAATAATTATGTCTTTCCTTGTAGACAAGGCCCACCCCTGTCCACTGACATGACTGTAGTCTTGGGGAATTTCTTTTCATTGTTCCTTTGTAAAGGCAGGTACCATCCATTTCCCAGAACAGCCCCTCCACAGGACACTAGCCTTGGATTAGAAACCATGAGGAACACCCATTCACAGAGATCCAGGTCGTGCACCAGGGGGGCTGCATTTCTATAGGTCTTTCATCCTATTGAGAGGGAAAGAGGGGTGTGGTTAATACCCAGAGATGGGTCTAAACATCTCTGAATATGGGTCTAAACAGTTTTGGGAGGGTTCTGCCATCTTAATTCTCTTTGTTTTTCTTTCTCTTTCCTGCCCCCCCACTTCCTCTGGAGCAAAGCACTTTGGGTGTGACATTATAAGGGCAAAGTCCACACATTTAAAGAGCAGGGATTGCACCCCTAAATCTGGCTAGCTTTAGTCCAATCACCGGGGAACATTTGCATATAAAAGAAGGGATCGTCCACTGTAAGTGATTTCAACCCGGCGCTCCACCTAAGTCAATGCCTAGCGTGTGATGCACAGCTGGAACCCTTAATTATATATTTGTGTCTATAAGTTATTTTATTTCTGAATGATGTACCCTTATATCACGTCCCTCTCTTTGAATCCCCCCGGTCTCACTGAACCAAGAAGCAGGTTGTTTTGCAAAGTTAAAAGATTTATTTTATGAATTTGAACAATATATATATATATATATCACACTACTTAATATTTATACAATAATCACCAATGGGTGATGTTGCAATTCAACAATCTCTTTAGTCAGAAGGAGTATGGATAAGAAGAATAAGGTAGCATAGAATAAAACTTTGTGTGGGTTCAGTCAAATGCAATGATAGGAAATTAATGTAGCACAGAAATAATACTTTTGTGTGTTCAATCAAATGCAATGGAATCACTCTTTCCCCCTGCACACTACTCAGTTCCCCCCAATATGCAATATAGAGATGGAAGGCGAGGACACAAGGTTCAGGAAATACACACGCCACAAATACAGTTTCAATCGAATTCCCCCCAGCAAGCATAGAGAGAAACAGGATTTCTTTCAAAACAGGTCAAATGCTTTTGAATGTGGTTTGGAATGAATGGGAAAAAACACTAAAAATGGATTTAATTCTCTAAATTGGATTCAAAACTAGTGGGAGCCGCTTTGTATAGTTTCAGGTAAACACTAGCAATGATGAGTGAATAACTAGCAGATAGAAAACTGAATTCTGAGGTCAATTGCAAAGAATAGCTATTGTACATGTGATGAAATTGAGCCAAACAAAAAATCTGCGGCAAACTTTTCAGCATGCAAGAAACTCAATTACAGAAAAACTACAAGGAGTTGGAATGCAGTTTTAGATTTGTTTGAAAGCTGACGATGTTAGCTTCAATTTGACACACTCGTTTCTACATGCACGGTACAGAAGTTATGAAGGTTTTAGTAGAGGGTGATTTTTCTCAAGAGTCAAGATTTACAAATGAAAGATGTGCTTTTGAAATTACAAACAGGCATTTCTTTACACTAGAGAGTCTATGAAGCCACAAGCTACACGACAGCACAGACACCGATTCAGTGACGCCCCCGGATGGTTTCTACCTGCCGAGACGCTTGTCTTTCTTCAGCAAATATATTAGCCCAAAGATAATATTATCACTACAATTAACAAAGGACTATATGGGTAAGGGAAAGATTCAGAAAAGACCAAAGAGATTCTACAATGCAGTTCTGGATATGATAGAATGGTTTTGGATTGGATTACTGAAGGATAAGATATTGGCTATGGACATTTCTATGCTAGATACCCACAACTATGGTTTGAAATAGGCCCGTTAAAGATCTGGTCAAAGGTTCAGGTGCTTGGTTCTGCACTCAGCACGGCACTGGGGACACTGCGCGGCCTCTGGTTTGGATCTGACGGGTTGGTTCTGGGTTGCAGCTATCAGGTTACAGCTCTGCTCTACTGGTTTGGATCACTGGGTTCTGGCAAGAGTTATTGGCAAGAAAGCAGAATCAGCACAGCCTGGCTGTTCTATTGGTTTTGTTGTGTTCCCCTTGGAAGTCTGGGGTTAAAATCAGGTTTCAAGATTTTAAAGGCCAAGCTGAGAAGGGTTCAGCTTTGGAATTGCTTTCAGAATTCTGGAGTCTTGGATATGGATTCTTCTTGCAAAGTGCTTCCCCAGTAAATCAGTTGATGGGTGAATCTGTGTCTCTCTAGGTCCTAAGCAGTCTCTATTTATGTATTTCCCTAAGAGGTGGGTAGGCTAAATTATACTAAGCACACCCTCTAAGAATCCTATTGGTTAGGGTCTGTCCTCTCTCCTGATTTGAGAAGGAACACATGGTTTCATGATGATGCCGTGTTTTACAATCCAGGGAGTGCCTCCCCTTTGTTTCAGTACAGCAACTCTATTTTTCACATACATCATATTTACAATATCACCAACTTGTTAATAATAAATATTCACATCACAGCTTTAGTAGAGCACGTATCCGTCCGAGTCCCAACTCAATGAGAGCTTCGGTGCAAAATTGTCAATTTTTCACGCTTTTGGTTCGGTACCCAATGTCAGATCTGTCCACATTTTTCTCCATATATGCGCATGACATCTGGGCATAATCCTGTGAAGTTTCATATTTCTAGCATTATCACAATTGCTACACCATCAACATTTTGGTAGTCCTGTCTGAACATCGCACAGAGTTCAGAGTAGTCTCAAACTGTGAGCAGAATTTTCATATTAACAACCTCTAATTTACAGATTTTTAGAAATGTTGCACAGTTTTCTATGAGACTTTTTCAAAAAGATAATTTCTACAGTTTCAGATATACAAATCTGTCTGGTCCCACTTCCATGGTTTGCTGGGCCCAGAGCAGTCCAGGGCACTCTTTCTGCTGGCAGTTGGTTTCTGTTGACACCTGAATTTGCATTCCCTTTCAGTCCAGGAAGCCTACTGTCGCTCCTCAGAGAAGAAGAGCAAAATCCCCTCCTTCTTTCATTAGCATCTAAATGATAGTTCCTTGGCAGAGAGCAAAAGGGAAGGCACCTTTGTTTGGGGCAAACTTTGGAATGTGCCTTTGAAGTCCAGTGTGGCTGGCCCCAGTTCGCTGTAAAACGCTTTGTTCAAAATTGTCTTTTGCAGAAATAAACCTTACATTTTCAACAAATATACACACAGATATTTTAATTCCAGTCGTTTTAAAACATAGAAATTGAATTGTAGCAACCTAAATTGCTTTTGATGGCAAGTCTCTTCTTTTCCACAATTTGATTTTAAGACACAAGTTTTAAACTGCCAGTATGAGTAAATGACAGCTTTGATACAGGCAGGTGGTGGTACTCTGCCCATATTCTGACATATTTTCCCAGGCAAGCACCTTTTTGAATGGGGATATGTTTGTGGTGAAATGTGCTTCTCCTGACATTGTGCTTGTGGGGATTGCTTAAATAAGGTGATGGTGAATACTCTACAAGGATGTTGGGTCTTCTCTGCTGTTTGGGGAACATGATTTTGCAACTTAAATAGCCAAGGAAAAACGGATTTTAAAGCACTTCTGGGTTTTCCTGCCAATGCAGCACTGCCTTTTCAAGCAGTTCTATGTCCCTCTGTGGGCAGCCCAATGACAGGTTTTGGCAGTGTGGTCTCCTGTTTTACTCCTTACATAGGCAACATGGATTGGCAGCCTATTTTTCCGGTTTCTCTTGTGCACTTCTCAGAGATTTTTAGCGCACCTCAGGCTTTTTGGTGGCCATTCTGTTGTTTCTGATGAAAGCAGCACACAGTGATGTTGCAGGGCAGAGCCTAGTGGGTCAGAACATCCCACACCACCACTAATTTAAATTATCTTGGGAATCATCTTGAAGCATCTATGGATCATCAATTGAGAGGATTTCAATGGACACTGCTGAGAGAGCAGTCCTTTCTAAAGTCCTCCAGTAGTTAGGTGGAGGCAGGTGTTCTAAGGCAGAGATGAGCTCTGTCCTCTTACCATCAACCGGGACCATTGGGGGTAATCTACTGCTGGAATAGGACCTGGCCTCTCTGCCGGCCACAGCGGTATCAAGAACCTCACCATGTTGGAGGACCCTTTCATTTGTGTACCAGCCTCCCACATGTTTGGGAGCCCGAGAACAAGGACCCATTGTGTTCCTAAATCCCTGAAGTGAGACTCACAGCAACATAAGAAGTGACCTGCTGCTGGAGCAAGACCACATCTCTGCAAGCCATTGTGTTACACAGGACTGCAGTTGTGTCTCAGCCTCCACTGTGTTTGGGAGCACGAGAAAAGGACGTATCTTGTCACTGAACTCCTGGATTTGGACTCACAGCACCCTGAGAGCCAAGACAGCGAGGACGGTAGTGTAATTGAACTACTTGTGGCATGTTTCAAGAACTGTTCAACACATTTCAAACAGCAGGACACTCTGTTGCTTCATTTTGCTCTCTCCCGATTTTCGCACAGCACCAGGAACCAGGAAGTCAGTTTGGTACGGCTGAACCACCAAAAACTGCACAGAAGTTACTATTGACTGCTAACTGGCCCCTTGGTCCATTTGTGGGCCCTAAAGACTGGTTAGGTAACTTTGAACCCTTTTTGCTCCAAATAACATATCTTTTTTAAGAACATGGTTGCTTTTGCATGTCTTTCACCCCTGATTCATTACTCAGTGCATCATCTACTATCTTTGCTTATTCTGTGTAGTATCCTCAGGGGTGGGTTTTGTGTTGTGCTTTCTAGTTAGTTGTTATTGTACATGGTGTGTTTGTTTAAAGTGCATATTGTTATAGAACCTTGATTGGGAATTCCTTTATTTTGGACTGTTATGCTTTGCTATTTGGGTGAATATATAATGTCCAATAGATGGTCCTGTACCCTTTTCAAAACCCCTTGCTGTCCAGTAGGAAGCAAACTCTGCTTCATCCTGCCCATTCTGCAAAACCCTTAAAAAACACAGAAAATAATTCACTACTATGCACGTGCCCATGCCAAACGTCTACGGCTATGCCAACACGCGTGTGGTTTATCCACACAGGTCACGTGCAAGCCATCTAAAGGTCTGCCTATATTTCAGATGTGTGCCGGCGGTAACTGCGTTTGTTTTGTCACCAGCGTTTGTTCCGAAATCCATAGCAAATCCTTTCCAGAAAAACCCTAAATGAAAGCCTGTGGTCGTGTGCGTGTACAAGGTAACCTCTGACATGATGGATGTGCACTGCGCTGCTCCCACAGGAAGCCGCTTAACACACGCAGACTGTGAAGGGCGCGGAAGCTCCTTCTGACAGACAGTCACTCTAGCCCACAGAGATGCAGCTCGAAATAAACGCCGCCTGCCAACAACCCTACCATGGTGCATTCACCTCTTAACAGGCCTGTACCAACGGTATCGTGCATAGAAGATATGTAATTGAACAACTGACACAAAATGAATTCAAGACTAAACAAGGCACTTTCTTGCCCAGGACTGCTCCACAGTGAGTCCCTTAAAATAGCCTTAAAACTAAAATTGTGTTTGTTGGTACGCAACACATACATTTACATTCACAAATGTTGCAATAATAGCAATTCAACAGTATTTGTATTAACACGTCCACAGAGAAAAGTGTCATTTCCGTCAGCAGCACTTTTCTTCTGGGTCAGTCGTTACACATTCTCAAGTTCCTTCATTATACATTGCAATTGAATTAAAACATTTTTTTTAAATAACACTGAAACCCAAATGTTGCCATAACACTTCCTCTGTATTCTGCAAATGACACATTTTGTTTGGAGTCCCTTTCACCGCTGCGCTTCCGGGGATCCCGGAACATTCTAAAGACAGAGTATCCAGCCAAAGAGGGCTGAATGGGAGCACTTCACCCACTAGACCTTCAACAGATGCTTCTTTTGGCTACAGAAAGGACCTGAATGCTTGTTTATGCAGCCATTGTCATCTCAATGTTCCCTAGGGAGGGCTTTAAAAAGTGTGTGTTCACACTGACATCATGGCCTTTGTTCCTTAACAACTCTGCAGAAGAGGCATGTGTGGGCGAGCGGGCTGCACCTGGGCCCCAGCCTTCCTGGCAGCCTGGTCCTGGAGAGCAGGCACCAGGAGGCCGGGGAAACAAAACCGAGCAAGAAGCGTGGTGACAGATGTCGATTCCCGAGCCGTGCGCCCCTCAGCTTGCCGCATCGTGGCAGGAACTGTCAAATCCCAGGTTGGGCGGGCAGCTTAGGGCTCCCAACAGGCAACTAAATCCCAGCCATTTGTGTTGCCTACTCCTGTGGCGTGGGTTGCCGTCTGCCCCGGAGGCCATGAATTATGAAACGCACGCTGCACGGTCAGCAGGAAACCCACCATTTTATGCAAAGGAGAAACACACACAGACCACCTTTTCTTGTAGCAAACAGTACTGAGGCGATGCTGCATTTAATTATGTGTGGAAGCAGAAAGCTGACGCTCTGTTTTACGATGGGTAAACTGTTCCAACTTGATTATATGATTATATGAACGTTTGTGTAATGTAATATTCAATTCATTCAGATGTACTGGTTCTAATGGTTCATAATATGTTCCCGTTGGATATTATTGGATAATTCCTGCACTGGGTATTGTATTGTTTATTTATATAGCGTCCTCTGCATGTGAAAGTGTTTCAAAGCGCTTAAGGAGGGTGGGAGCAAGGGAAAAAAAACAACAGTCGCTCAGAGCCCTTGAAATTCTGAGACGATGATAGTCTGCACATAAAAGCTATGTTCAAGCTGTAGTTAAAAATCTCGTGATTGAAACATGACGACTGATAAGCAAGTATCCCACATGAGTAAATGGCCCTGTGCTGTTAGTTTGATTTCAATATTTGTTAAGGGCTTTTGAAATTATAACACGGTTTGTCACATGATGTGTCAGAGTATCATGAAGGTGCAGGGATTCCCAGGCGTACAGAATGATTTTGCAAATAGAAGTCAGTGATCGACTGATTAGGTTTCACTAGTGTCTCAAAATCAAGCAATTTGCAGTGTCACTAGTGTATATCCACGGCATTACGGTATTACTGACTGACGGAAAACCAGCCAGTATTGAGAAAAGTTGATTCCGATTACATAACAATACAATAGGACGGCTGAGGAAATGAAAACGAAGAAAGGTGGGGTAAAAAGGAATGACGTGCGCTGCATTGTCGATCTTTCCTGCATCAGTCATGACAACGTTGGGTTGTGAAGATGGTAGTAGCAATGATCAAAACTGTTATTACTGCCAATGAGGGCCAGGTCAACATTGGCAGTAATAAAAGTTTTAGGCTCATACAGGATTTCAACAAATAGAATTGGGGAAATTGGGGCAGATACCGTAATTCCATTGACAGAACAGAATTGTTCCTAAGTAGGGGATTATTGGCAGCCAAAAAACGGGTCAAACATCTGCATTATGGGACGAAAGGCATCATTCTACCATTGCCGGTATCCTGGCATTAGAGTCGCTATGATACCGGCAAATGTAGTTATCGTTTTTGGCACCTGGATTAGGGGTGCCGGAATGACAGTGTAAATCCCCAGTCATGGAGGATAGGACTCCACGAGGGGATTTGCCATCATTACCGGCGCCCGCCATGCTGGTGCCGGTAATGAGGGCTTTTTTTGACGTAGTGCAATTGGCTTACCTCCATGAAGTAACCCAGCTGTCCCACCGGCAAACCCGTAGCCAGCCAGTGCGGTAAAGTGCCAGTATCCATTAATACCTGCACTTTTACACCACACCAGGTAATTTAGAATGAAGCCCAAAGTTTTGAAATTAGAGTCTGAATTTTCTATTTGCATCTAGGTGAAGTGTGGAGTGGATCTGTGCAAAAATGCAATAGTTTCTAAAAAAAACAACTGTAGTTACTGATGATCAAAAGAAGAGAGAAGCCTTCCACTTGTGTTCCAACATTTCCTGAAAATCAACTTGGTAACGGAGGCTTGTACTGTTAATCAGGTTGTAGGGCTACCTTCTCCAGAGTACCAATAAGAAAGGGAGACAGGATGGAGAAGCGGCACCCCATAGGCCACACTGCATTCACAGTGTACCAGTTACAATGAATATGCTGCAAGCAACAGGGACGTCCAACATTCCCTGGTCATGGTTCTAAAAGTTGAACATATGTGGAAAGTTTTGAAAACACCTGATTTGTAATAATTTCAGGTAGCACTAGTTTGATATACAGGGATGACGGAAAATAAAGGGCAGAAGCCTCCCATTTCAAGACATGTAAAAAACGATTACCCTTATGAATGATGGGATCTCGACTGGTGGGTACACTTGTGACCAGAAGTCACTTAACTCCAATAGGCCCCAATACCTGTGAACCTCATTGTACAAATCAAAAATGAGCAAGGGTATTTATCCTTGTGTTTTTCTATTATAATAGAAACTCAAGAAAATCTTCAATATTTCCAACTCTTGTTGTCATTTGGTAATATAATTGCACCAGCATAGAAAACCCAAATTGTCCCCAAAAAAACCATTACATATGTAATTCTCCTTTAAGATCCTATGTAATTATTCCAAATTCAAATTCAGTGATTAAAACAATGAAGGTTATCAATGCGGAAGAACTGTTTGGTGCACAGAATTACCAGTGAGATAACTCCTTCTAGGATTTTATAATTATATATTTGATAAAACTGAATAATAAGGCACGGATTATTAGATGCATGTTTTCCAAGCATTGCAATTTCCTAAAAACAGATGACGGGATCAGTAAATAGATATCACCCTCACAAGCTATAACATTTAGACATCTATCTAAACACATACAATTTGGTCGAGTTATTTTGAGAAGGAGAAACAGTTAATTTTGTTGAGCAATCGTTAGTCAAGATTCCTAAATTGCAGGAATGGTAACATCCGACCCGATGTTTTGGACAAACACAAGCAATATACTCGAGGTGCAAACAGAGAATGTAAAATGCAATATAGCAGTGAAACTGCAATGGTATAATTTGGGTTTATGTTCCGATCTACAGCTGTAATATGCTATGTGTAGGGAGTACTGTATGGCTCTAAAGATCAGGCTTCAGGATCAAATTACGGTGGTACACGGATGTAATCCTCAATAAGCAATGACCTTACTTTCATCAGATCTTGGTGTACTTAACTGTGCAGTGAATGAAGAAAATGAACATGTGTTTATGGTTTACAATCGTTTTATAGTGTGCAATTGATATTGGAAATGGAGTGGAAGATTATAACATAGTTAGGAAATTGCAAATTTGAGATCTATATGAGAGTTATTAAAGATGTGGAATAATTAAATGTTTCCGGATCAAAATTAAGTCCTCTCTAACGTATGCACACTGGGACTGCAGATTAAGATTACTAATCAAATGTGATCCATAAGTGCCGTTACTATGATTTATATGTAATGTATTCACCATTAATTATTAGTGATCATCATCTAAAGATACGTGCATGGCACCAATATATGTGTATTCAGTTGATTTAAATGTATATTTATAGATGCAATGTTTGATTGCAAAATGGCTGCAACATATGCATTGACCAAAATGTAATGGCTGGGTATGATTCTAATACAAATGGACAAGAAGAATGGACTATCCTTGAAAGCAAAAGACAAAGGAGGCAAAACACATTTGATAAGTAATCAGTCCAGTTGACGATTAATCCATTGGGCCTGATTTACAAGGTGTTTTTCAATGATATTGCGCCATTGTAAAATACTTTTGTAAATCAGGCCTTAATACCCAGAGGTTTCTAAGCACGGCCCCGGGGATAGAACCTGTGCTGCTCGGTGTCGTTTTGCTTCCAAGGTGAGCACGTTGCCCCTGAGCTATCCTCCCGAGATGTGAAATACAACTATACTGAAGAGAAGAGCATTTGTCTTCACTGCTCCTCATTGTTAACCAGATTAGCAAAGCTGTAATAGCTCATAATGTAGCATTAGTTACTTGCAGCTTTTTCAGAGCAACACTTTTAGTGACTGGATTTGCCCAAAGGCAATAACTAAATAATATTAGAAATGCTCTGTTGTCAATGGCTTTATTTCTGTCTGCAGTTGTTTATGGGTGTGTTATTATAGCAAGACTCAAAGGCAAAGGCATAGGAAATAGGTTTGCTTGCCAGAGTTGCTACTGCCAGTTCACTAATTGATTCTAACTCAGAGCCAGTGGTAAGAAGTTAACATATATTACTGCACCCTTTTTTCCATGTTTCTGGGAGCTGAGAACACGTGGGTTACATCAGTGGTTGGCCTCATTCATGGGGTGCCGATAGTATTCTAGAAGACTCCATACAGCATTGTTCACTTTCACCTGTTTAAGAGATCTGATTGACGACAATGGGCCTCATTACGAGGAGGGCGGTAAGGGGTTGACGGCAGCGGTAAAGGTGCCGGAGCCGTTAACCCCTTACCGCCCCATTATGAGGTCCACTAGCGGGACACGCTCAGGACACCTGGTTTTGCCAGACGTCCTTAGCAGGTCCCACGAGCGGCTCAGCATGCTAACAACAGGCCTGTTACATTAGCATGCTCCCCATTCCAATTGAGCCCTATGGGGGCTCAAATGGGAATGGGGATGGACCGAGTCCGGGTTCCCTGAATGGGGAAATACCAGGCCCTCCAAGGTCGGAATGGCCGGGTATTTCCCCATTCATAGAACCCGGACCCGGGTTTGTGGGTAGCCATGCCCTTATTAGGGGCATGGCTACCTCCAAACTCGTAATGAAGCCCAATGTCAATAGAAGAGGCTTCCTTGGTTCCTCATGCTTTAACCAACCAGCCAGTCTCATGAAAGGATGGAATTGTGATTATACAATTAATGAGCCCTGATTACTGCGACCCCCTAAAATGTTGACTTTTTTTATTTCGACCACCTTTTCAACACATATATATGTGAGGGGATGGGTATAGTGTATAATGAAGGAAGGTTGGCTGTGGCGGGTCTCCCCACATATATATGGGATGAAAAGCAGGACAAAATAAAAAAAAAGTCAACATTTTTTAGGGTCACAGTAACCGGGGAGAAGTAATCGCATAGATCCATGCAATCAATAATGCCATGCCCCTCTACCTTTCATAGAGCTACATGGGTTACCACGTCAAACACGTGTCTACTTCAATAAAGCTGACATTACATACAGGGTTATGACAAACTTAGTTGCATGCTATCAGGCTGAACGACCTACTATCTGTGATATCCCCTGTAGAACCAGGTGCCACTGCATTGCAAAACTCGAATCTCTGAGATGCAAGAACGAAAGCACCGGAAAACAGGGCTTCACCGGAAACACACTAGGACTCTGGAATCACATAACTCCTCCTTCCCGAGCACACTTCTTTTCACTGACTCTTGATTACCTGTTGGCCCAGATATAGCATTTCTCCACACTCTCCCCCATCCCCTCCCCATCCACTCCACTCCAGCTTCTTTTACAAAAACACTTTATTGCCCGTTGACCCAGAAATCGCACTTTTCCTCACTGCTCCCCATCCACTCTACATATATACATGCATGCATATATACATACATGCTTTGATTTGATTTTGATTTTGAGTCACTTATTACGCGCACCAAACGGAGTTAACCATATTTGGGCGCAGATGGTAACTATAAAGTTCAAGGGTTACATAGGAGCAGAAAAAGGGGTATCTAAAGGTCTGTCTTGGTTTAACTGTCTACATTTATCTAAATAAAAAAGTTGTCAGTCTCTTTCTGAAAAGATCCAAAATTTCACACTTTCTAATTTCAAGTGGGAGTTGATTCCAAACTTTAGGACCATAAGCACCAAACCTTCTATCTCCTCTTGACATACATTTTGTTCGCGGGATGCAGAGTAAGAGTTTGTCCTCTGACCGTAGACTCCTTTTTGGCTGATAAAATACAATTTTATCAGCTAAGTATGCAGGGGTGAATCCTTTAATACATTTAAACACTAAGCATGCCATCTTAAATGTAATCCTGTCTTCCACCATCAGCCAGTGGAGTGATCTCCGCATTGATGACACATGGTCTCTTTTCTGTAAATTTCCAATTGCTCTCACTGCTGCATTTTGTGCTCTCTGTAGTCTCATCATTTGCTTCTGAGGAATTCCTGCTTACAGACTATTGAAATAATCGAGGTGGGGGTTAGTCATTGCCCCTACCACGTCTGCCCTGTCTTCCATCGGAATGTAGGGGAGGATTTTCCGTAGCGAACGGAGTGCAAAGATAATTGATTACACTTTGGCCCCTACTTGAGCATCACTATTCAGATTCTCTTGCCACCAACAACCTAGGTTTTTTACTTTTTTTGCATATTGCAATTGTTCTCCTAGGATCAAAGGAGGGAGTAGGCTTTGAATTTCCGATTTTTTTTTATTCTTTGGACTGAATAATATAATTTCCGTTTTTGCTGCATTTAGCTGTAAATGATTATGGTTCATCCAATTATTGAGTTCCTTCATACATTGGTTGATTCTCTCAAAATCCTCTTCACTATTTTGCAGCTCAATATACAGTTGCATATCATCCGCATATGAATGAAATAGCAGCCCGTATTTCCTAAATATCCTGAAAACTGGACGAAAATAGAGATTAAAGATAAGTGGAGATAGAGAGGAACCCTGTGGGACCCCGCAATCCAATTCCACTATTTGTGAAGTGAAACCATCCAGTATGACTCTTTGTGTTCTGTCTTTAAGAAATTACTCGAACCACTTCACAACTTGTTCAGATTCTCTCCCCACCTTCTTAATCCGTTCTGCCATCACCTGGTGATTTACCGTATCGAAGGCTGCTACAAACATTAAACTATATACCAAATGTGTAGATCACAGCCGAATACGCTTGCAATCATTAGCGCATGCCTACATACATAGGTACAATCGAAGACCAGGCTCATTTGACGCCGTTGATACTCACGTTTTAATTGGTAGGAATACAAAACATTATTTTCAAAGCGCTAATGATTGCAAGCATATTCGGCTGTGATCTACACATTTGGTATATTGTTTAATGTTTGTAGTAGCCTTGCCATGCCCCTCTTCGCGTATTGCATGCAAATTGGGGTGATTGGACACAGAGAGAATTCATGAATCTCTCTGAGTTTCTGCTGAATATTGCTGGCTGCCATGCAACAGGTCATTTAATGTGGACCTAGATGAAACCTAAACAATACTTTATAACAGTAAAAACGTGGGGTCAAAGGAAATAGTAAGTGTGGTCCTTCACATACTTCAAGTGCAGTGCAAGGTCACGCGACAAATAACCAATGCCCACAGCCACTGCACACATTCATTTCGTGTTCTCACTTGACTGGTTCATCAGGGCGAATCAGTGTGCATGACACACCAATGTCTGACAGAGATGAAATGACAAATAGCTCTGCCATGTCAAACTGCAAATGCCAGTCATCTATGAATGATCAGAGACAGGTGTGGGCAGCAACCCCTCCCGCCAATCGGAGCGCGTGAAGGTGGATGGGAATGGTTTCCATGCTGTGTTCTAGCGCAGTGCTCTGATTAACATGAGCAAAAGGGTCAAAGAAAACCAGAAACGATGGTGCACCACAAGCTGTGATTGTCAGACTCCTAGAATGTGCTGATAAAAATACCCTTGTATGTTATCATTATTAAATATGGCGCACATGTTCTATTCATTAGTATAACCTGTGAAAAGCGATGCAGCACTCCATGCGGGGTCAACACTGGTTCGGAAGACAACAGTACAAATACATTTTAAGTTGTGTCCATTTTCTTTAAATGAAGAATCTTAACTATGCTGTTCCTCAAAGATGCACAATCCAACACAGTGCTAAAAGTGCAATAAAGTGAATGTGCATCTTTGCACTGAGGAGGACCAATTCAGATTGGGCATGCAGCCTTTAATCCGGATTAAACATAGCCAGCGTTGTCACAGTTAATCTACAGGCTCCTGGGAATCACCTAGCGAGATTTGGCAGGATTTGTGGGTCCCATGTATTTTGTTTCCAGCCCGAATCTGTCCGATTCTCCATCAAGAGCCAATCATATTCATTCAAATTCAAGTGATGTCGGGACAGGTTTGCACTGACTCTTGACAAAGTTATTTAGAAAATAACTTACAAGGCTTCAGGAAGAGAGGGAATGGTTAGAGGGAAAGGATGGCTACAATGAGCCTGGCTGGTGTGGTTATCACAAGGAATGGAGTCCTGTGTAACTGTGAATGGTGTCCAAGTAGGAAAGGACATTAAACTGTGCAGTAAGATATCCCACTAGAGCAATGCAGCTACTGCAGAGATTGATGTGAATGTCCCTAGTTTGAATCTGGGTAAGAAGAACTTGTCTATGCATCCTTCTGAAGCTGTTTGAATCACTGCAGTTTAAATTGATTGCATGTCAGACCAGCAGAGTCAATCACATTCCAGGATTGCATGGACCCCCTTGTTATTATTCAGAGGGCGACACATTGAGTATTATAGAGGTTTGTAACATTATTATACAGGGGATTATATAACCAGCATGGACCCCCCAGATGGGTGCATGGAGTTGTATCCAATGAACTTGCTTCTATGAGGACTACTGAGGTTATTTATTTAATAATACTGAGAGTCTAGGGCTGAAGGTCAATGGCCTCAGAAAGGCTGGGAGGCTTGAGGCAGTCATATGTCAAGGGTTCATGATGTAGACTGATTGCAATGTTATGAGCTCTGAACCTGGGACAAAACACATATCTTATAGGGGGGTCCCAAGCTCTCTGTCCATGCAAGTGATGAGATGTGCTGGTGCATCTCATCACGTGCTCCCAAATAAGATATGATCTATGACTAAAGTTCCTTTGACTGTGTGAATCATAGAGGGACACATTATGAGTTCCTTCTCTTCCCTTTTGCACATTTGCAAATAAAAAGGGGGTCGTTTCTGTTCACTTTAATGTGCATCCCGAATTCATAAAGGGGATGTGCCTATAAATGTGCTGAAAACCAACTCATTCTCCTGTGCCTCTATGGAACTGGCCCATGGGGCGTGCAATACATGACATGGTCATTTCTGACCTATTCTATTTTTTAAGGGTGACGACATGGACCGCTGCTGTCCCACTTACATTACTATCGCTTAAACAGAGATAGATGTTTGTATTTGTCTTCCATGTTTCACAATGACAGGCCCTTTAAGGGCACATTATAATTACATGCACCACTATCAGGAGTGCCGTACATGCAACCTGCACTCATGTATGTAGGTCTGGCTATGCTATCATTTCTGCAGCAGTACAGCCCTATGGAAATGCACAGAACACGTTTGTGAACAAGGTGACCTGCACATTTCTCAAAGTAATTCAAATAAAAAAATGAATCTTCTGCACATTTTTTGTTTGCATTACTTTCTGTGAATTTGTCACCAAGTGATTATTTTTTTTTTAAAGAGCACAGGTTTTTTTCAGTTGCAAATACATTGTACATCATGTAACAGCCAGATGCAAGCCATATGCAATTAAGAAAATGTTACTTTCTTTCAGCATGTCTTCCAGTCAAGGTTTTTAGCTTCCAACCTATTCTGTTACCTTTACCCTTTCTTTGCTTCGGACATGTGTCAGCAGTAACATGTTAGATCTTTCCAATCTAATGTTTAAAGCAACATTTAATCAGCATAAATTGTCATGAACCTAACCAAATGCCGCCACCAGAATCTATTAAAAGGCTGGCTGATCTCAAATGCAGTGAACATACACATAATTTGGGGTTCAGGCAAATGTACTCAGCCATGCTCAATCTATGTATTTGTAAGTGTAGTTTGTGTGTTGTACAGCACTTTTAGTGTCATTTGAAAATGCTGTGTCTAATAAGACACAATCAATGCTTGAGTTCCATAGTGGTTTGCGATGTTCAGAAAGTACATTTCAATGGACCTTTATTCTTTTGATAAACTGTGCAGCTTTTCCATGCAATGATACCTCCATCCCTCAGTGGGTAATAATACTGAAAAAAAGCTCTAGTGCGTCTATTGAGAAGCACACACTCCTTTGTTAAAAATTATGACAGCAGGGATTCAGAAAATCCCTAGCAATTAAGGACTTAGCATAGACGGATGAATTTGAAAAGAAGTTACATCAACAAAGGATGTCTCATTTTCGTCCTCCGAACAATCGTTCCCAGTTTGTTCTCTCCCTCGCTCCGCCGCCGCCCCGTGTAGGCCTGATATTATTCCTGGCGCTCTAAGGAAAAGCGCAACCCAATTAAAAAGCCTGCCTAATGGGGCAGAAGTCTAGTGACACATTAATGGAGGAGCAGAAAACTGGACCTTTATCCTGCGAGACGTAAGCCCCGGCTCGCGCATGATGCCGCCGATGCCTCACACTGCCTTCCTGTTGATTTTTGTAGAATATTGTACACACTGCATTTTCTTCTGATCGCTTGATATTGGCTTGAAACCTTCACACACGATGCACTTCTGACTGCAATGCCTCGATTTATCAAGTGGAAGAGGAGGCAGATCCGGCGACTCGCTCCCTTTGTGACTATAACATTAAGCGGCCCAATGACGGGGGGCGGGGGAGGCAATCGCACCGCCATCTCCTTTCTCTCTGCTTCCTAATTTTTTAATCAAAGATTTCATTGATGCTCTTGCTTTATGATACTTCATAATTACAGGGTTGTTCTGCTGGAAACTGCTCAGCATAGTCTGCAAGAATGAAATTAGCAATTAACAGGGCCAGCTCCATATAGGGCCCATTTCCATGAATAACTGCACAACAAAGTCAGCTATTTCTATCCCATAAATCACGCTGTAAATAACAAAAGGAAGGAAGGGATTTCTAGCACACTTGCAGGCTTAAGGGATTATTACTCTGCATTTTATAAAATACACTCATGCGTAAAATAATGTTTGCAGGCAGGCATTAACAAGGGGAGCCCTGGGAGTGTCTCTCGACCAGCCTATTTCCCGGGTTAGAGTCTCAACCAGAGTCTTTAGCTCGCCATTGACATGAGTGTCTGTTTCAGTAGGTGCCATATATTAAGGCATAATGAAAAGATTGTGCATTCAAATATAAGTGGAATGTATTCACGTAGATGCCTTATGTGGAGATAGATACACTTTCTTTGTAATACATGTACATAACGATGCGTTCACAGGCCCTATGAGACCACTACACATAACGCGTGGTCATGGTGGACATAGTTTGAGAGCTTTGTGACGTGTAGATGTCGGGAAGGGGTGAGTACATCAGAGAGGGCTTGTAATGTCCAACACAGCCGACCCCAGAGGAACTGAAGAGCTCCTCAGTGTGCAGTCACATGGGGCTGGAGTCAAAAGCCAAGCAAATAGCATTCTCCTCTACAAAGCAAGAAGATGGAGGGGCTGCACCATCACGTGCCAATCGATCGTAAAGCAGACGAGGATGGCAGTTGCTAAGCAACCCCCACTAACAATCATTACATATACATTACATTACAAAGTGTGTTTTTGGCCCAACTTCCGGAAGCAGGATTATGTTGGCTGTTGACCAAAGAATTTCTGTTTTTTCTAAATTGCTAAAATCACTGTATACATCTCACATTGGAAGAAACCCAGAATCATAGTATTTTATAAGAAATGCGACCGAGGGAAAAGAGTGAGTAAGTCACCATATCTACTAGTGGCTCCTAAAATTCTCTAAATTCCGGAAGTTATGCATAATGTGGGGTCTCAGTCCAAAATCGCATCATATTGGACTGAATTCATGACTTAATCTGCATTTGTCTTGGCCTCAATCTCCATGTTCCAATATCCCTTGAGGTATAGAGTCCAATCACAAACAAAGATGTAAGGGTACCGCATTAAGCAAAATACACAGAGAGTGGCGTTGCCGGCTGGTAAGATCTCTTGGGCCCAAGTCAGGGACCCAAGCGACTGCAGTAATCCCCCACTTTTATTAGTGAGTCAATAGCTTTGGAGTGGAGGGAGTTAACGAATTTGACTTTGTGCACCTCAATTGAACTGAATTACCTTAAAGGAACTACAAACCAAGATGGCAGCAATACACATGTAGAACAGCCAGTGTTCCGTGTCACCTATTGGTGGGCCCCTCTCAGAGGTGCTAATGGCTTATAGACTGATGAATATCACGGCCACACGTGTCTGTGGAATCCAAACAGTGGTGGTATCACAGTGTGAAATTCTGCCCAGTGTCCATGAGTTTGATGCCATGCTATATTTTGAAAGACTGACTGGAAAAACACGACACGTTTCACACCGCAAACATATTCAGTGTTTCATGCCAGTTGTTACATTGTTCTACATGATAACACAATGCGTTGCAACAAAACATGCATATTTAAAATCACTACCAAACCACAACATATACAACTTCAAGTGCCGCCCCACCATACAGGACTCTTTGCTCTAGGCATTTAGCCAACTGTGAAGGTCAGCTGAGAGACATGTAACCCACTCCCCAAAAATGCTCAAAAACTCTGCATACCTAACTCATACAAAAACCTACACAACCACCTCTCGCACAGCAAGACGCACGCACTTCACCACACCACAACAACAAACAAACAACACATAAGCCACACCACAACAGCACACGAGGCCTGACTTTAATCCGATACTCGTAGCAAAGCTCAGCACATGGTCTATACCGAACTGAAGTCGCCAACAGGACACCACTTCTCTCACTATCCTGCTCCCTCTTCACCTTATTAACCCAACCCACCGTCTCGTTTACCAATCCGCCTGAGCGCCTGGGGACCAGTTCCGTTGGTGAGCACCTGGGGACCAATTCCATTAGTGACGGTGCGCTGTACAAATACCTTTTACATTAACATCATGTTCACTGGATGCTCAGGTGGTAAATAGTCATCCTTTGAATGCATCCTCCAAGTCGGAGTATGTGCCGTGATCCATTCAAGGGGAAAGGTCATCCAATGTCAAAAGGCTACATTTTGAATCACCTGTTCATCCAATGAAATAGTTCACCTCATTGTATTATATTGCGATGAGGCATGCAGTCTCTCTGTCAGCGGCTCTATCTGCCAAAATGAAGAAAGCATGGACTAGGAAAAGAGTATTTCCATTCATACTTAGCAAGCAGTGCATGCATGCACCGCAACACATTCATAAACATCATAAAATAAATAAATAAAACAAAGTCATGATTTGCCGTGCATGCCACATTTGATGGGACGTCCCATCTCTGTCATCAAGGTTTCATTTTGAAACTGACTGGATATGGTGAAGCCATTGTTATGGAAATAATTCAAATCGTCATCACATTTTGATCAAGGCATTGTGGCATTATGACAGTCAGGCATTTTGGCGCTAAGCGACCAGTGAACCATCAACCTCGGGCAACGTTCTTTGCAGCTGGAACTCCTATTTTCAGCCAGTGCCCATGTCATAGACTTGAAGATTGAAGCCGGACAATAGTCAAACACAACCTGTGTACGTGAACAGAAACATGAGGACCTGTCCAGCAATATTCAGCAGTGTTACTTTTGGTGCAGTTGATCTGCGTGGCCCTGACCAGCGCACCCCTGGGGGGCAATTCTCAATGATAAATGTTCATTGTTGGAAGGGTTCTTTGTATGATCTGCTTCAGTGCTTATTGGGCAGGAGACCAGTCTGAGTCCGTAGGGCTCAGATCTTATCCTGTTGCCTTTAAAGACCAATCATACTGTACAGACTGAATTGTAGGGACATTTTGCAGCACTCCATCAGCTGCCAAACTTAATTACAAGACCTCATTTTTAATGACTTGGAGTAAAATTGTGCTTTAGTTCACCACACATCTAAGAAAAGATAGATGATCCTTGGCGATTGAGCCATTGAACGTTTTAGGTTCTCTTGAACTGACTTATCGATCTTTATCAATTTCTCATTATATCCATTCCTGCATATTTCCTTAATATTGTTTGTGTAGATCTAATGCTATTAATGCATGTCAAAATGATTTGCCCCTTATAGGTACTTTATGTAAAAACGTGTTAAGGTGTCCGCCTACCTAGCACTAGACATGTCACTGTGTTTGAATTGTGTTTTTTAAATCAAGAGAATACAATTTCATCAACAAAAAGTAAGTCTTGCCACCGTCCTGCTGGAAAAAACATCCGATGGCTACAATGATCGGAGCTAGATTTTGATCAGAGTTTGACCCTTTGCCTTAAAAACCATTGCCAGTTCTTATGCCTTCAGATTGCATAGGAAACTAGTCACCACACCAGACTCTGCAACAAACCAATAAACAGGCATTTTCCTCTTAGATCTCTGCAGAACTGTATAGACTCCATGGTTGCGTTCCTGGTCTCAGACGCAGAAATAATGCCTGGTCGGGGTGTAGAGAGGATACCTCTCTAAATGCTGCAAATAATGGATTTCAGGATCCTGTGATGCATGCTGAAAGTGAACTGCAGCTATTGCTTCCCTTGCATTCTGAGATGGTGGAGGACATAATTATACCAGGTTTTTTCAACACAGGAGATACAGGGATGAGAAGCCTACATTATTATATGTGACTTTGAAGAAGAATCAATTTATTTTGTCGCAGCAGAGGTCTTACAGATGATAATATGTAACATGTCGGTTCCCCGTTTTCTCAGCCGAGCATTCTGTTGGGTGCCAGGTGATTGGGTATTATAATGGCAAAATGTAAGTGCACTGTGAAGTCTTCCTCTGTAATAGGTCCAACATCAAGGGAACAGCCACCCGGCATCACATTTTGAGTATAAGGTATATGGCACCTACACCACTACTTAATGGCTTTGTCTGTCTTTCCCACCCACCTATATACCCTTTAAATAGTGTGCAAAATTGTAAGTCCTACATTATGTTATAGGTCATCTTAATGTAGGAGATCCTTCTTGATTAATTTGTATAACTTTAAGCCATTGAAGAGTCCAGTACATTTGCCATTAGGTGAATGTCTATTAGCAATCTGTCAAGAATCATAGTACTGTATACTGTGGCATATATGCAGTGCTTGAGAAACAACAGAACATGCATCCCCAACAAAGGGTTGTTGAGTACCATCTACCTTGGTTGTGTTATCGGAATTCTCAGCACGGTGGTGTCCCTGTAATTTACAATCTACTCCTTCTGTAAACATATACAGATGTCAGGTCTCAACCCTGCGTGTTTCTAAAGTTGTTATCATGTTGCTACAACATGCCACATCTGTCCATTTGAGGATGGGGCACCTTGGTCTACATCAGTTACAGACTCTGTGTTTAGTTCCATTAGGGGACCAAGTTGTCCTTATTCCACAGAGTAGCATCTCCATGCTCTTGAGTACATGATATCTTGCTCTAGGCTCTTTGATAGATCATGTCTTCCATTTGTAGAAAGCTATACACATGTAGAATGCATATGGTTGAAAGTAAAACACAGCGACATGAAGCTTGTTATGTACTAATAACAAATATTTCAAGCAGTTTAATAAAAGTGTATTCAAATGTCAGCATTGAGGCTCGAAAAGGTAGTAATCTGCAAGTATAGTCCCGCTCTCCCATATGAAACCCAGAAATGCCCCAATTGTTCCCTTATCAACTTAAGTTAGTTCAGAAGAAAGAAATCTGATCAGTTAATTAAATCCTTGGGAAGCAGCCTGGAATCGTGTTGTGGAGCTGCCTTCCACAATGGGTGATGGCTCAGGCATTGTGATATCACAACTCAATATGTTATACTTCATATTATCGCCCCCATTGGCCTCAAGTCCTACAGGTACAAATCAAATTGTTTTGCATGGTAGTAATCTATGTTCATTAGCCCCCTGGGAGGTGGTGCTGACCAATCAGAATGCTCGGAACTTGGGCTGTATTCTAAGGAGCAAGTCTGTGTTATGAGCACCATGATTAGCCAGGGCCCGCTTCCCTTCCATTCCCTGCTCCCCTTTCCCCCTCACCTTAGCATACGTGTAGATTTCTACACGGGTGGTGACGGTGTCTTTGTTTTTAAAACAAAGAAATGTACCCTTATAGTGCAGCACAGCGCTACGCCGTGTGGGTGTCGTCGAAGTCCCTTTTCAATGTTGATGATTTCGCCATCATCAACATTGAAAAAAGACATCCAGCACACCAGCACTGCACGGCACCTGGCCGTACTGTAGATATTTTTGCTTTTTTAATATTGCAAATAAAAAGACAGTGGCATGCCGACTCTTTCGGTAATGGCACGCCAACCTTGTAAAGGGACCCTCACTGTGCTCGGGTTCTAAATTTGGATGGCAGACCGTTACCTACATGGGTGGCCCGCCACCTCAGGGAATATCGCCTCATTATTATCTCATCAGTGAAACAGGGTGATCGCTTTGGAAAAATTATCTTCAGGTCATATCACAATGGTTTTGAATCAGATGCATTACAGGTTTGTGCTCCACAGTACAGCTGGTCTGGTGTTATATTTACACATCCTTAATTTAGCTAACCAAAGTGTAATCGATATCTTGATGGTCCAATAGAGCTGTAAGTGAAATGGCACAACCTTTAACTCAATCCTTTCAGAAACCTCTACAGAAGATGTCAGGGTCAAAAAGGAAGGCATTATGTCACTTCATTACCAGGTTTGAGTAAAAGCGTGTCATCGCCATATGTAAGATATTGGCTCTGGTTTTTAATTAGACAGAGGTTTCTGGAATCTCAGTATATTTTGGCAACACAACTGTCCTCTGGCAAGTATAATCAATGGTCATCATTGATGCTATTTGCACAAGAAAGAAATGTAAAATATTCCTGAAGCATATGTGGTTGTGCAGATATTGATTCCAGATAAATGACCTACCTTCTGAAATCAGTATCTAGAATACCATAAAGATTATTCTTACCTCTCCAAGCGATGATATGGCCTTATCGTAATCCTGCAGCAAGAGCAGACAGCTGACAAAAGTGTTTATGGATGTTCGATGAAATACAATTGCATCTGAGGACATTTCCAATTGGATAAACCATCACTGCATCTCCTACACAGGATGATGACCTTTCAGCATAGTGAATGCCAGTGAGCGATCACTTTTTCCCCCGAGTGGTTTGCCTTCCGGGAGACCCTAAAATCAATCTTTCTATGTGAACTGATTATCCCTTTCTTGTCAACGGCTTCACTGAATAGATTAAAGAAAATGATGATGTATTTGAAGTATTTCAATAATTCATTTGATAATTTCCTTGTTAAGGAATTACAAAAAGAACTCCCTGAAAATTGTTGATTTCAAAGGCAGGTTGCTGGCTTTTTGTTGGTGAGGGAACGTGAAAATGATTGTCTGGCAGTACTTTTTAACTTAACATATACTGTTTGACAAGTCGTCAATTACAACACCTTAATATTTGGTAAAACCTGCAATAAGTATCAACAAACATAGAGCTTGCATTTAGAATGGGTACCAGTTTAATGATTAAGTATTGTAACTCATACAAAACACACACACAGAACACTTATTTATTTGAAAACGATGTTCTGGAGGGTTTCCCAGAGCAATGCCAGAAGTTGATATTGATTCTACACCTTCCGTACATCACCTCGCGTGTTCCCCATGTGATTGTGCAGATACACAAATATTGTGATGTAAAGTAGGGGATCGTTTTTTATATCCCTCAGTATTTGCACATGGCTGTATAGAAAAGTGACCAAGAAAAGCCTGAAACTAATTTTGCTGCCATCTTTGTTTCTTCTGGAATAACATTCCAGCAATTCCCTGTCCAGAGTCCAGAGGACTAACAGGTCTATGATGTTTCTTCTATGGTCCATTGTGTAGCGCTATATACACTTTGTCACACACTCAGAGGCAAAATAAAGCGAAATAGTAATTCTTTGAAGTCGTAACCAACTAAATATAGTGCCCCCAAGTTTTCCAAATGCTGGAGTTCGCGGGACATGACAAGCAACGCGCATATCAGTTCCTTGTGAGCAGAAGGGCTTGGCAGTGAGCACCAGTACCTTGAAGCCTGTCGTCCATGGCACATACAATAGAAAACAACTAAAGAAGCATTGGAGTGCAGCACCAAATTGGTAGAGAGATACAATCTGATTTAGCTCTTCGTCATTGCAAGGTTGAATAAAAGGGTAGTATGAAACCTATCGAGACAGGAGAATATAGCATTAGTTGCTATGAAATTGCTATTAGTTTTAAAATGTATCGACATGAGACTCTGATAGGATGACATATGGCAAAGCCCTGGATTGTTTTCATTAATACATAAAATGCTGCAGGGAATTCTGTTCCTCAAAGGAGGTCTGCTAATCAGCCCCATTTCATAAAAAGCCTCTTGCCAAAAACATACTGCATCCTTGTACCTTTGCTGTACCAGTTTCCTGACGTCTGCAAGCCCCACTCTGCGGCTTCAAAGGACACATGTTTATTTATTTACTTATGTATTGGATATCTGTAAGGTGCCTGGACACATGTGCCTTATAGGCCACTGCTGAGACAACGCGTTGCTGCAGCTAGAGTTAGCATTTTAACTACTGCACCTCCATGTCATGTAATATTTGTTGCCGTATCAATCTAGTGGCAGTGTAATCTCTAAGAATAAGCAATACATGGTTATGGTATGGTGACTGATCAGAGCGCTCAAGCATTAATGTCAACTTAATTTGATATCATGCAATTGTGACCCCTGTATCATGTCAGTGATGTCAAGGCAATGTATATTCATGACTAGCCTGGCTCTCTTCACTACTCCAAGTGAGACAATAGCCAGGATAATCCCTTTCTTTTATTCCCCTGAGGAAGATTAATACCTTTCCCCAGGGCACAGGATCTTGTGCTAGGCAATCTCCTGGTAGCCAAAGGGGTACACGCAGAAGAAAGGTCAACCTCACACCAGGGTGTTGCACGCCAAGGGGCCATTGAAGTTAGCCGGCTTGGGAAGGGAGCAGAGTTAGAGAAGCCAGAGAGGGAAGGTGGATATAAGAAATCATAATGCCATCTTTGTTTTTTGTTGAGGCCTACTCCCTTTATGCCCCTTGCATTTCATGAAGAACAGGTCATTTTGGGTATGATGCAAGCTGGCAAGTGTCAATTCTTACAGCAACTGGGATTGCAGCAGGCTTTTTTGGAGCCAGTCCCCTATGACATATTGTCTCCCACCTCTTCATTGATTCAACTTTGGACATCTGAAGAAGAATACACAATTGGACCTCTGCTAGGAGTGCAGTCCATTCCAAAATCCACTGACAGAGTGGTGAAGGCAATCAAGGCAGAGGAAAACTCTCTCCCCCAACCATCCTCTATGAATATTGAACTTAAATGTTGTGAACAAAGGACTGCCACTCTACCAACCCAACTACACTGGAGCCAGACTCTGCGCTGAGGTGAACGAATTCCTGCAGGTGGCAGCACAACTCTCTGAACTGGGAATGCAGAGCAAAAAGGACTTGCCTTGTCAGAGAGCCCCTGGATAGGGACTGAAAACAAATTCAGTAGTCCAACACAATCTGAAATTCTGTTTTGTTGCCACCTCTGAACTGCTTTGAGTTTCTTGGTGCATTCAAGCCTTCCAGCATCCACAGTACTGCTTTTGCCACTTTTTCTCCTTCTAACCAGTTTGTTGCGATCTCGCACCAGTGGCATTCCTCACAGCCTTGACTTCAATGCTGGCTCGTAGCTGTAGAAGCACCAAAGTTGTCACACCTTTGATCACTGATTCAAACTAAAAGGATCTTGTATCGGCCTGATTCTATCACTATATCATCTCAAACACCATCTTGAATCACACAGAGCTCCATCTGGATGTCAACTTGACAATAACTTGCCTCTGGACCAATGCAACTTGCATTGACTCCAAACCATGCTTGACCCCATGAAATCATGGAGAAGCCTGGTTGAACACGTTTGGACCATCCAAGACATTGTTTAAGGTACTGTTGAGAGGCTCTGTCTCACTCATCCACTTTCTGGGACCATAGTGCCTTGTAAACCACCTTTTATCAGCTTATTCTTGTAGACCAGTCATGTTGCTGTAATTGCTGATCGCCCCAGCTCAAGTACCTAGAGAACCATACTACACCAGTTTTGCATTTTCTGTGTTCTCTCACAGTTGAGATTTTACTAGTGTTTATATTTAGTTGATTGCATTTGTGATTGTTTAATTAAAGTATATGTATTCTTACAGAACTTTGATTGATTTTGAAGATGTTGCACTATTGCTATTTGGTTGATACTGCTATCACTTCACACCTCTCCTGAGAGCACAATCTGCCAGTGGCCCAAGGTACCACAAAAGGTGAAGGAGCTATGCCCATAGAGTTGGGAATGCTTACCTTTATATGTTGGATCAATGCTGGATTAGTAGTAATGTTGGGCTGAGAAGGAGGTTTAACCTCTACTCATCGCTAAACTCCTGAAGAACAGTAGTCATTTTGTCATGAAGCCCACATTTGCAACAACTACCACAGTATGAATAAGAACACAGAGAATTCTGGAAAGCAAATGACAGTAAATTACATAAATAGGAATTTGGCAAGGTGCACCTTGCACCATAAGGCATCTAGTATCACTGCATTATTGATGACTCAAAAGGTCTACAAACTTTACTTGCAAAATTAATTTATAATACAATGTGTCTGTATTATCTGTTCTGCCAGGAAAGGAGAAAATACATTATTAATCGTACAGCAACGAAGAAGCAGATGACAGTAAATATGACTAATAAGGAGGGTAAATATAATTTGACAATGTGTTGATTAGAATGAGAAGACTTGGGAGGCAGATGCATGACAAATAAGCCCATCAAAAGCCTAAAATGCTGACAGGTGTCTAACTCCCTGATGACTTCAGAGGTGGCAAATTGCTCATTGACACTCTATCTGCGAAGGAATTACGTGCCACCTTAGCGTTAGGCATATCAGAAATATAACAAGTGTTATGAGGAAGTCAAGAAGCATTTCCCCGACCTGAGCCCCTGTCACAACACCTAGAATGATGTCCCATAAAAGTTGTCAAAACGAAAAAAAAACAGTGAAGTGAAATTGACAGTGAAAGGAGCCACACTGATGAAGCAAATGGAAGAACATAAATGTTCCTTCATGAGATAAGCATTAGGAAGGTATACAACCAGGGACGTTGGGCTTCATTACAAGTTCGGATGACGGTGCAAGGAAAAAGTGGCTGTAATTTCTCTACTGACACTTTTTTTGTCAGTAAAGGAATTACCATTTACCATTTACCACCATTTTTCCGGCAAATCCGAATTCTAAATTTGCAGGTAAAGTGGAGGATTTTTCTCCTGGGTGGGACTGGGACATAAAGTTGGCTTAAGCACAAATGAAAAAGTGGCCCACAGCCTCACATGGCAAGTCATTCGTTTTGTGACAGGTTATTTGAATAGTACCCCCATCTAAGAAAGGCTTTTTGAGTAGTGGCAAATCATGCATTTTAAAGAATATTTGTTCGGTAGCACTCGTCAAACCGACTACTTGCTCTGTGATGTAAATCATCGAACTGGACCGGTTTGGGAAAAAAAAATAACTGGCCCTAACTAGCTTCTTGTGTCTGGAGTACCATGAATGCCCTTTAGACCAGTCCGTACTTGTTTAAATGAAATGAAATAAAATGAAATTATATTTTATTTATATTGCGCTCGTACACAAGTGTTTCAGAGTGCGACCAGGAAAAAAGGGAGAGGTACAAGGGAGAAGAAAAAAAACAGAAAAACACTTATCTTACTAGGCCCAGTGACATTTAAGAAATCGCAAGTGCATGGGAAAGGAAAATGGGGGAAAAGTGCAAGGAAATAAGGGCTTTACACCATGGCAGTGCAGCCGGCAAGTGGCAGGTGAAAGTTAGTCAGAAAAGTATATCTGATAAATGCACAAGAAACGTGGGAGGGGACTGTATGGGCACAGATACAGAACCCTAGTGCAGATGGTGGCCTGGAGCCAGTTCAGGAGGGTGGCGGGGTTACCTCCAACAACACGCTAATTTTAAATCCACCACGTTATATAAAGAAATCGACAGATTGATTTGGTAGTAAATCTACCAGCGGTATATCTGCCCAAAATCCCCATGGAGTTGTATGGACTCCGAAAATGGGGAATTACACTGCTCTACCACCACTTTTAATCCTATGGGACCAAGTGGCAGTAATTGTAATCAAGGTTGGTGTAATTTGGCCGATTTTCTGCAGCAAACTCGTAATGAGGCTCACAATATTTGCATATATGGTGTGCTAAATGTAAACACAAGTTTCCACATGGGGACCATCTTAGTAATCTTTAGTCCTAGTTACATGTGCCAAGGGATAACAGAAGTTGATAAAATGCATGCAGTTTGCACAAGGGTTGATCATCAAAAAGAAAAACTGTATGCACAAATGCAGCAGTTATCAGAGGTGCGGGGGGGCACCCCTGAGAGCATTGATGATTCACTAATGTAGGAGCTCTGGGATAAGCACTCCCTGTGGTCATTTCCCCTATATATGGGATTGCCTGTCAACAGCTATGTGAAGGTCAGTAGATAAAGTAGTGTGAGACCTTTTCATAGCCCTACTTTCATTTCAATACAGATAATTTGTTTTTAGCATTTCCACCCCGTATTTGAGTTAAACATGTTTTTTTTAAAAATTCAACATTTATAGAAGAATGGACTTTAAGACCCACGATCCCAATGAGCAGCTGTCACATGTAAAGGCGATATAAAATTAGAAGGAACAATACAATAAAAAAACTGAAATGAAACGAAAGAAAAAAAGACAGAGACACCAAACCAAATCTAAATGAGGATTACAACTGGTTGGTTATCATCAGATCATGGAAACATGGAGCGTAATAGATTAGTGATCCAAGGATAATCACTACATATGTTTAACAGCTTCTTGCACTTCATCAGGACTCTTATCTCAGCCATGGATACAATACAGACTAGTACACAAGTACACAAGCCATACTGAATGACTGTGAGTGGAATACATTTTTAAATCCTTCCAAAAGATGTCAAAGTAAGAAACATCAGGATGGATGGTGATAAAGAACTACAGCCATTTGCATTTCAAAGGTACTTGTTGGAAAGCATATCCTGACAATATCTGAGTTTACCATAGCGATGTAAGTCATTGCTCTCAATGTGCCTGGTATCACTATCTCCTGAAGGAATAGGAAACACGACTCTGCATTTCAACATCTAGACTTCACATTTCAACATCTAGACTCTGCATTTCAACATTTAGACTCTGAATTTCAGCATTTACATTTTAGCGAGGGTTTGAACTTCAACTGAGTACAAGGGTCTGAAACTCATTGCTGGACTCAAGAGTGTGAGTCTGAGGCAGAGTTAAATAGATGTCAATGCACAGAGCACATGCTAGAAATTGATCACTTTGCCTCATGATGCTATTTTAATCAACTGAAATGCACTACATATAATACTAACCTAAATCTACATACTAACTAACCCAACCTCATTTAACGTCTAATAGATTTCCATAATAATATTTGTACATATTAGCTCATGCAGACAGATGAAAAGGCATAATGCTCTCAAAATGGGAAAGAAAAATGAACTTTAAACGTGCAGGCTGAATCTGTGCTGCGTGGTAAGCTGAAAATTGTGAAGATCCGTTCTGCTAAAAACATGGCATTGTTTTGGAGCAGGAAGTGCAAAAGAAATGTTTCATTTTTTTTCTCTTCAGCAATGCAGTTAGCACAATGAAGAAAACAAACAGAGAAAATTGTGTGATGTGGGTGGATGTGGATAAGGGGAGGTGTTTTTCTAGATTGAAAGGAGGTTTCATAATAAAGGGTTTTGAGGCATTCCTCTTCTGGCACTGACTGGAAAAAGGGCAGAGGGCTGGTGCTGCTGGGCTAAAGCTGAAGCTGTTTCTCTCCTGGGTTTGCATCTTTACAATGGCTGTGAAATCTCCAGCGACCTTAGCTGTGGATGACCCTGGAACACTACCAGCTTTATCTAGCAACGCATCCTTTTCAAAACTGTTGCCCTCTTGCACAAATGCATCCATCACACAGCACCTCCCTACCTCTTTCACAGAGTCATCATTCCGCATGCCTCCCGACCCACAAGAACACCATACGCCAATCTACTGCCTCTTCCCAGAGTTAAACGTGCCAGAGGTGGGGGTGCAAGCGTCCCCTTCATTGCCTCCAGGCTTTGGAACTCCCTTCCACGTGCCCTCAGAGCTGAACCTTCTCATCTAGCCTACAGCAAAGTAATCAAAACAAGACTGTTTGCTTAAAACCTCTCACACGTCCCCACTAAGGCCCCTACCCAGTCACGATATGTGTCTAAAGTCAAACAAATGTATCCAATTGACATTGTATCATGATATGCAGCTCAACATGTAACCCTGTGCTGCACTATCACATTTGTAACCAATCCTGCATATCTAAACTCAGGTAAGGGCTAATGTAACCTAGCAACCTATCTATGTATTGTAACTAAGTAATTTCCTTGTAACAGTGCAGCGGGCTATATGCGCGTTATATAAATGCAAATAAATAAATACATAATAGGTAATTATGAGTTAATTGAGGGGTGAGTTGAGTGAGTGGTATCATAGATTAAAAAGTTCAGTGCATTTTAGGTGCTGCCTTAGAGATTTGAATATGTACATGTCATTCTGTGCTCATACTTCTCAAAGTATTGCTGTTTTTTTTAAAGGGTATTTTTCTTGACATGTTTTACAAAGCCAAGGTTGATTTAGCAAAACTTGGCACAGATGGAGCATTGAAAGCCACTGCAGAAAATGTTGCTCACTTTGGGAATTATAGTGTGTACATGTCATTCAGTGAAACTTGCAAAATTCTATTTTATGATAAGGAACAAGTTTAAAAAGTAAAACACATTGGACTAGCATTTGATTATGTGTCTGAGTTATTGTTAATGCATAGACTGAGGTCCAACAGGTGGTAATTCATATTTTACCACATGTAGCATACCACAAGGTAAATTACTTGTGGAAGCTGAGCCTTTCAGAGGTGCTATATGTGTGTTTGCAGTGAATTGTTTTACTCAGAGAGTATTTGCATGATTCACATATTTTGGAATACAGCCAATGGGCATAATGTGGTACTGTACATAAGATAACACAGGTGGGCATGAGCCAACTATTCGGGGTGTATTAAGTCCAGTATTTGTTTGTTGTTAGTGACCCTGTTGATATAATCATTAGGCAGTATTCTGAAATTAGTCCCAAGACTATAAAATAATACCACAGTAGCAAATATACCACAAAGTATTAGATATATTCCCAAAATATATCTAACACTCCTCAGACATTATCTTGAAGTGCCTTTTCAGACGTAGGCATATTATTCTTTTTGATGCACCTAATTCATCCAGAACATATGTGAATAGACATGTTAACTTAATAGACATGTTAACTTATTCTACTTATCCTATTGGTCTCAGGAGGATAGCTCAAGGGCAATGTGATTGCCTTGGAAGCAAGACGATGCAGAGCAACACAAGTTCTATCTCTGGGTCCACGCTTAGAAACCTCTGGATATTAAGCGGATTATAAATAACACATTTTAAAAACGAATCCTATGAAACGTATGAAATACTATTATTTGAAAAGAGTGAGAAACCACTTTACTGTTGTTTTCATTAATCCTATAGTGTTTCTTTTAGCCAGGAGATTTATTTTTTGAAATTATATGAGCACCATGTGTTTCTCCAATAATATTTGCATTGTTTAGATTTATAAGTATTTCTTAAAACAATCTATTAGGGGACATTAAATTAAAACTGCAAAACATTATGGGGTGCAATGTCCTTCATCGGGCGGGGTGTGTGTGTGTGTGTGTGTGTGCGCGCGCGCGTGTGTCGGTGTGTTGTATAAGCTGGAAATGTTCCTCTGAAAACAATGCCTTAGGCAGGACAAAGCATTATTATTTATGTATGTATTTGTATAGCCAAGCCTGCAAGCATGGGAGCGCTAAAACAGAAACAGGAACATACACATCCAGTCAGAAAAAGCAAAAGGATGCTAGAGAAAATCAAAAAAACAGATCAGTTTAGGCCATACAGTCAAAGAGCAACATGCTCTCAGATCAGGTGTAAGTACATTCCAGCATTTAGACGCAGCATGAGGAAAACACCTCTGCGAAACCAGAGTCAATCTAGCTCCTGGTACAGACAAAAGGGAGGAGTTGTTAGATCTAAGCACCCTCAAAGCAGGTTGCCAGGCAGGTCTATTAGATAAATACACTAGACCTATGCCATATAAGCACCTGTGTGTAATAGAGGGTAAGCGAAAGGTAGTTCTAAAGGCAACCGGAAGCCAGTACAGTGCTTTCCTGGCCTCAGAGATGTGATCCCACCTGTGAAGGCCCTAAACTGCCCGCACCACATTATCCTGCACCGTCTGAAGTCAGGCCATTTCCCCTTTACTTCTGCCATACACGAGACTTGAACAATAGTCTAGTTTGGCTCCAACTATAGCCCTAGCAATAGTATCCCGATTACCATGACTCGATAAAAGCTCTCAGCTGCTCTAGCAGTTTAAGATAGTATGAAGATCATGAAACAAGACACATGCACCTTCATATTAAGCCAGGATGGCACCCAATGTTTTGGCCCTAGGAAGTGTGGCAATCGTGCAACCAGCCAAGAAATCACTGCAGAGTTTTCAATAGATGCTACAGCACTAGGAAAAGCATTGCATATTATAAGGAATATGATAAGTCGAGCCATTATTAGAAATGGAGGGGTCGGTGATCGATGCTTCACGCAATAAGAAGTATGTCCACCTCCCTGGTGGGGAGGACGTTGCAGTTTTTGTGGTTTGTGGTTAATTGCTGATCTAGGATGGAAGATACAGCATGGAAAGGCATGTTCAAAATGGCATTTGTGAATGAAATATTAGTTGATAACCCAACAGATGCAAGGGCACGTTGCATAATGCTGTTTATACGTGTCTTTTCGGCGTGGTCCTTTGATAAAGAAGCTCTAGTATCTTTGTTTTTTTTTAATTCTTCTTTTTTGTGGCTCATAATGTTCAAACCTGATGATGATGATGTGGCCATCTATAGCACCATTCTTGATATTTAAACCATTTCCCCTGAACCCCACCCAATACATCAGGTTTCACAAAACATCCAATAGTTCCCTCTCGAAGTATATGTAAGGATAGAGTACCTGACCTGGGTGGTGGCTATGCTCGCTGAAAGAGCACGTCATGCCAACAAAAAATAACCGTTCTGAATTACTCCAGTGATCAATCTTGATGACTTTAGTTCCTCCAAAGAGTTCCTCTAATAGGTAACACATGAAAGCTTAAGCTTGATGGTGAATCTACTTTGCGGGTTTCCATTTGACATGGCAGTTGGGGTTGGATTTGCAAGGTGCAAAGCATGTTAGATGGTGGAACATAATTGGGTGAAGTCCCTATTTCCATCCGTATTGGACAGAAGCGTGCACAAATGCACGATCTCCACTGGCCATGTTGTGGCTAACCTCTTCTATTAAGGGCAGCTACGACTGTTTGCCAGCTGTTTTGCTTTGTTATCAGTCTCCTCTGCTACAATGATAACCTTATTTGATTTTAACATGTGTTAAGAACAGATAAAATGTGTTCATTTTACCTAATTTCTCAGTCTTCTTATAAAGACAAGGGCTTGATATGAAATGGATCTCCAATGGAGGTGTGCATAATACTGTGTGAGACTTTCTCATGCACTACAGAGCAGAATGATTAGGACTGGGACAGATGGTCTGCTGGAGACGATGCCATCAATTAGCTTCTGCTCCTACTATGCTCGGTGCGTGGACCCCTGCCTTTGGCTCAATTACATAGGCCCCCTGAGGTTCACGAAGGCCACTTGGAGCATAACGAGCGCACAGACATCCATGAGTGACCCGGAAGCAACTTCATATCTGTGTATAGAGCATGTCTCGACTGCACTCAACAATGACCAGGGGGACCATTGAACAGAGGGGTGTATTCTCTCACAGAGCGCACACATGCATACTGGTTGTTTAAAGGACTCCAGATACCTAAGTGTTAGGTGTGCTCTATAAATGAACAAATAAATCGGACTTGAAATAGAAGAAAAAGAATGAGGCCTGTAGGCCCTTTTACAACAGGAACCTGAGTGGGGTGCACAGCCTCAGCCAGAATGATCATGATGTGTCATTTATACAACGCTTTTGCCAACACACTGTACACAGAACATATTTATCCACGATTAGTACACAACAGACATTGTACACATTTATCGACCTTGGAAGGATGAAGGGCTTGTTAGCAGGCAAGGGCTCATAAATGAAGAGACAGGACACCAGCGTAACGAGGGACGACTGCTTTATTAGCTTTCCAACATGTCCTAACTTAACTTCCCTTTCTCCTCCCCTTACTCCCTTTTTCCTGAGCGTCACTTCCTGTAGTGACGCTCTCTCGGAAGGACTGTCTCAAAGGGACAGTCCCCCTCAACAGGGCTGAGTTCAGCTTGCCAGCATTCGGACCTGCGACTTGCAGATCACACACAGATGGCTGCAGCGAGTACTGAACCCGCTGAGTTATCTTCCAGGCTTACACAAGAGGCACTTGCGCCCATCACAGCCCAAGATCTTTAATAATAACCAGCCTGACAGCTACAGGTGTGTGGATACTGCAGACTTTCTTAAATATACGTGTTGTTATGGAGTCAGTGCCCAGAGGAGAAGGACACACTCGAATATAGATTGGGACATCAAGTAAGATGCGTGTCGTCATCCTATCTCTTCCGAAGCATGGCACTTTACAGCGCGGGGTTTGCAGCTCAAAGTGCACCGTTAATGTACACAACAACAGCTAACAGGGTGGCTTAATGCTGGCTTTCAAAGTTGATAAAGTAGATGTCGATGGCTGATACATTTGGCATGTACGTCATGTAAGCCATAACTACAGCCAGAGCACAACCATCAGACCTCTTTGCAGTGGCCTTGAGTTAATAAGGAGAACTCTCCAAAGGAGAAGGAGGGAAAAAGGCGTAAAAGTACGAATCCAATTTAGCCTTCAGTAAAAGTACATACAAGCTCTTGCAATGCTGAGGCGAGAAAAAGATGAACCAGCCGATGGGTCTAAACAACAGTCACTGCCGTCCTCTGCTAACAAAACATCAAACCAGAAGCCTTCTTGCAAGTCGTGGCTTTGATCTTTTCTTCTTCCTCACCTGGAAATGTAAAATGGAGGGGAAGAAATAAAAAAAAGTAGCTTTTATGACAATTTAGTAAGCACCTGGCAGCCTTCTGTCCACTGCAATTAAATGCGTTGTACTTTGAAGTGCTGTCAGGTAAAGCTTTCGTGTCCCTTTGAAGATGCCGCTTTTAGCCCCCATGACCCTTGAGAGTTCTTCCTCAGATATGAAAAGGGAAATGACATGTCTCTGTGAGTTTCCCTTGCTCCCCACCAGGAACAGCAGGGAACATGCTTCGGATCATACCTGGCAGGGGCTTCCTTAAAATGTGGGTTGATGTACACGCAATCAAGCTGCTGGCATTCTCTGATCTTGAACGTAGGACTCACTCTAAAATCAAACACAGGGGCATCCTGTTTCTCGGACAATGGATCCTCTGCTGGAATCTCAGTGCAACGTGCAAGTTCCTCTAACTGTGATCCTGCGTACAATGTCATTAATCACAGCGCAATGACACGTTTCTCTGTAACTGTATAATACTGCTGCCAAGATTATTACAGCGCCTCGATGCCCCTGGGCTGTTAGTGCGCTTTACAAATCCAAATAAATAAATAAATAAATTGCATTATTCAAGATTATTGGCGGTAAACCTTTGCGATCGTGAAAGCTAAAAACGTGACCCCGTCATTTAGCATGTGTTATCTCATGTTATGTTGATTTATACAGCTCAACGCTTCCACCCAAGGGCAGCCTGCAAGCGCTCCGTGGTGTTAGTATACTATCCTTGATAACGAAAGAGAAAAACGTGTGTACAGGTGTGTTATAAATGACTTATCATACCATACTAATCACCAGTGGTATAGTTAGTCTGCTACACATGCGATGGTAGATAGTACCAGCGGATGGGCTTGGTTCGTGGCAGTTCCTCGCTGGCAGTGCCCATTGTATCTAACCAGTAAAGACTGTATTTGCATAGCGACCAATGCACATTTGACCTGATCTCCTCTTCCACCTATGCTCTATTACCAATGCAGTCAGAGAATCAGTGAGGCTGGGGCAAAATAGCCACAGTGAGTTGAGACATTTGTGTAACAGGTCTGATCTGTATGGCAGTACCATGCCACGTGGATCCATGCCACGCATTACACATTCCATGAGGCTAACGGTAGGAGAGGTACCCAGTAAAGAGGTCAATTGGACTCTATAGGGGTAGCAGGCTCCCAGAGCATGTTGTGTCTACCCTACAAAGGGGAGTGCAGTGGTTGTCATAAGGAAGATGAGATCAATGGCACGTCCAAACCCTCCTACTTGGGTGGGTTGCCATTTCTTTCTGAAATTGCATGCATATACCGTTGGTATGGTTCTGGACCAGGAAAGTGGGGTCAGGCCAGGCCTGGGTTTCACTTGTGCCATCTTGTTGTCGACCATGATTGGGGTACAAGTGTAGGTGACAACTGTGGACCTAAGTGGCCATTGCAGCATGATTTAATACAGATGTGTACCGAGCCTACTCGGGCCCGTGTGTAGTATGCAGAGCATGTCGCGACTGCCCATCCATCTCTTGCCTTGTAAGAACAGGTAAGGGACTGGTGGGAATACATACTGCAGCTGTACCCCTCTGGCTCAGCATGAGCGAGTTGCATGCATGCCCTCATCACATACCCCCCTGATTGGTACACCATCATAACACTCAGATCCTTGCTCAGGCCATGTGCAGACACTCTTCCCCAGCTGTGCCTGTCCAAGCCCAGGCCTCACACAAAGCTCAGGGAGCTGTCATCAGTGCAAAGATCAGATTAGTGATCAGAAAAGGGCCTAGGCAGCGATCCTAAATGCCCACTCATCTTCCCCGCCCATAGTGATATCCATTTCTGGGAAGAATGGCATTGGAGGGATTGGTAGATTTCAATTCGTTATTTATTGGGGCACAAAATCCAGGATAAGTGTAGGATACCAAGAAGAAGCTTCCGTAGAAAGCTGCACCCATGAAGCTTGTGGCGGAGGCGTGCACTCGTCATGCCTTTTTCAGTACTTGGTCTGTGTGCCAGGCCCTTGTGTTTGGCATATTCTTGGAAGAACTGGCACGGACGATGTTAAGGCTCTAAATGGTCTGGTATGAGGGCAGTGTGCAGTACCATAACCAGACTTGACCCATTCTTACTGTGAAGGAAACCTGAATATCTATGACACGCTCTACAGGTGATGTATGTTTTCTTTGTGTGGAAAACGTCCCCTGTCATCTTTGTGGGGGAAATGATTGCTGTTGCCCATGCACACCTTATCTGTGTGTGGGACGCGTGCGCTTCTGCCCAGGCTCTACCTGTTCTATTGCTCCTGTCTTACAACCAGAAGGGAATAGCATTTGCACGTATTTTAGGCGGCAAATCACCAACAGAACACCTGAAGTCAAACACATATGCTTTATCTGTTCTGTAAGCGGAAGTACCGATATTTCCTTGCTGTTGTTTGTGATGCCAGGTCTTTGTCTAAGGGATGCTAATCCTACCGCTACCTGCATTACAGCTTCCCTCCAAGATTTTTGTGGATAGGTAAATGCTAGTTTGTACCTACTTCAGGTTTTAAGGAGGATTCCACTGCTAATATGCAAACCCTTCGCATGCATCTGTGTGTGAATCTGTGTTTCTCTAGAAGCCTTTCCATTTCTTGTTGTTTCTTGTGAGTGCGTGTTTGTCTGATTGTCATTGTCCCAAATCATTCCTGATGTGTGTGTGAGAGAAACACGTGTGTGTGTGTGTGTGTGTAGATGCTTGTGGCCTTGTGCAGAAGGGATGTGACCTAGCAGTTCGGGCTGGACTGCCACTTTTGGGGTGGGACCAAGCCTGATAGATGATCTTTCCTCTATCGGTAGTGGCTTGGCAGGATGAAAAACGATGTTGTCGCCGTTTGCCCAGAGCTGTGCCTGTGGTTAAGATTAATTCTGAACTTTCCAGTCATCAGCTTTTGGTGTTGCTTGTGCAAGAGACATATACATGAAAGTACGCAAAATAAATGGCTGCCATGGAAAGGAGAGAAGGGACTGGACATAGTCCCTTCTTCCTTTCCATGACGGCCTGTCGCAGATCGGGAGCCGATGCGCTGGGGACAGAAGTGTTCTCAGCACGTCTGCTCCTGAAATGGACTCCAATGAAGGTAAGTGGGGATGGGGGGCTGGGAGGGACATTTGTGGATGGGTGAGGAGTTATAGGAGAGGGGAAGTGGGATACCACTTACCTCATTCACGGCGGGGGAAGCTGGCGGCCTGCAGCCTGAGGCTGCTCGAAGCAGAGGGATTACCGCTGGTAATGCCCCCATTCTGACCCTCCTCATTGGCTGAGAGACTGCCACCCCGCCCTCCTGCCGGGTACAAATAGTACAAATACAATGCAAACCTGGGTACATGGGCTCTGATTGGATAGTGCATGCATTCAGAGGCCAATTGTAGTGAAACGGGAACATGGTGGTCCATTTTCAGTTTTACGTACTTCATGTTAGAGACTAAGGGCCTGATTCACAGAAGGTTTTCCAATGGGATGTTGTCGTTATAAAACTCTTCTGTGAATTAGGGCAACACTCCATTGGCAAACTCTCTGTGAATATGGGCCCGAGGGCCGGATTTACAAAAGCGCTTTTCATTTGGAAGACCCCATTGGAAAAAGCTTTGTAAATCAGGCCCTGGATATTTGGGCCTCATTACGAGCTTACCGGTCCAGATACAACGATACTGGTAAGCATGCTCGTACCGTTGTATCCGGACCGGCAAACTCTGAGCTTGCTCGCGGGTGCCTTTCATTCCGCCAGGTCTAACCCGGAGGAATGAAAGGGTCCCGCGAGCACAGCATGTCAGATGCACAGGCACCGTTATGCATCCGACCTCCCCATTCCCATTGAGCCCTATTGGGCACAAATCGGAATGGGGAAGAATTTTTTTCGGCACCCAGGAATGGGCAAACACTGGGTCCGCCAAGGCCGTAATGACCCATGAATTGCCTATTTGTGGGTGCCGGAAAAAAATGAATACTGGCGGCAGCTACCGCCAACCTCGTAATGAGGCCCATTGTGTTGCACAAGATTGTGGGTATGTCAAATGCATATCCTGCAGCACTGGCTTGCGCTAGAAATCTGCAAGTTCCATAAGGACAGTACAACACAATCCTTACCAGAGGCATCAGCGTGCATTCTACCAGGGCCATTTTCTGACAGTCACCGGATGTGGCAGGAGAAGTTCGAGGACACGAGAACGCGGAAAGCCAACAGAGCAGCGCTTAAACAGTTCTGCAATATTGCACCATATTTTGTACTCATCACCTTCGAACTAAAACGAAAAGAGACAGGTGAAAAATACTGAAATGCAAAACAAAATGTAGCTGTCTCTTTAGGGGATCACCTGGTGTAAAAACTCATAGCTGTGTTGAAGCACCTCGGCTCTGCGCTTCAGGATGTGCATTGGTGATAGGCGCTGACATCACTAAATAGGTTACACTCAAATTCACACCCAGGCTGCCGGGAAACGGGCCCTGCTGCACTGGCAGGTGTTTTTAGCATGGGGAGATGACAATTATCAATCTCGCCAACCGGGGGATCTCGCCGTGAACAATTCTCAGTGAGCATTTGATCAGAAGTCCAATTTTTGACAAGCTCATCATGTGCAGCAGTGTGTGAAGTCTATTACCCAGCAGCATTAACGATTAGGCAGAAGCTGCGCCGCTTGCAGGTTTCGCGTCGGCCATTATGCCGCGGAACCTCGTAGTTGCGTGCAATTATCCCAGATAGGCGGCAAATGGCAGTTACACTGAAATTCAGTTCATACATCATATCTGTCTCTGCATGTTGTGCCACCGTGTCGCACAAAATGTGTGACAGTTGACAGGGCCTTAAGTTTACAGCGTTTCTGCGACCTAGCGTCATACTCAAGCACGATGTACAAGGTAATTCTATTCACCAAACAATAGGATCTTATAGGATAGACCATTTGCGCAGAGTATTTTACGTCATTGGGGACAGTTTTGCAGACTGCATCGGCCTGATTTACAAAGCGTTTTTCAATGGTATTGCGCCAAAGTTAAATACTTTTTGTAAAACAGGCCCCATCTCTCAAACATTAAATATACTTTTATGACAATTTTACCCCTTCTTTTTAATATGGGGCTGAGTGCAGCCCTCATTTTAACTCTCTGCCTCCTTCTCTGCTTCCAGTCTCCTTTATCCTTTATGTTAACTGTGTTTTCACGTTCTCCTCTAAAGCTGAATTTAACGTCATCTCCTCATCCTGTACTTCCCTTTTTTAGTTTTGGCCACCTGTAAGGTGGCTGAAAAGATCTGCTGGACTAAGCACCGCATTCCAAACATTCCTGACCGGGTGTATTCTTTCACATGCAATGTATTGAAACAAAAATGAACGCACCATACACACCACCTGTTGTGCAGGATGAGGGAGAGCATACAAGGAGGGAGTGTGGTGCACAATTCTGTGACTATGGGCCTCATTACGACCCAGGCGGTAAAGGGTTAACAGTGCCGTAAAAGGTGGCGGCGCCGTTAACCCCTTACCGCCTAATTACGAGCTCCCTTTGCGGGTCCCTACCTTAACGGCTGGTTTTTGCCAGCCGTTAATAATTGGACCCGCAAAGGGACCTTGCAGGTATTTACGGTACCACAATTTGCGGTGCCGTAACTACTGCCTTCCACATTTCTATTGAGCCCTATGGGGGCAAAAATGGGAATCGGGATGGGCCAATGGTGAATGGGGAATTACCATCCCGCCAACCTTGTAATGGGGCGGTAATTCTGCCATTCACCATGGCGGAATCGGTAAAATACCGGTGGCAACCATGGTTACCGCCTGGGTCGTAATGACCCCCTATAGCTTCACAATACTAGCCAATGATTTGAGTAGCTGGCCATATGCTGGCAAAGACCGGAAAATGGTGGATGCCTGGCGCAAGTCAACACTCTGGGCCCGATTCATGGAATATTTGCCCGTTAACATTGCCGACACAAACCCTGGTTCTTGGAACCGTGCAAAGTGTATTTGTGCCACGGTTCCAGTGCAAATTCAGTTTGAACCCTGCAAATATTCCATGAATCGGGCCCCGACTCTTTGTCAGCACGTTTTTATTTTCTCCCTGTTTTCCTTCACTGACTTCAGAAATAACACTAACTGGAAATCTTACCTTTCAGCTCCAACCTTCCTCCTTTAATTACCTACCATGCCTTTACCTTCCCCCTTACTTAAGATTTCATACTGCAATTTCATCATGGTTGTATTCTTTTCTAAGGTGTCCTTCCATTTTTGTCATTGTAACTGAACAGATATTTTGGAGAGCATGTCGCTTTCGTACTGCACACATGTGTCTCATTCCTCGAACTGCAGGGCTAGACTGGTTGCTGGAGAATAGAAACCTTCCATATGAGGTCGCTCATTCAGCGTATTTACTAGCCCGCTTTTTGGGGTCACTGTTCATTTAAACATGTTTCAATCATTCAATAAAAGGCTGCACAATAATACGTAAAACTACCTATACAAAATGGCTTCACCAATAGAAACCATCCACATATGTCCACTTACATTTAACTTGTAAGTGATCATGCCGCGATTTAGCATCATACCATAGGGCAAGCAAGACTATTCATCCACCTTGAATAACCAAACCATAACATCTTCATCATTACGGACTCCATTGCAGTCCACAAACAGCCGAAGACTGGCCATTTTGATGTGGCTGACACACCTGCACCTGCCTAGAGCAATGCCAGAGATTAAGATTAATTCAAAACCTTCCAGCCATTACTTCATTTGTTTTTCTAAGTCACCCCGTCTGGGGGCGGGGCGGGTGGGCCCAGACGTCGTGGGCCCGTCGTGGGCCCAGACGTCAGTCCCATGCTTGCTGGCTCTAGAAACCCAATCTACTCCTCACTGATGGGGTCCAACAATGCCGAAACATGTCTGCAGATGCTTCAGGTCTCGTGCAGAGGGCATATGACCAAGCATTTCAGACCAGACTGCCCCTTTTGGGGTGGGACCAAGCCTGATTTGCATATGGTATTTCCTCTTTTGTAGTGGCTTGGCAGGTGAAGAACGATGGTCTGGAGGGTTACCCAGAGCAATGCCAGAGGTTAAGATCCAGTCTAAACCGTCCAGCCATCACCTTCTTTCTTTAGCTGATATACCTGCTACATGTCGATCAATAATCTAGCTGTCCCCTACATCCTGCTAGTGTACAATTCCAGGATTCCATAGGCTACTCCATAGGTGATTGGGTTTCCTAAACATCAAGGCATACATGTATGTGGTTATGGGTAAATCAAAGCATGTCAACATAGCTTGGTCGGCCACTGTGCGACAGGTAGCGTGACATTTGTCATAAAAGTGGGCAAAATGTGTAGCGCAGACTTTCAAATAATGGCTAGAACATTGAACAGATTGCTGCTGTAAACATGTTGGTTCGCCCCAGCTTCCTAAGAAAGGGTTATTTAGCCGATTGCCACTGCCATATAATTGACATGAGTGACCTTGTCAGGTATTTCTCTTTATTTGTCAGTCGGATAGTAAGTGTGGTAACTCCATCCTCTATTGAAACGCCAAATTAGACCAACCTAAGAGTGTCTCAGTTATTTTAATAAGTTAATAATTATTAATGACACCCATCACTGCTTATGCAAGGCCTATGGGTGTGTGTGTCAAGGGTTATAGGTAATATGTGTTTGCAATTTGAGGGGTTAGGTTGATGGTCTGATGTAATGTAGTGATATATATCCCTCGGCCTCGTCCTGAGGACTAGGCTCACCGACATGCCAAACCATAAAATAACATTTCATTTTCCAAAAGCACACATATTTTAAAAACGCCAATTCATAAAATGAGATGCAAGTCATTATCTTCTGTGTCAGAGGAATATTGTCATTACATTTTGAGATTGCTGTATGATTACGTGTGCTAAAAACAATATCGAGAAATATATAATTTCACAAACTAAAAGTGGCTAATATGAATGTTAAGCCCGCCAGAGACTGTCTGTCATTAGTGATGTATTTTAATATCCATGTCTTAATTCAGACAAGTGCATATTGTGTTTGTTTTGCTTTCAAAACTCTCCTAGTAACATGAAAGTGAGACTCAAGGGAATATTGTGGCGGAGGTGTTATATGAACCATACTGCGCTTCTTGGTGGTATTGGTGGAGTGTAGTCGGTACCAATGTACAGGGGTGCTCTAGTCACCTAGGCATAGACAATGTCAAACATTGTCAAAAACGTGTGCAGTATAACATTCAACTTCAATTAAGATATTTAAATGCAATAGTCACGTCACAAAGGACTGTTAATTGATATATACTAAGATCAAAGGAGGATGGTCAGAAGAGGCACTGCCACGATTTTAGCACCTGCCTTCACGTTATACACAGATGTTTAAGGTGAGCATATGCCCCACTGAGCTATGCTGCTCGATTACTTAACGCACTCACATGTGTTAAAGCCAGCAAAAACATCACTACCCATGCATTTTTTATGGTCACCCTGTATCTTAAAGTACATGGTGGTGCACGATAGAAGATGCATTTTTAAAGAGGCATTTACCTGCAACAGAAAAGACCATCAAGATAAGACCTAATCATTCAAATGCTTCAAGGAGCCTGGGTCGCAGAAAAGGTGGTGTGGCAAAATGAAACAGGAACATCCAACCAAGAATCTCTCTTAGATACACTACAGGAGGGAAGTCAGCAGGCACAGAAGCAGTACGATCAGCAATAGTACTGTAGTGCCAAAGTAAATGTCCAACCAATGTTACATTAAAATAGGAGACTACAAATAAACGCACAATACAAACACACTCATCAAAACACTATAGCACATCCCTGCAAGGTAAGCCTCAAAATATGCACAGTAAAAAGTCCACTCTGGCTCTGAAGACAGGGAGTGAAAGGCAATCATGTCAGCAACAAATTCAAGTTCACCCAAGGTGTCTTTTAAAAAGGTTGAGTATGGGTTATTACTAGTTCCTGTGGACCCTTAAGGCAGCCCATGGGCCCACAACCTCCTCAAATAACGTTTAGGCAACACGCCAGACTTCTAGGCACTTTACAATGGGTAGAGTTGGCATTGAGATATTTTGAGTGTTTTTTTTTCACAAAGGATTAGAGGCATCAAGCGAGTTCAGTCAACTCCAGAACGATCCAGAACGATCAGTGATGTGGTGAGATCCTGTACCAGAAATTGGCACACATTTGGTGAAAAACAGGCAGGCGATGGTCAAGTTGCTATCCTGAATTGGTAGAGCTGTCTTAAAGAGGTCAAACAACTCAATCAGCTATTTTCGTGATGGTTGACTTAAAAATGGCTGGAGAACATGCTGACAATGGACCGAGCCAGCAGCTTGATTGCTCGAAAGCAGATAAAAAAGGATGAGTGTGAAATGCAGCTCCTGGTGTTTGCAGCAGCTCAAAAAGCATCTTCTAGTGGGCGAGCTACTTAAACAACTTTGATCAAAGTGTGCAAACTGTATCACAAACTAGCTCTGGACTTCTGGTCATTGTGGTACACCACCCATGGTCTCCAGTGACATGGTGGATCCTTGTTCTGCACTTCCCAGCCAGGAATGCTTCCAGAGAGCACTCGCAGGGACTATCACCTCCAGTGTGCATGTTCCTGGGGGCCAGTAGTCTGAGCTTGCAGTAAGCCATGTCCAGTCAGCAGATCATCCAACATGTCCGGGTGGGATTGTTGACGGAAAGGTCTTGCTACTTTCTTGGAAATCTTTGTCTTGCCCTTTATGGATGAACACTTTGTAGTGGACTCTCTATCCAGCAAGTTTCCATATGAAATACTTCTGCTTCTGTAGACCATAATGATTCAACACAGTGGGTGGTCTTGCTCCCTTAAATAGACAATCTGCCACTGCACATGCGTCCTTTCCAGCCTACAATGAGGATTATTTGCTGCTGTGTTCAAAGTTGTTTACCTGGTGATATCAGTCAGTTATTTGTCTTTTACTTTCTTCTTGAGTCAAGCATTCCAAGAGAGATCCATGGGCTTTTACTAGGCTGAAACCACATGATTTTTTTGGGTCCACTCTACATTGCATAAGGACCTGCCAGTGAGATGAGTCATTCGCCACTACAACTGTAGATCCCCAGAGGTCACCATGTCAAAACTAGACAAGTCTTAAAATCTGCCACCAAACTCAGAGAGCACACAGTTATATGTGTGTTGACCAAGGGGTGCCCAATGTTAAAGGCAGATCATGGCATCTTTCTGGGGGTAAACATGTGCCCTGATATGTGCCCTGATATTGCACCTGATATGTTATGTCTCTTACATCAGCTAGTAAAACCTACTGACATACATTATATAACAAAGTTTTCCAATGGTTAGAAAAGTCATTAGCACTGCTTATGTTCTGTCATCAATTGTTCCCTTATGTCCTTTACCATAAAAATGAATGATAAACCGACTGATTATGATAAGAGACCTTTCTAAGGACTGCAAGAATAGATTATTATTTCCAAACATTGTGGTAGAGAAAACCATCATAAGGAAGGTAAGTCATTTGTATTCTAAACCCATCCCCATTGAATGGAAATATGCACTAGCCCATGATTCTGAGAAATATACCCCACAAATTAGATGCATATATGTTAGGCATTAGATCTTTTATTGACATAGCAATTTGGTAAAAATAAGATCACTCTTTCCTAGCTACTCCTTATGTACATGTTTCAAATATATGCATTTACATTTTAAACCAATGATGCTGATATCATGTGTAGAGATGCAGATGGATACATCATCCCTAGCACCCGCCCGCTCACCTCCATCATACTGGAACAGCAGGAGAAGAGCCCTATGTGGGACACCAGGTATCATCCCAATACCACATCTAGTGTATGAGAGATGATATGCACTGAGGCACCTGTACCAAATGTACCCTCGCACTTAAAGTGTGGAAGGATGTCGGCATCATAGCCGGTCAAGTGGCACAGCGAGTAGAGCGCTCGCTTTGACATCCGTGCTAGAGCTTGCTAACAGAGGTTTGAATCCCGGCAGGGCCAAACTCAGCCTTTCATCCTTCCGAGGTCGATAAATGAGCACCACACACTGTGCGTAATAATAAGCAGCGCTCAGATACCCGAGGGTTCGTAGCGCTATATAAGTTCCAAATTATTATTTTTTATTTTATTTATACACCATTGGACATCATAGAGCTATAAGTGAAATCTAACAAGGGCAGAATGACATCATGAAGGGAAGACACAAAGGTGCACTGAAACGATATGCAAATACTTAAGAATAAAGACATAACTGAAGTAACAAGCGAAAGATGTAATCAAATAGGAAGAAATCATATATGCAAAAAATAGAAAGTAACCTTCTAATAAGTGTATATACACAGAAACACAAGGTAGACGAGACATATAGAAGCTTGCTGCAGAGGAAAACATAACGTGGCTAGAGCGGCCAGGATGGAAAAATGGACGCCACACTCAGATTAAAACCAATCAAGCTACCTCAGAGGCTTACCAGGGCTTCAGAGTCTGGAGATGCTGGAAAAACAATGTCATGTAAGGAATACAAAGGAGTCTATTGGAATGGGATCAAGGATGCTACTTCAAGGAATAAAAGGCACAATGAGAGTCAAAAGGATAACCCATGTATGTAATACATATTTCTCTTAAATTAAGCAAAGAGGAAAACATCTGCAAGAGCCAAGTATTGGACAATTAAAAGTGCAGAAAGCCTATGCAAGTTGGAGTCAGCAAGTCTCTAGTGGTTGAGAGGAGTAATGACACCCAGCACAATTGAATCAAATAGCAGTAAATAGAAGGTCGAGATGGATACATTCATGGTCTCCTCACTCATGATTCAGAAGTCAAAAACAAAAACTATTTGTAAAGCTTCAGATGAAGATAATGGTGTTCCTAAACTCCCTTTAAAGTCCCAGCATAAAGAATAGGCTGCAAGGTCAAATATAAAGGAAGAAGTCCTACCTTGGGGCGAGACCGATAAGAGATGATGGACTAATTGGGAAAGTGGAGAGTAGTCTGACATCACTCTCGACACCTGGGTTTCATTTTGCTTATGTGCTGCCAACAAACCGAATCTCTGCGGTTGGGAAAGCATGCCAACCAATCAGAGGGTCTATGTAGCAGACTGCTGTACAATGTTGCAAAGACCAACCCACTGACATTCCTCTGCTAATAATCAGTATTATACGTATTCAGAGGTAGTTTGAGGTGTGTCTAACAGATAAGAGGCAGCCAATGTTGTCACTAACACTTATAGATACTATAGGTATATATGTTCCCCTAACCAATCCCTTCCTTCAATAGGTTTTGCAGTTTGCCAAGTAGGATGATATCATTGAGGACTTTCATTGAGGTATAAAACCTTTGCATTGTCAAGTTTGGATGTGACTGTGTGGACTATATAGCCTGTTGTTCGCTAGATTGCCCTATTTTATTTTATGCTAATAATAAAGTAGTACTTTGCCATATTCTATCTGGTTATTTAGATCTGAGATCTTTATTGGTAATTCCATCTACCACATGAGACGCTTCAAGGTGCTAGAGCACACATATGTTCATGTAATGTGTCTTTGTGATATTCAAGAAAATATCTATGGATTAATATCCATTTATAGGCTAGTGTGACGGAGTCGTGGCAATACATTATCTGATTCCAGGAATGACTAGTAATCCTTTCAGGTGCTTAACTTCCGAACCTCTTACCGATAAATCATTTGATGACCTATCAATAGTTGTGGGCTCTGTCCAATCTGAACATCACTGAATAAATCTTTAAAGCATGCATGTTTACAATGGAATAAGTAAAGTATGAAATCAAATGTAAAAAAAAATCGATACTTAGGGCCTGATTTACAAAACGTTTTCCAATGGGATCGCACCAGTGTATAATGCGTTGGTAAATCAGGCCATTGATGTTTTACAGCAGGTGTCTGCAACCAGCACCGACCCAGTTGTTTTGGACCATGGCTCGCATTGATCTTTCATCATTGACTCTGCTGGTTGTATTAGATCACTTGTGCAATAGGCTCTGGATATCCACTCATTGGCCCGCACCCAAGTCACCATATGTTGAAAGCTGATATGCATTTCATATCTCAAATACTTTAGTAGTAACACATGTCTCCATCAACAGAACATTCATGGGGTACTTCTCACCTCTTTGTAGAACAAACCATTACCACATGCTCTGAAACCGACTTTGCTACAAGGAAAAATGAAATCCTCATTTTATTCTGGGTTGACATAGTCAAATCTCCTGCTGCTTATCTCTATGTACTTTAAATATCTTAGGTATACTAAATTGTTCACAATCGCTTTACATTTTTTTGCATTATTAGAGTCTTCCGTATGTCTCTCTTGTGCATATGTAACATACGCTTTTTTCCTCTATACAGTGATTGGAGTAGGTAGGTAATTTAATAACACTATTAGCGTTTTATTGTGCTTCATCCTGGATCGCTCCCCTTCCAAAAGCTGTATAACAGCTGTTATTGTTACCTTTTTAATGGTATTCAATTTATCAACCTCAGAAGGGTGAAGATCCATGTCAACCCTGCTGGAGATTCAGGCTTGCAAAGTACACGCATTTCTCTGTATCAGAGCTGAGCGCTTAAACGCTGAGCTATCATCCTGTGGTTAATACATTACCCAAGCAGCCCCTAGGGCAAAAGGCTGAACACTCTCAAAATGGGTCTCTCCAGGTTCTGGGAGCTGAAAAACGACTTGAAGTTGATATCCCGTCATAACCTTCAAAATCAAGGCAGCAACAGCACACAACCAGACTGGTCTTACGCTGGAGGCATGCGAGTGAGCAGCAGGGAGGCGCAAGCGGCGCAGGGCAAACCCGCAACACTCCTGCTACATGGAACGTGATTCTCCAGATAACCGTGCAAGGAAGCTCCTGTGAAAGCAGCTGTGAATCCAGCCCTGGAGCACTGGAGGCGCCATTAAGGAAATTGTCATATGGGAAGGATGTTGACAAGAAAAATCCTGCCCAAGTGTGAATGCATCTTGTGTCTATAGCATAATATTTACAGTAAAGCAGCATGGCATAACAACATGAGGGAGATTAACACAGCATCTGAACAATGCGCCGTAATCAGCTGCAGGCTATCTGGGCTTGGAGGGGCTCCAATGTGCTAAAGAAACCAGCCCTGAAACACTGCCTTTGCTTATCTTTTTAATTAAACTAATTTGCAACAATCCAATCTAATAAAGGCTCATTTTGTGGTCGTGGAATTGCCGATTACTCCATCCTAATACACTCGGTTGCAAAGTGACAGCTGGGTGATGGGCGCAGCCAACTATCCCATGGTCCCGCCTGTGCAGTCTGGTACTGCATTAAGCTGCCTGCCTTTGAAAGAACCCACCACTGTTACTGGGTAAGATGCAGAGCTGGCAAGTCGTTTCATGATCATGCATACAGTAACCAACCTACTGAGCTGACTGCAAGAACAACTGGGCACTGGCCTGACTGTCTTTGCGCAAAGATAATGTTTTGAGAATTAATCTAGGGTTTGTATTTCCATACTTGCCAACAAATCCCATTCCTTTCAGTCAGTCCTACTTTAAACTTTGCACATGGGGACATGAGTTATTTTGGGGAAATCCGGCACTACAAGATTCACAAGGCAAATTAAGAACCGAGACCGCAGTACCACATCCCGAATAGATTGGAGAGTGTTGCACTGTAGGTGTTTCCAAGTGCATCACAACAGTCACGGGAGGGTATCACAAGGAATACAAATATCCATCTGATCGGGATTCCCTTCATGGAGAGCTTATATGCAATTCCAAATGCTATCACTGTATTATAGCCCTCCAATGTGGGTGTTAATGGCTGTTGAATGCTCAAACCACAATTTAGTTGTCCAATTGAAGGGAGGAAGCAGATGTATCCACTGCTAATACCCACCCAGCCAAGCAATTTGACACTGCATCCTGCTATTCTAAAATGTAGCCCTCCTCAACTATATGCCAGTGTAAACAAACTAATATACAGGAACCAGGAGGAAAGAAAACCTCAATAAAACAGAAAAGAACGGGGGGCGGTGGGAGCAGGTTATTTATAGATGGGGACAGAGAGTGGAAGTCAAATAGGGAGTGAACGACAATACCCCAATAAAAGAATAAAGGAAACAATATATTAAATCAGTAATTCAGATCAAGAAGATTCTGAAAAAACGAATTTGGAAACACAACACATAGAGCTTTCAACTTGTTACACCTCCTTCCACAGGTGTCTGCTCAAGTGCATGTTCCATAAGATTAACTCATGCTTGTTGTGTGACGAAAGTACTTATTTACAAGGGTGGGTAGCAGTAAAACCACATACTCAGCACTCATGCTGTCTACAAGCCAGCAGTGGGCCCATTCATGAAGGTGAAACAGACGCGGTTAAGAGATATACCTAACCTCCTTCCGCTTGTGAGTCAAGGGAAGGCTGTACTCTGAAAAGGACTGTGCATTACATTCAGTAGCAACCCAAACAGTGAAGTATAACTGTCCAAAATAAAGGAATGCCCAATCATGGGTCTATAAAAATATATACACTTAAATTAAACAAACCACCTGCAAGAATAACTATACAGAAAAACACAATTGAAAATACACCCCTGCGGAAAGAACAGAGAAGATGCAGAGAAAGAATGATGCAGCACTCTGGGTAAGAATACAGGGTCAACGCCAATTCAAAAACCACAATGTTCTTTGAGAAGGATATGTCTTTGTGGAAAAGGTGCACAGGTGGCCTAACCAGTCCCTAGGGCCCAAAGTGGACCAAGGGGGCTGCTATGGGTTAATAATACTTTACTTGCCATTTGACAGCATCAAACCAGGCTTCGGGCTGTTGTGCGAATAGATCAAAGTCATTTTGGTTGCAGTGAGTCATGCTGGCCAAAGTAGCAAGCTGGCGTGTAGTCGGTTTGAATGTGTTAGCTCAGAGGGATTCAAAGGCAGCATTCAAGCGAAAAAGGTTTGAGAGCTCACAGGATCGGTTCAGAGATGAGTTAACTTGAGATGTCGAGTAACTGCTGAGTAGCGTCAATGCGTGACACCCTATAGGTTTTTGTCGAAGTTCGGCAATGGTTCGAAATGGTGATCTTAAATCAGGTATGGCTTATATTTAAAGTTTGCAACTGCCACCAGGATAGCAACTCTCACATGTATGAGGTTTTAGGAACAGGGGTGCATATCCTAAATGCAGCTGCTGCACTGCAATGTCTTGGCTGTCAGAGCAGCTGTCACGGGGCACCAGTGCTCACTAGACATCTTCTGTGCCAAAGGGAGCAGGTGCCTGAGATCAGGATACTGATTCAGCAGGGCAAGGCGTACACTAAGCTTTCGACATGGAGTTTTTGGAGATCATAGGTGATAAAATCAAAAAATCCAGGGCATCTACACTTTTGCCAGGTGGCAATCCTTCACACGTGGAAAGTGATTGCTCTACTTTCCAATGGAGGCCACCCCCTTTGAAATGCTAGAATGTCTTCAAGCCCACCTGGAACATAGGAAGGGGCTATAAAGCCCCCATCAGAGAATCAAATGGCTTTTTTGCTGATTTGTACTAATTCAGCAGTAAAATGACATGGTATATGAAAAATGAAAAATAAAATAATTATTTGCCCTTTGCAGCTGTTTAAAGCGGAATTTTGCTCTATGGCCCACAATGCACCACAACATAGGAACACTAGTTCTCGTACCAATGTGCTCATCAGTTTAGCTTGAATATCCCAGAGTTGAATCCCTGTGCAATGCACTCAACGTGAAGATTCCTATTCCTTTCCAATACATGCAGTTGCATATTACTCCCATGCATGTCTAATCTGTGATATAGTGGCCAAAGACGATATTACCTAGTTACTGTATTTTCTAATCCATGCTGCCTGGAATTTTGTTTATGTTTTTAAGTTCTGTCCAGCCCACTTTGCTAGAGATACCTTTGGTGCATCAGCATAATATCAAATATGAAATCCAGAAATAAAAAATCGAGGCTAGGTGCGCTGTGATATGTTATATGTCATTTATAACACGCCTATACACATTGTGTCAAGGGGTATGATATGATATGGCATTTATAACGCGCCTATACACAGGTGTTTCAAGGCGTGACGAGACAAGGGAGAGGAACAAAGGGAAGACGGACAGCGATTCTACTAGGTCAGGTGTCATTCAGATTGCGCAAGTGCGTGGGACGGGGGCAAGGACAGTGCAGTACATGGGAATAGATAATAACAATAAGTAAGTAACGGCCAGCAGGTGGCAAGTGCATGGGTAAGTGCTGAACATCAGGTGTCAAGGGCTGGTAGGGGGACTGTAGGGATGCAGAAACAGTCCCCAGTGCTGGGGTTGCCAGGCGGGCAGTGCAGGTGTGTGACGCTGGCTGGGGAGGTACCTGGGCCAGAGATCAGAGGGTGTCCAGGTAGCCAGTGCAGTTCCGGGTACAGCAAGACTGAATGAGTCTGGGCAGGAGTGGACTTAATGTTATAGTACCAAACAAAATTAGTAAAAATGTACACATGTGCACAAAGCGACAGTGTGTTCGAATGCACCAAAAGGGCATGCTCTCCTGCTGGATCATTGAGACGGCACAAAGAAGACAATGCACGAGATCCGCGCGGTTTGCGCAGCAGGAAATTAGAGCGCTGTTAACTATGCAGGAGGCGTGCACAATAGTGGCAGATCTATCATTGGCAGAGGACACAGAGATAAGTGAAAGCAGACGAGGAAGATGAGGGCGATAGCATTCAAGATGCAAGGCCAGAGATGAGGGGAGGATGTGTGCCAGGACTCCAGGAAAGACAATGGAGCCGGGGAGGACGTGACGTGAATGGCGAACGGCAACGTTGCAGACTGACGCCGGGCTTTCTCTCTTAGTTCCAGATCACCAGTGTGAAAGATTACTCTGCTCACCTTATGCGCATTTCCAAAGGAGTCAGCTGCTCCCCTCGCTCAATGGAGACGGCGGCGTCTTCCCAGCTCTCCAATAGGAAATGCTATTGATTAGAGCAAAAATGATCCATTGAGGCTCAAAAGAACAGGCCGGGCCGCATCTGATGATCACTACCAATGTGTGCCTTTTCTTTTCATAAACTAGGTCGAATATTTGAATCACGGCCTCCATATTGAATTGGAGAGGGTCCATGGGCGTCAAATCGCCCAGGCGACCATTTAAAATTACAGATCACATTGTAGTGTGTTAAACAGAAATGCAAATGACTAAAATAGGATCATCATGTTTTATTTTTTATAGATTTCGTGTCAGTCTAGTTCAATGGATTTAAATGTTTTACTACCATATGCCGCACCCCCAAAGGTTCCAAGGAGCGCATGGACCCTCGAAGAGGGCTCAGGGCCATGTAATATTGCTCCATGAGCATGTGTAAGGTCGCCTCTGGTGCCGGGGCAGGTGATGCACCAAGTGTCCTACGCCCCCATTTAATGTTTATCGCGTGACCTGTTACTTCTCAGAGAAGTATGAAGACATCATGTTTTACGGTCACACATTGACGTCATTTAGCAGGTATTTTTGGAAGAGACCCAGTTGGGTGACAATAACTTCGATATCGAGGCAAACCCAAGCAGCCAGTCTGCTAATGGTATAGCCTGACTGACAGGCCACATGAACTGAATGGCGACGGATCATCTGAAGATGGAGGTTACGTTGCCCTCCACCCCCTCTCATCGCGTCCTAGCGCGATCCGGTCGAAACTACGAGGACCATACCTCCCCCTGGTGGAGGTCTTAGAACTTCTGGGCAGCTGCATGGACAGTGGTAACACAGGTGACAGTAGCAACACACACGAGGATGTATCCTTAAAAATACTCCCATGGCATGTTCTTTCTCACCTGTATTTCCACTGCAGGTTCAAGCTGTCTTGATATTTGCGCTCTCACTTTTGGATGATTTCAACAGCGTTTTGTGGGACTTTTAAGTTATGCGATGCAAACCCTATAACAAGTTCAGAACATGTCTGAATGGTTGCTTGTGTGCTTCTTCTCCTACATGGTTATGAGCATAGTATACTCAGCAAACAATTGCACCACTGTTTAGTAATGGTTGCCTAAGACAAATGTACACTCTTCTGTATGCTAGAGCCTTCGAGGGACTCGGTCCGAAATAGCTGAGCGACTCGTCCATTCTGTGCTTTCTAGGTGGCACAAGCATACCAGACAGGGGCTTGTGCTCCTGGAGAAGGTAATAGTGACAGCAGGCCACGCGTGTATTCTGTACCAATAACCCGTAACATAACATCTACCTTAGGAGGAAGAGCATCTGTTCTTCCTAGTTTTTGCCTGTCTCTCATCTCTGCTGTTCTTCGCCATCTCTGCCATTCCCCGTCTACCCTTCTCTCTTGGAACTTCCCGCTGCTTAGCTTCACTCTACCTTCTGTTCTTTCTCTCTACTCGCATATTCTTGCTATCTGCTTGCTTCTCCCCATTATCCCACTCTCTCATATCTTGTCTTTTCTTCTCTTTAACTCCTTACTATGTTTGCCTCACCCCTCCCAAATGATGTTATATATTTTTATTCCGTTAGTCTCTCTTCTTTCTGTCTTTCTTTCTTGCTGTCTGGTCAGGATGAGCTATTCCATTTTCCTCTGTCATTCGTCTTTTCTCTCCCCCTCCAATACAGGTTTCAATTGTCCCTTTTCTCTCTTGCTCTAGTTCTGTTTCTCATCTCCCAATTATATTTCTCCTTGTGTTCTCACCCTCCTGGCATGGCTCTCTCCTCTTCCAACTCTGTATCTCTTCATGGCCCCTGCTCTCTCTCACCAATCACTAAGCGGTTTTCTGTCTCCCCTATCTCCTGCGATTTCCCTCTTCACTTGTGACATTCAATGCTATGGATTCCCACGTCCCTCCTGCATATTTTCTCTCCCTTCCATCGTGTGGCTTCCACCTGCCTCCTCTCTCTCCCCACTCCCATCCATTCCACTTGGGTAGTTTCCTTCATCCGCCTCTCCTCATATGTTTGATCTGGGCCTCACAGGATCTCTCATGTTGTCCTATCTCCATGAGTTCTAATCAAGTAAAGTTTTTGTCCAGGGCAATTGCGGAACTACCTGTTCCCGAGAGCAAAGAAAAACAGGACTGAATGAACTACTGATGCCGGAGATGGGAACACTTGAGAGGTTTGCTCGCATTTTAGGATTACCTTCCTATCTCCTTGTCCATTTTGCTTGTCTATAACTAACTCCCCACCTCCCCAGAGTGCTCCTCTTTTTGGCTCTGATTGAGCCTCCTGTTCTCTGGCCCATTTTTGTCTCTTCCAACCCCCTGTTGGGGTGCATTTCTCACTCTCCATCCTGTTCCCTCTCATTCTGTACGGCCACTCTGTCTGGTTAAGTGTGGGAGGGGATCTGTGCTATGATACCACACTCTCTACAGTGCTACTGACAAGGATTGTGAACTTAATCTGTAACTTGTTTAGGGAATATGTCAAGTTCACTTTGTCTGTGCCGCTCGCCCTAACCTTAAGGCTCCTTGATACACTGAATACATGCCAAGGTCTCATGACAGAAGGTTGATTGTTACAATGCAGACAATATTATGTGTGCAGATATTAATCGCTGTTATGCTGAGAAATCACAAACAGGGAGGAGCCCAACAGTTTGGAGATCTCTGCTCTATCTACTTCACATGGAGTACAACAACCTGCACGTCAACGTGTGGCCCTCTGCAATGAGATTGTCAGCATGAAGCACCAAACGCCCAATTCCAAATGTCCTACTTTGTCTGCCATAAAGAGGATGTACGTTAAAAGAACACAGACGAACAGTTCGTATTGCAGAATACAGAGGCCCACACTGTCGCATTATGCAATTATCATGCATTATATGTGTATACATTCTGATCGTGGTCGTTCCCGATCAGCAGGATTGAGTTGCACAGTTAATACATGTGTAGCTATCGTGTAAGGCCAATAGTCGAAACAAGACAAATAAATAGGGAATAGAAGGCTTCCATCAATTAACAAATACTTGTTCTCGAGAGTAATAAGATAAACACGTGACACCACATGTTTCTTATTGTGAATGTCTGTTTAGGAGTTTACAAACAGTAAAGCCACAAAGAAGGTTTCCATAGCCAGTGAAAACAAGAACATTAATTATTTCCTTTTTCTATATCGCTTTTGATATATCCTGTCGTCATGTTACCTTACCATAAAATATGTTTTAACATGAATTTGACCAAGGAAATGCCCAGTTTGTTTCACTGTTTTAAAATGTTTGTTTTTATGCCAGCTGACTGTGAGGAATTGGAACATTTGCAGGGTGGGTGTGCACTCGCCTGGCTTTTTAAATGTTGTATATGAATTGAATAATGGTAGATCAGACTTCTGAAAATGCGTGGGGCTAATCCGCACACATTTCTACTTTGGGTGGACAGATCCTATAGGCGCCGTCCCCCCTGTCATATTTAGTGGGAGAATGACAGCCAAGAGTACACCATGTTCTCTTAGAAGGGGGAGGGCAAAACCTTGTTCCTGGTATAGATAGCCTAATTAACTATCACAGGCTCCAAGGATCAGTTCTGTCCTTTTGTTGAGTCAGAATGGTGGCAGCGATTAACATATATTGCATACTAATAGACTATACTTCGAACAGGCCCACATGTGTCCTGGCTGCAATGGCTAATAAAGGCGACAGGAAACCCCAACAACCTTTGATATGCATCTGTGTCAACCTGAAACCAGCTCCCGCCTATCGGTATCAAGGTCAGTGAACTGTTATGTTTGGAACAGCTGTTTACAGTTGTCATCCCCGCAGAGGGATCCCATTCAGAAGGTACGAGAATGTGGTTTACAGAAGCCAGAATGTTTGGTCTCGCCGGAACTTCAAGGGAGGCCTGCCACTTTAATCAGGAACGACAGAGAGGTCAATTAACCAGAGAGACCATTTGATCGACAACAGACAGGATGATGGGTGGTGCTTAGTATTACATGGTTTCACCCCTGTAACTTTTCGGTTGCAAAGCACTCTCGTTATGACCTCATGCATCGAGGAGATTGTTGGTGGGGACCCAGGATCGGTCCGTTGAGATTAGGCTTAGCATCCACCAATCACTGTGATCCATTTGGCATCAAAAGAGGACTGAGCACCTCTTTTGAGCAGATCATCTGAAGACTTTGCAAGGAGTAACCTCACCGAGGGAAGCAAGATCCCTGCCCTAAACATCTCCCAGCAAACCGAGGGAAATACTGTATCTAGAGGACCCTACAGCAGCTCTAGGATCGGTACCCAGCCAGCACACAGCGTGCCCTGCTAGGCTTCCTAGGTGGGAAATGCCACAGAGTCTCTGAAACAAACCACACACAAGGCAGTTGCCTGCAACACTCTCCTTAGATTTGGCATTCCACCTGTAAGGTCGACACAAGCCCAGTGACGAGGCTAGGAGGAGTGCATCGACAAGCATCTACCGACGTCTGCCTTAAAAGACATTTTCAAATCAGTCCTGACCCTGATCCGCTGTGTAGGCCAGCCTGCAGCCTGCAGCTGTATGTCCAGCCTCACTCACCAAATTGTCTGCCGCCTTATACCTGCAGATTTCTCCCATCTTGAACTCTGTTGCAGAAGCTTGAAAGCGCCCAGAAACTGACTCAATGATGTCGAGCACCAAGAACCTCTACAAGCACACAGTACATTGTGGTGCTGTCCCCCTGGTCCTTCTCCGAAAGCCCCAAGTGACATTTTATGACCCATTGCTCCCTTTGTGTTGTACTTTTGCTGTGTAGCAACTAACCAACGATCCACCAACTTTTTGGAGATAAGTCTACCATTCCATCCACATTACCAAAATTGGACAAAGAGGTTTATAATTGACTTGTGGTCCCAATCTGTTCGGATCCCTTCTGGTGTACCAGAGGTGTGGGGCTGATTGATGGTTTAGAAACCAATATTCATTCCTTGACCACTGGTGCCCCGGAAGGTGATTTGTCACAGTGACTAGCCTGTTTTCCTAGTCCCTTAGAACACATAAATGGTTATCCACATGCGTTGTTAATTTATACATGGTGCAGATGTTACAGTTCAGTCAACTACAAAAAAAGGTTTCCATAAATGTCTACTAACACACACATTCTAAAGGATAATCCAGGGGCATATCATTTGGGGAGCTTGGGTGGGATTTGGATATTACACCCTATCTAGTGTGTGAAGCCCTGTTGGGTTTATGAGAAATTGCTTTGTCAAGGCTGAGACTCTATGTTGTGTTATTTGTTATGGGTGACTCGCCTGGGGAGATTCCATAGCTTCTGTGGGCCCCATTGAAGTCACCTGCAGTGCTCTTAATTAAAAGGGAAATTACTGGGAGTTTAAGTTATTCTTTAATAACCTTTTTATCTGCTAATTGCAAATCTTTGTAGAAGCTGATAATGTTCACCGTAATGGGACATCTGCATTTTGAAACCAAATTCCTTCTACACCTACAGCTGAGTACTTGGCCATAACAATTAAGTAAATACATGCTCAGCTTCACAAAGTTTAAAAAGTAAATACAAATGTTGATGTTTTGAATAAGAAGGGGGGACTATTTCAAGCAGAAAGGACAATGAAGCAGGCAAGCAGGGGTCTTTATCCATGTTTTCATTTAATTAGTAGGCAATAAAGAGTCCTGGTTCATATGAAGGAACTCAAGTCTAGGTTCCTTGCATAGGAGGTACTGGATTGCGCAATACAAGACCACGAGTCTGTGGCCATTTGTTCCTTAGTGACAAGGAGATTGCAAGACTGAACTCCAATGTGACAAGACCAATCCCAGGGAACAATTGCAGAAATAATTTGCTTTCACTTTACAAAATAACAGAGGTCAATGCCAATATGGATTGCGGGTTTAGAGGGGGAGGTTTCTCTAGCTTCAAAGTACTAAAATACTTGGCTAATGAACCTTTCCAGGTGTCTCCTTTTTACTTGAGTGTAGTATGGATGGGCCTTATGTCTCAAGCAACAGGGAAATCCCTTGGTCCTAATTCATCCCCATGAATCTTTTCAGAAACTGAACCTACACTAGGGGTCTCTTTTCTGGTTCAGTTATACTATCCAGTCCTTCTCTTTTCCATCTTCCTGGAAACCTTCGGAGATCATTGTAATTTATAGTAAAGTGGAGAGAGGTGATCCAGCTAATGATATGCCTTTCTCTCTCTTGGATGTAGTGGATTAGGTTTTGACGAAGGTCCTCTTGGTTAGAAAATACACTTTCCATTCCAAGTCCCTGTTCCCATCATTAGCCCAAGGGACATACTGAAAGTTGGGCTTGAGCCCCTGAGCAGGATGTATGCTTGATGCTGCCTAATCTGAAAAATATAAAGATATACATCCTGCTCCGGAAGGGTGCCTTGCCTATGGGCTTTGTCCACCTACATGTGCCTTTTGACTCTGTTGATAGAGTCCTTCTTTTGGAAGCTCTGGGAGAAGAACGGATGAAGCTAGCCTTAATAGGGTTGATAATAGAATTTCATGAGGGCTGAAGGGGGTGGGTGAGGCTGGGGTCTAGTTGGGAAAAAAGGAGAACAGTGAGATAGCCATGAGTATGAGACAGGTCTTCAACCGCTGGCCCTGTGCTCTTCATCAACTATTGTGATTGGTGGTTGCATAGTAGGGACAGTGACACCCTCTCCTCTCGAGGAAGAATTGCACATATTCATATTCCTCTTTTTAAAATGATGCCATCACCCTTTCCCAGAAAAGAATGGCTTGACTAGATGCCTCTCGCCGAAGATTTAATGCTTACTGACAGCTAAACATCTCGTGTTGAATGGGCCAAAATATAGGATCATGGTCATGGCAAGCAGAGGCACCTTAAATCACATAATATGAAAAGGGGATGGCTCTTGAACAGGGAACCTGGTGCTATTACTGGGACACAGATTCCTGAACACCAGATTCTGGAAGCTGAGGGATTCACTCTGTTAATCACAAGTTCAGCGGGTACTTGGTTTCATCATCCCTGGATGCCTATAGTGGAAGGTGGTAACAGGTGCACTGCATGCTGGTGATCATTTGACCAAATACCCAACCAAACAGGTGGCAAAAAATGCCCGTTTAAGTCCCTTGAAGTGCCTAACCAAGATTCCTCAGGGCAACCTTGTTGCTACATTCCCACGAAGACCTGCTGATTACATTATTAAGGGATGAACTGGCTCTAACAGATTCAATCTAGCCCTCCAGTTGCTCCTCAATTAACAGAAGCTATTTTTCTGAAATGCACTGCCAACCGGGGTAAACATGCCACAGCTGGTTTGGGTTGATGAGGTAGTGCTTTGGTAAGATACACTTGAGCCACCTATGGAGCTTCAAAAACCAAATAACTAAAACATATAATCAATTGTTGAACGAGAGACACTGGCAGCTGAGGGATGAAGGGGTGTTTGTGAGGACCTCTCAGAACCAAAGATGCTGCACGCTTTTTACTTATATTGTGTGCAGGTACTGGAAGCATACTTAGATAGGATGTTCAATCCAGACTTGCAAACCTTCTCCATAAGTACTTGTTTACCTCCTCTTTGGGTGGTATTGCATAACTCGGTGCAAGAGCTATCAGTTAAAAAATGGAGTGAAATGGATCATGTTGGTGGTTCCCGACAGGCAATTTGAACTATCTATAAGAAATATGTATTACCTACATGGCCTATCCTCGACTCCTTTTGTGCCTTGCTGTGGCATCCTTGATCCCAGGTCAATATACTCATCTTTATTCCTCACACAAAGCTGCCTTCCAGCGCCCCTTGACACTGCAGCCCTGGTCTGTCTCTGAGGTAGCTTGATTGGTTTGAACACAAGTTCGACGTCCATCTTTCCATCATGGCCGCCTTATCCATGTTATGTTTTCTTCTACAGCATACTTCTATATGTCTCAGCTACCTTGCTTTAGTGTGTATTTATGTTCACTTCATCTCTGCTCACTTATTTCTTTGGAGCATATGATTTCTTCGTATTCAATTCCATGTTTCTCTTATCACTCTAATTACATATTTTATCCTAGTATTTTCATATAGTTTAAGTGCATCTCCGTATCTTTCCCTCATGACTTCACCCTGCTCTCGTCAAATGTCACTTATAGCTCTTGGTGTGTGCAGACATCCTGTCACCCTTTCAGTGTAGGGGCACATTTGATGATGTTGTCTGAGTATATATCACCTCTCATACACTCGATACAGTATTGGCACAATACCTGGTGTCTCACATAGGGCTCGTCTCCTGCTGTTCCAAGATGATCGAGGTGAGGAGGCGGGAGATAGGGATCACGTATCTACCTGTCCCTCAACAAATGTGAAAAAAGTTCTGGGAGCTTTGGACAACCCTTAATTCAGGTGGTTGGAATTTTGCTCAGGCTGGCTCAAACACAAATTAATTTGAGATTTATCCTGTATAAGATATGCCTCTGGGGCCATCAAGACAATGACTTCTTGCTATTGACCTCTGATTTTTGCAAAGTTGCCATTATTTCAATTTGTTAATTTAAGGAATACGGTTTTTATTCCAGTTTATCTCATGGAATGAAGGATCAGGGCCAGCAAGGCAGACAGCTGAGTTCCTCAGAGCAGGATAACTTGTGTCAGTGTCCATGGACTCTTCCTGCCTTGCAGAGAAATGTATTAACACTGTGTGATATGCTAGAGGTTGTATGAACTTCTCCCTGTTTGACATACATCTTTTTGAGTGCAAAACTGTTGCATGCAAATTATAATATTCTTTGAAAAAAAACATAATATCTTGAACTAAAGACTGACTATCAACTTTGACCAGCTGGGACCCACATCAGCCACGCGAAAAGGTGCACACTTCACAAGTGCACTCTACACCTACTGTGTACTTTATTAGTCATAAAAAAAGCAAAATCAAACAGGAAATCCTTCATACCAATTGGGGATCTTCGCCTATTTAGCGATAGCCCAAAAATGTTTGTCGCCCCCAGGTGAAAATTTCCATTATAGAAATTGGCATGAAATATAATATTGAGGGAACATATGACATAGCATAAATAATATCAAAGTATAACATGATATAAAACATAACATATAACCTAACCTACAGTTAACCAAGTACATATTATGATTTTAACATGATATAACATATGTTAGCACCCATACTGTGAATTTACCACTCAGGACATTGGCCTGAGTGGTAAATTCACAGTCTAGGTAGTATATACTTATAATATATACTTGGTTAAGTGTAGGTTATGTTATATGTCATGTTGTGTATCATGTTATGCTTTTATATTATGTATGCTCTGTCATATGTTATTTTTGGGCAGCCTTCTATAAGGAAGCAGTTGCCTATACTAGCAGCTCATGTCTGTTAAACTTCAAGGGTCCTCGCTGTACTTGCTCAAGTCGGATTTCTAGGCCTTCCCCAGTTGGTATAATCTGCAGCTGTTGGTTACAGTGCTTCAAAGTAGCATTACAGCCTGCCATGCAACATACCATTACATAACGTATCACATTATTTATCACAAAACAACATGGTCTCGGGAGGATGGCTCAGGGGCAACGTGCTCGCCTGGGAAGCAAGATGACACAGAGCAACACTAGTTAGATCCCAGAATCTGTGCTTAGAAACTTCTGGGTAGTAAGTGTGTTTTAAATAACCTATCATATCATATCATAACATAAAATGCTGAAGTAAAGTTGTTCTGCAGACTCAAGTAAATCCTTTAATGTTTCCAGACCTATTTTTGCAGACAGATTCTCTGCGGGACAGTAGAGAAAGGCAATAGATGGGAGGAGGAAGAGCAGATTAGAATAAGATCCAGCACAAAAGCAAAAGATAGATGCCTGTATTGTATTGTCCTAGGACTGGCATTGGAAACAATAATGTTCACAATGTCCTGGCATGGATCATGAATCCATACCCTGGCAAGGGCAGTGCAAGCAAAGGCAGCAGCAGAGAATGTAGGTTAAGGTACCACCATCTGAAAATGGTCCTGACAAAACCACAGACATGCAGGTAATGATGGATTGTGAGGGAACATGTATACAGGTGCTGATGGAGCATGAAGAGCTCTGTGGAAACAGGGGTAGAAGGATGCAAAAACAACCTAAGGTATTACCTCTGGGTGACCGCTAGTGTGGAGGAGTGAGAGACAGAGAGCCTAGCCTGGGGAGGACCACAAGTGAGGGAGAGAAAGAGAGAGAAAGAGAGAGAGAGAGAGAGAGAGAGAGAGAGAGAGAGAGAGAGAGAGAGAGAGAGAGAGAGCGTGAGAGAGAGGGAGAGAGAGAGGGAGGGAGGGGGAGAGAGGGTGAGAGAGAGAGAGAGAGAGAGAGAGAGAGAGAGAGAGATACCATAACCGGGGACAGAGTGTCTAGCAAGAGAGTGAAGAATATGAGATGGTAACAGCGAGAGGGAGGGATATCTTTACCCAGGCAAAGAGAAGGCAAGTATTGATCCACTAACAAATGCAGGCATGGAGGACGGCAGTGTCTGCAATCTTGAGCTCCATGCAAACACGAGGGAGAAGGGCTGGAAGTGACGTGAGTTCCTGGTGAAGGGGACAACCACGGTCTGGGGGACTACTTTGGGAACGAGACTTGGTGACACATTTCTCCCCATTTTTTAGAGACTACCCCTTTAAGCAGGAGACGCTGAATGGAGAGGCAGTAGCTTGCGGGCCCCGAGATAGAAACAAACTAAAAAGGTATTTTAGATGATATATGAATGTCACATATCGACACACACCACACAGATAACTGTATGTGTTCACCCAGCAGATACAGTGCCTTGTTTAATGCCTGCATATCAATCACTTGTGGCGGGTATAAATTTACACATGCTGGTTTTATTGTCATTATCCGTACACCACCTCATATTTTTGTGTGAATCCTAAGATATTCCACCTCCAACCTGCACACAATATAAACATGCATTGCCAACTGCAAGAAGCAGCTGAACATCTGGGCTAGTGTAACCAAGCCTACCATCTCCTGATCTCTGAGCGTTCATTCGCAGAGACAGGCTGCAATTGGCCAGCTCCCGGATCTTGATTATGGGAGCCATCTTCCAGGTTTTTGTTATTCCAGACCACATCCCTCTCAAGATGAGCACCGCTCTTTTATTTGCAGAGGCCACCAGAGCTCCTGGAGCTTAAACCGAAAGCAAAGACAGACCACAAAACCATGACCTGCACGCGATGGAAATAGGGTCTGTTAACAGTAACCTCCATTCCATTATTCAATTCAATTGTCTGTCGCTCAAACAGGCGTGTTTCCTGAAGCCCGTGGCGGGGGAAAGCCTTTACAGAAAGGATGACCTTACCCCACAACCACCACAAATAGATTTCAACGCTTATGGAAATCAGTCTATTTCTAAAAGGCCGTGATTTACATGTTTTTGTACTCAGGGGTATTCAAATGCATCAAATTATAAAACACTCCTATTACAGGATTACACGCTCGCCATCCTTTTTACATTGTACCTTTTTGGATTACACTTGCATACATTTACTTTCTTAAACAGTGCGCACGACAAAATGGGAGCTCTGTACAAATATTATTTGGCATAATAGCCTTTTTTAAGCAGAGATAGCTGTAGGCTGTACACATAGTGCTGCAATAGTCAATAACAGGTTTCAAGTTCTCGATGTGCTTATTACAAACACATCTGTCATAACAGACGAGATAGAGAGTTTGGAGAACAGACTAAAAAGAGTGGTCGTTTTTATTATAAAGCACAAGACGTTATTGTTAAAAGTTATCTTTGTTTACAGGCAGAACACAGGAATTATTATTTATCATGTTTAAATGTATTATCTCGGCTCAAGTCGAGGGTACACGTGGGTGGACGGAGTCCACCCACTTTTTTCAGAGGGTAGACTAAGCCCCCACCGTCCCCCAGCTAAAATGAAAAACATTGAATGTCCTCTTTGAATTTATGAATTAAAGCCGACCTCAGCGATCGAACCACAGTCATCAGGTTTGTAGTCCAGACACCTCGCCACTGCACTATATAACCTGTGGAAAAATGACACACAACTAAAGGTGAAATGTCCCATTTTGGTACTGCAAGTTCCAGTGAAAACATTTGTATTGTTTCTTGGAGTTTAAAACATGCACACATTTAAATGTTTTTCAAAAACACTATTAGAAGAAAATATCCTCTCTTGGTTTTGTGTGTGTGTTGATTTTATGAAAGGCAAAACCAATTCAATGAAATGTGCATATTTCACCTTGATATACTAATTGCTGGCAACGTCACATCCCATCACGTATGTTATTGGGTACCCCCACTTTAATGTTTAGGACTTGACCCCTGTGTTATGTTACGGAATACAATGTGATGATGTTTTTAAACCATACATTGTGAGTTATTGATCATCATTGCTGAATTGGTTCCATGTGATTTGGCCGAAAAGATTTTATTACAGTCCTATGGGGGCTCAAATGGGAATGTTTTTTCAAAGGTTGATTTCGCCTCAAATATAGGTGGGCGAGAACCCCCGCAGCCACCCCCTTAACTCCTCTACATTAATTATTACACTAAACCCACCCCCCACATATATTTGCTGCAAAATCAAATGAAAGAAATTGGACGGAATCTACTTTGATGGAATCTGCTGCGACCAAAGCTCCTGTTAAAGATGAATTAAGGCTCTATTGACATGTCAATATCCAGATTTTGGCGAAAGTGGGAGTGAAAGGATCCTTTACACTTTCTCATGGGTTTGGACCCAAAGAATATTGGCCTGAAGTAAAGTGAGAACATGGAGCATTTCTGAAGGAGCGAGACAGGCCTTGTTCCAAATAGTTTGTTGGTTAGTTGGATGTCCCCTCGTACCCATTGCCCTGAAAAGTAGGCTGTCATTGCGAAGTGCAAGTAACTGCTCGCACAATTGAAAAACATTTTTTTACAGAGTAAAAGTGAATTCCACAAACTGCAACCCTTTTTGAAGCCTTTAAAAGTAATTTGGGACTCCTATGTCACTGCTGAAGAAATGCTGAGAACTACATCTATTTGTAGAGGAACTACATGTAAACAAGCAAAAGTCCTCCAAAGACACACATGTAAACTGTATGATTTTTACCACTGCCTCATCAGTATGAAACAACATGCAGAAAAATACACATGCAAATTAGAACTGTGTCATGAGTAAAAACACAAGTGCCCAACCTATTTAGTTACATATTTATTTTATTCCCCAGAAAACCTTGCAGCAAAAACATGTTCAGTAGTTCTATGCTGTCCCCTGGGAGATAAGGATAGACACACTTAGGATTCTCGCAGAGCTTTACTGAGTTGAATGTGTTTGAACATCTCTGCACCAGCGGCATAAACACACATTGTAGTCTACATTCAGAAGATTCAGGGCCTGGTTCACATACGCATTTTATAATGGCGCAATCCCCAAGGAAATCGCTCTGGGAATCAGGCCCTCAGCGAGATAAACCGAGAACCACTAGACACAAAATGTTGCAATGAGAAAGATCTAAGAAAATAAGTAAGATGCAACAATCAACAAAATATAGCATGTTTTGATTAGTAACACATAGGGCCCAATTCACAGTAGCATTTTATAATGTTAAAACCCCATTAGAAAACGCTCTGTGTAGTAGAGTCCTAATCTACTGAGTTATATGGTCAATGATGCAAATGTCAGCATAGCAAAGACTGTTGTGAATACCAGCGCTGCTGCAAGGAATTGCACTGCTATAAGTAAAGCACTATGGGCCCGATTCATGGAATATTTTCCTGGTTCAAAGTGAATTTGCACTGCTAAAAAGTGACGAGAGAAAGTCAGTGCATAGTCATTTTTGCAGTACAAAATGACTTTGCCCGGACTTTGCACGGTAAAAATAGCCTTTGCACAGATCCCTGAATCAGTGTTTGAGTCAACAGTGCAAAGTCACTTTTCAGCACTGCAAATTCACTTTGAACCAGGCAAATAGTCCATGCATCGGGCCCATTGTCTCCACCTCCTCCCATGAGCCATACCATCTGCCTATAGCACCATTGCAGTGCCTGTTGCCCTAGATGGCAGGATAGTGTACAACTGATTGTTGTCACAAAAGCATGATTCAGAGACGAGTGGGCATAGTCTATGGTAATGCCCATGAGTTTGTTGCTCGAAAAATATACCCAGAGGATTAGGGTTGGGCAAATTGCTCTAGAAATAAGACACATAAGTGAGGAATAAATAGTAAACAAACAATTGCATACTGTAGGGCCTCATTACGAGTTTGGTGTTGCAGGAAAAAAAGTGGAGGTAATTCTGGCGTCAGTGAGGGGACTGGAGGCTCTGATGTTTCTTCTAGCATCTGAGCCTTGTGTGAGTTGTTGGTTTTAGAGGGGGCATCCTCTGAGCACGCATGTACAATGGCCATTGTGTTGATCCTGACGGGTGTTGCCCTGTGCAGTTCCTGTGCATCTGGGTTACAGGGCCGACTGCTGTATTGCCCAGGGACCGGGTCTGTCGGAAGCAGTCGTGGCACTGGGGCATTTTGGTTATAGCCAGCGGGGTGGGTGGCTGCACGCCGCAGCTCTCGGTGTCTCTGCCGCTGGCCGGATCAGGTTGGAGAGCCAGGACGCTCAACTCTACCTGTGCCGCTGCCCCAATACCCCACGCAAGAGGTCCTCCGTCCCACTTGCGAAGAGGCCCACTCGCCGAGGCGGTAGGGGGGCCATCTGCACAGGCGGTCGTAGTAGAGAGCGCCGGCTCCGGCGATATTTGAACTCCTCCCACTGGGCACGGCGTGAGAAGCCGTGCAGGAAACTTCGGGGACGGACGGGGCGGTGCCAGCAGTCTGATACCTGTTGCCCATGAGATCTTTGAGTTCTTCTCCAAAATGGGTGGAGATCTTTGCACAGTTTCTCCTGTATTAATGGGTCTTAGTAAAGGTTGTGGTAAAGCTGAGGGTGCAGAGGCGTTGGATGTTCTGTCCACTGCAGGTGTGGAAAATGGCGTACACAGGTTGCCGGGTTGCTTTGGAGTCATGTTTTTTTTTTAACATGACTCCTGAGGCAGCGTTGTTCAGGGTCCTCCTCCATTATCAACGGGCAAGGGTCGTGGATTGTGGGTCGGGTTGTGAACGCAGGTTTGGTCTCCCCCACCCTAGCCCAATTGAGGTTGTGGCAGTGTGAAACTGACTATGTTTTCTGAGTAAATATGTTTGTGGTGACACATGTTTTTCAAAACATGGTCAGAATGTTCACAGTATTCAGCGATACACACACAGCACAGTCTTGAAGACCTTCGCCTACCTCAATGTCGGCGACCTGTCCAGTGTGGTTGCTCAAGCTTCGACTCAGCAGCCCCGGCTCCCTCGCCCCCTGCTGTGGACTGCTGCAGACTGAAACTCTGCACGAAACTCTGCACGCGCTCCGCGCTTTCGGAGTCTTTTTAAAGTGAGTGGACCTTTTCTTCCTTAAAGGCACAATCCACAATCCATAGGTAGATGGAAACGAAACAGAGAACGCTGAGTGTGGCTGCAGCTCCTCTCGCCCTGAACTCTGCTGCAGACTGAAACTCTGCACGAAACTCCATAACTTTAATACTATTTGGTGGTAATTCAGTGCTATTACCACTAAATTACTGTTAAACCTGTAATGAGGCCCTATGTCGTTATCAATTATTATTTTATTATTAAATTGAGAAATCTCTTGGAAATTGCAGTGATGCTGCATTAGTTGAAATGTCCATTATTTCTTTTCTTTTCCCGATAGGGCTCAAATGGGAATGGGGAGCATGCTAACAACGGGCTCGATAATGACCAGCCCGTTGTTCGCATGCTAGTTCCTTCGCAGGACCCTGGTCTGACCAGACGTCCAGTACGGGTCTCGCGAGGGACCCTTGTAATAGGGTGGAATGGGTTTAACGGCACTGGCACCTTTGCCGGCATGGTTAAACCTATTCCGCCAGGGTCTTAATGAGGCCCTATGTCTGTACACCTAGGTAGACAGGAGAAAATGCCAGTGTTTCATCAAAACATTTAGTGAACCCTGTTTGAAAGTGCAGTTATGCAGCTGGATACTTTAAATGAATGGGGATCAACTATGTGGGCACTAGGTCCACCACAGGGAGTGTCTGTGCAACGGTCAGCCATCAAAGGCACACATCCTTTCCATACTACAATGCAATGACTTCCCTTGAGTGTCCATCAGTTGCTTTGGTCATTACTTCTACTGGTAGTTCACACCAACTTACCAGGTCCATTCCGTAAAACATGTTGCAAGAACCAGAAGCCTAAAAGTCTTTAATTTAGTCTCTGGATGAACCAGTGCAATTTCTAAAATTACCAAACTCTCACTAAGGTGACCCTTGTAATTTCACGAGTCAATGATCCAAAGGTTGAGTGCGTTTTGGGGATGTGAATCAGCTACTTGACCTCCATACTTCACTGCATGGCCTCGCACCCACACCCCAAGATCCAGCACTGCTCACCAGTAAACCAACGTTGTTTTCAGCCATCTGTGTATTTCTACAGCAATAGCTTTGTATATATAGAACATAAATGAATAACATGTTCTAATGATGTGAGGGGTCCTGCCATAACCGAAGAGACACAGACCACTGCAAAATGTGTGTGAAAAAACAGTCCTTCTCTCTGCTCATTTTTACCAACTTCACTCAAGAGGGGTGTGAATGTGGTTCAGTAGCAACCGAAAGGGCGAAGTATAACCATCCAAAATAAAGGAATGTTGAATCCCGGTTGTATACCAATTTGGATACTTCAATTAAGCATGTCTTCCTTCTCTAAATGAACACAAGGTGATGGCTGTCCGATAGTAGATTTATAATATCGGAAGTGTTCGATTCATGTACTCATTTTTATCAACATATATTGTGAATATCCTATGTAGAGAAGTCACGTGGACATTTCACCCATTCCAATCTACCTGATTACCTGCATGTGTATTCTTAGCTAAAACTAAGAAATATTGTACAATTAAAATATTTTCCTTGACTTCTGCTCGAGAATTGTTTTGAAAGGTCATAACAATATACATCTACCAAATTAGCGGGTATGGATTAATGCATTTATACATTTTGGAGTCGTTCTTTATCTTCGAAATCTGGTTTGAAACATCATTATCCTTCTCTTTGAAGCAGACTGGGACTTCCTGCTTGCAAGATTTAGTGTGAATCATCCTTTAAAATCACAATTATTCGGATTTTGGTTGTTTTGCAACACTTGCAATTGGCATGCTACCACAGAGGCATACCTGTGTTGCATGTGAATGCTAGGAATCGGTCTGCAACATACGCACTATTTATAAACATTCCGACAGTGTGCAATAAACCAGAGATTAGATTTGGGGAAGAAGAGGCTGGCGCATTGCAGATGGTTGGGAATTACAAAAAGGTGGGGAAAAGAATGTTGAGAAATCGACAGAGTATAAAGGATATTTCTCTTAAAAAATGTTGGAATCCTCATCTTATTAGCAAATGCCGGCATCATAACCGGCAATCCTAATTTACTGCTAGAAGTAACAAAAAACTAATTTCTTGGTGTATAATTTTCTGCAATCTATGAAATAGGCTCACTGATCTCCCTCTCCCTGCAGCACAGGGCTCTGTTACTGAGATGCATAAACCAATTAAATGTCAGGAGCAATTAACTTCTGCATCTCTCACACAATGCGGAACAGCAACGTTTTATGGCAGGACTATAATTAAAGTTAATAAAAATAAATCTACAACCCCCCACAGGGTGCTAAGTCAAAAACGTTTTGGTAGACACAAAGCACAAATATGTTCTGCCCACAACAAGTTTCCCGTTGATTTGATGGGCGCATTATTTGAGTTTCTCCTGCAGCGCTCTATCCGCTTTGGCAATCAGTTCCCTTGCAGAGTCAGCTGAGCAGTTGTGATTGTGCGATGAGTCCAGTGAGTGACCGCAGATTCACGACTACTTTGCAGTCATATCTGCAATTTCATGCAAAGGCACAAAGTCATTTAAGAGGCTAACAGGCGCCCCAGAAGCAGAGAAGATCTGAGTGGATTTTCAAAGTCCCGGTGGTGAGGTCTGAATCTAGAACGCTGGGTATCCTAACCAAATTCACATGAATCCCACAGTTTGGAAAATGAGCTTGCACCCCGAAAATACCATCCACCAATGCTGGAGGCTGCTTTCGGTGCCAGAGAAAGGGAGGGTCCTCTATTTCAAATGATTCAAGGCGAGTGGCAGTTTCTATGTAGGTGTGTGGACATGGCACTTGAATTCCTATGAGCAACCAAATGTAGTAAGGGGCAAGAACCAACCTAAAAGAGCTTGGGTGGGGGTTCTAGACCCAAGTATTTAAAAATATATATATCTGGGGTTGGTTTCTGCCATGTTCAAGACCTGAATTTGCTTCCTAACCCACGACTGTGAATGTCTTCTTTTTGTTGTTTATTACTAAGGGAAGCCGTGATCATCTATAAACTCCTTAAAATTGATTTTGGAAGGATTACCTGAACATTAACCTTTTTTCCTGGGACCCCACTTTTCCCCCTGGAGTTTTCAATCAAAGAACTGTAAATATAGGAGTACTCCTGATTTTTGCATGCATTTTTAAATTATGTATTACACTCTTGTTCATGAAATGCTATTGTGTAGAACTGCTGGTTATTACTATATCTATTTTCTAGAAGTGTAATGAGGCTTTAATGGCTCTGGTACTATACAACTAATTGTGAACTAACCTTTATTTGACCTATGCACTTTATCAGCAAATGTCCAACCCCCGCTTCTCCCATGGGTGATATATGTACTATGTATGGTTTTTACTATGTACTAGAGGTAGAGGATAAAGTAGTGTGACTGTTTATGTGGGTATTTTGGATCCTGCTCACCACTATGTAAATGTGTTTACTGATGTCTACGGTTTTCTTGTTCTCACCATCCCTAGTGTACATTTTCCAGTGCAACAGTGTTGCGGAAGTCAATGCTAGCATACATTCACAAACGTGCCTTTTCTAGAAAAATGGGATGTGCCACAAAGTCCTGAAGTCGCTTCAATCGTGTAACACCTATACAACATAGAACCAATCACTTCAGAATATACATTTGAAACAGAGTACATTATTTAGGAATTACAACAAACTGTTATTTCAATCCCCAATCTCTCCCCACAAAATCCAAGTCTGCGATTGAACAGAACTATGAGAGGCACTGATCTGCTTAAAATAGAAGCACTCGTGCTTGACATGAAAAGTGTTTCTTCTTTAGCTTTAACATGTCAACCTCCTGGTGGAGAAACTACAGTGATGGGCAGGTCACAGCATTTGTAGGGAGCTGACCCCAGCCCTCCACTACGGGCGAGGCCTATGACCCAATGCATTTTAAAGTGTCAAGAACATGCACGAAATTTGAATGTGCATATAAGGGTGGGCTGTTGTTCCCAAGCCCCTGCTTCCAGAAACAGCTCCATGCCACGAGACCACATGTGAATCGTTTATAAAAGAGGTGTCAACTGCAGTCGATGAAGGCAATGTGCCCTTGCATCTCTGCGCCCAGAGATATATGTACATCTGTCGCAGAGTGCAATGACATGGGTGGGAACAGATCAGAAATAGACTGTCACAGGAAGGATATGGATATCACAGAACCCACTCTGGCACAGGGACTCCCATAACAACCAATCGATGCACCAATATTAAATAAAAAGATGAATAATGTTCTCCTTGTGGCAGAGATTGTTCATAGTGGGCCACTGAATGTTTGGTACACACATTGTGAGGAATACTGCTGAAGCAAACAGCAATGTAATGGGCAGAATCAAGGGAAATGTGGATGGTAGAATGGAGGAAGAAGGCAGAGGGCCTGGTGCACTGGAGGACATCTGGAGATGCCTGGACCAGAGATGTCCTTAAGCAAATCCCTATGCATCTGTGTTTGCAAATCCTAAAGAGTCTCCAGGCATCTTAAGATTGGCTCTGGGTTTAAGGCTCTTTAAATCAGTTATGTTGTAGCCGGTCCAAATCTGAGATGCGTCCATGCTTCTCTTGCTTTGCTCAAGAGCAAACCTTCTGAATCCAGCTCAGAGGTTGTAGCAAAGGGCGAGTGTTACACTGAGCAACAAAAACAAGATCAACAGTTCTGAAAAGGTTTCAACATGTATTTAGGGTAAGTGACAGCATCTACGGCGGATTGGTAGAAAATGTGCATCGATGCAAGTGCAATAATCAATAGCACTAGTACAAAAACAGATATTCTTTCCATGCATTTATGCATTCATGCAGCAGGGCACATTTCACAGGACTAGGGCATACCTTCCCTTGTGAATATGCATTAAAAGAGTGTTTTTTTTTCTCACTAGGGCCTTTTTCCCTAGTGACTACACTTGCACCAGTCAACATTTTCTGAAATACCGACCTAGGGCCCGATTCACATAACGTTTTGTGAATCTGCCCCCTAGTGTAGGCTTCTTTTGCACCTATATGACATATAAAGAAATCCTTGCCTCGGTAAGAGCCATTCAATCTTTCCAATGAGGAACAATTACCCCTTTACAGCGCGCGCATGCACTGCAAGACCCCGCTAAATCATTGTGATTCTTAACCGCCATCTTATTTAAAGAACCAGCCTAGAGAGGACCGATATTTCATAATTTAAATGATTTATTCATCTTGGAATGAATCCCATGCTGGGGTCATGAACCCTATTAATCTCTATGATTGATATGTACTTTTTTTAAAAATGTCAAACTTACAAAGAAAAATAATACAGCCAATCATTTCGATCCACGTTCAAGAAGTGTGAGGCTAATGAATGAAGCGATTTCGGCAGGCTAGGCTTTGGTGGTTCTGCAATGAACATTGCAAGGGAAATGTAGTACATTCAACACATTGGCCCTCATTACGACTTAGGCGGTAAGGGGTTTACGGCGGCGTAAACAGCGCCGACCCTTACCGCCTGAGTACGAGGTCCCTTAGCGCCATGGCGGATTTAACACCTGCTTTTAGCAGGTGTTAAAATCCATGGCGCTAAGGGACCATGGAGTTAATTACGCCACCGTAATTTACGGTGGCGTAATTAACGCCTTCCCCACTCCCATTATGCCCTATGGGGCAAAAATGGGAATGGGGAAGGGTAAATGGGGATTGGGGACTTACCGCCCCGCCGACCTCGGAATGGGGCGGTAAGTCCGCCTACCACCATGGCGTAAACTTAGTTTACGCCATGGTGGTAAAGTCACGGCCCAGGCGGTAACTTACCGCCTGGGTCGTAATGAGGCCCATTGTGTTACCACAGAAAAAGCCAGCTTGGTTTGGTGCATCATTGGAGAGTCTGTGTTCCGGGCCATTGAGAATGCTTTCAGAGAAGCACATGGTTGAAATTCTAAAATATTGGATGTTTTACCACTTTCACCAAATGTGTAATTCCCATTTAAGGCTCTTCTACTGCACTTTGAGCTCTCTGGAGATCTTAGATATTGAAATATGGGATGACAAGTCATTTGATTGGTGTCTGCCATAGTCAGTAAAGTAAGTGAAATGTCTTTCTAAATTCCACATGGAACTCAGTGTTATAAGGGTGTTATAAGGGTGAACCGGATTCCTAAAGAATAGTGAGAGAGTTGATTGACTACTGTTGTTTATCCGAGCAGTCCAAAAAGAAACTGAATTTTTTTAAACATTATTTACAACAAATTCAACATCCTAAAATGTATCCAATTATGCCTATGTGCAAGCTGGCAACCAATAGTTGTGTCACGGGATGTGTCCAGCATTTTAAATTTGAATAAGTAGCAACATGGTTCTCTGTTGGCGTAACTTATTTATAATGTTGGAAAAACGGGGTACATTGTTTTGTTTACAACCTTACATTGAGAACTGATTCATCTTTTGATTTCAGGTAGACAACTACATTTCCATACTGTAGATTATGTAAATCAACATTTATCGGAATCAACATCAATTTGTATCTACAAAGCAAGGTAGAAGTATGATTACTGTCTAGACTAGTCAATCATATTTGGTTTTCTATAGATGGATGTATGTGCGAATTTTAATGAACTCATTAGAGCGACAACAGCAGGCCCGCTGTATTTTCCATTCTGTAGACACGGTGCATGTATTCATTTAAAGATCGCGGCTGACTTCTCACACGTTGTAAGTAAGCGGACCACCTTTAATTCCTTGATATAATATTTTGAATAGCATTAAATATTCAGATTAAAACAACTGGTTTCTTACACCAGATTGTGGGTTAGTCTTGTTGCATTGGGGAGGAGGTGGGAGAGTATTCAATTAATGTAATTCTTGTATAAAAAGAATCCTTAGAAAAATACCAAGCCTCATACATAGATGTCATTATATGCTGATGTGCCCGTAGAAGTCAGCTAGTAATACAATAGTTCCAGTTCGACATAGCCTCATCATTATTAGTTCCTAGTCTCATAAACATGATCATTTTTCAACTCTACCACTTACAATAGTGCAATAGACGTCATTGCCACGGCGGTGACATACGCTTTCCTCCAATATGAATTTCTTATTACCGTCCACGCCTCCCATCTTCTCCTTTCCTCACAGTGCTAACACCCTCCCTCATACATGTTTGAACTACTGAGATTGTGGTTGCAACAACACTGTGCTACTAGAGTGGCTACCTTTGACATGTTGTTAATTGATCTTCATTTGCCATTGTGATGTCCTGGGTTACTGTAAATCATAACACAACAACAAACTACACTATCTGGCGTAGAAATACTAAGTTTAGTTCCACTTACTGATACAATGGTTGCAGGATTACAGTCGGTAGTGGTGAGAGTGTGTTTACCTACAGTTCATAAACCTTTCCGTCTCCATAACATTTCTGAAATATGTTTGATATCTGTAAAGGTCTCCTTGGTCATTATCTACACACACTAAAACCATTCAATCATGTTTTTCAATTTCTTTGACTAGGGCCCTGGTGCTTTCCCTTGCGAGGTTTTCTGTGCAAGGCATATGCAGCAGCCATCATCAAAGGAGTCATTGAACATGTTTGCTATTCTGTATCTGGTTCTTAAAGTTAGGTTAAACTGCACATTTGCTGTCCCATATTGTTCTGGGTCAATGTTCCGCAAGAGATGTGTTCCCAGAAAAAATAAGCAACATGCACACTGCTCCTTCACAACTACAAATGGGTCAGAGTCAAATAAAATGGGACTTGCTCTTCTGTAGTTTGGCTTGAAATTATCATACATTTGGATTATTTGTTCAATTCAATTTGAATTAGCTGCTCACCAATCTTTTAAATATCAAATTGTGTTATTATTTTCTCTGGAACTCGCAATGATATCAGCTGGCATCATTATATCATTCGTTTGGCTCTTCTGCACTGATGATATCAATTCACATTCAGATTGCGTGATTAATGATTTCCGGGATGGCCTTCACGTTTAACATGTGTTACAGTAATTTTACTCCTAATTATAATAATGGTTATTTTCTAACACGCTTAATGGCAGAGACCAGTTTCTAAGCGCAACCGTTACTACGCGTTGTCTGGCTACCAAAACAAATGCGTTGCCCCTGAACTATCCTCCTGGCCCAACTCATGTGTTTACTCAAAAATATAAGGTTTCTTTATGGTATTACAATTAGCTTTCTCAGAGAAGGTGCAATCTGCCAGTGAAAGAAGCTGGTCTGGAGTAAAGATTTTCTTGACGGGGTTCCCAGCTTTCCAATAAATGTCTGTTTGGTTCTGACAAATCTTTTCACTCAAGCCCACCCTCGATCAATTTCATGTGTCTGGATTTGGAGAGTCGTTCTTTCTTGTGGAAATGGGATGCGTGCTGGGCTGGGTAGTGTTTCTTGGAGAGTTAGAGACATAAGGGTCCTATTCCAACGTCATTTTATGAGTATATCAGTCCGTAGAGTATGCAATTTCCCCCCACGCAGGCAAATGTACAATACGAGGATCTGGTGAGGTATCTCTTAGTCTGTCTTATGAATTCTGATTAGAGACACGTTTACTAGTTCTCCTTCTGCGCCTCTTTTTGCCTTCGAAGAGGAAAGCCAACCATCAGGAATAATGAACAGCTATTCTGACCTACTGATAGGTCTGAGCACCTAATAATGCTTCTTTAATGGCAGTTCATTAAACCTTCACAATATGCACATTATAATTTCCTTCCTTTAAACATGATAAATTGTGTCGTTGTCAATAGAGGAAGGAAACACTGCTGATCTCTTATTGGTGAAAAGCGTGAGCCGGCCCTGGAACACAAAGGCAGCAGGTCTTCCTGAAGCTCTCTGCGGAAGATTGTATGGGAAACCTGGGTCCATGTTTCATCAGCTTCCATGACCCATTGTAATAACAGTGCTGACTCGCCATTTTGTAATTCTTCTATTTCTCAGGAGACAGTCCTTATTTTTAGTTCTTTTGAGTATGGCATAAATCACTGCTGGCTAATTGCACTGAACACAGCCCTCCTTTGAAGTGCACTGACACGAAGACCACGGCCCCACTTTCTCAACACTGAATAGCATTAGCCTCGAGCAGCACTTTCTGATTGTTCATCTGATTTCTGGCAATAGTGTTGGCCTTTAGATTTAAAAGAGGGCTTTTCAGAACCAAATGCAATGCTGCTTTCCCAAAAATAGATGATGCTTGTCCGCAGTAGTATCACATCACCGAGAGAGAGATAACGTAAGTGATATCACACAACGTTATACCTTGACTGCATGGCAGAAACTGACATCACTTGACTTTGGCGCCAATGGCAGGTTGCGATACAGCTTTTAAAAACCTGATTGCTGACATTTGAAGTATATGATCAGACACATCCTCCTTTTGGAGCACCACATTTTGCAGTATGTGGGCTGTAGCAACATTCAAGCCACAATAGAGGGGGCTGTAGCAACATTCAAGCCACCCTAGATAATTGTCTTCATAGCTTGGAGCAAAGGCAAAGCAAACCTTCACAAAAGTGAATATTCGAGGATTTCATATCCCAACGTTGGCTGACCCACAAGTGCTTGTGGGTTACATTTGAGGGTACAGACCTCTCCGTGTTATACCCTTCAAAATCTCCTCATGCCCCACACTGGCTACTACTGCTATCCAGGGAATCCACGCCCATCACCCAAAGAATAACCTACACGTGTTTGTCTTTTTCCAGTAAACAAGCTACTGCCAGCGCCCAGTAGGGCAGTTGGTCATGGTAAAGGGTCCAGAAAGTGATGGCAGTAGTCAGTTCTACTTTGTCATCCCTAATTTGAACCCCTGTGTGACCGCAAACATTCACGGATGACGCTCCAGAAATGTGTGAGTTGCTGGAGGGAACATCCAAGAAACACCCAGACGTCAGTTATTCAGTGAACATGTTCACCCAGCACTACCGTCCACACAGCAATGGTGCCAGCAATGCTGTGCATTCTATTATGAGGTATGGGTCTTTCATCCGAGAGGATTCTGTGTATGCAGAATCAACTTCCAACGTCTGCTCGCTTCTACCCCTTAATAACGTCCATGATGTATCTACTCCCTATGGGTAAATAGTATGAAAGCCTGGGTGTGAATATCCCGGGCCCTATTGCTGATTTACTACGGTCCACATTATTTAATCATCAAGTAATATTTGCAGATATTTCATTTCATTTCATTCATACTTTATTTCGGCACAATTTCACATCAAACACATTATACAATCACAATACAACATTCTTACAGTCTTCAAACAGAAAATGTCACACAACATCAACAGCAAAATTGCCATATCCAGGTAGTGCCATGCATAGCCCCCGAAGGTATACCATGAGAGGAACAAAATCATAAAAAGTAATTCAAAAGAACATTTTTCCTAAAAGCAGTATTAAAAAAGGCTACAAACGCTGTTGCAGATACATGGAAGTATCTTGAACAATTTTGGAGAAAAAAACATTTACAGGCCACATAATAGGAATGGGTGTAGGAGACGACAACATTGTAGTGGGCTATCCCCGGGCAGTCCTCTGCTGTCCATTACAGCGTCCCATCATTACTGGTTTGAAGTTTCTGCTGTGGCGGGACGTTTCACCTTTCACCACCTCTTTGCGGGGAATGATCACACATTGTGACTTGCTACATTTTAATTCAGCCCCTCCCACTGCATTGCCAGTTCCAAATACCTTTTTATTACTATGGAGCCAATGGCAAAGAGATGAAATCCAGCCAAATTCAGACAAGCTCGGAGTTGAGGGGCTCCACATGTCGCCCCTGTCGTGAGAATGCACATAGCATCCCTATCATGACAGGGTCATTCCTCACTATAATCCCATAGCCTCCCTATCCTGAAAGGGTCATATCCTCACTATAATCCCATTAGCCTCCCTATCCTGACAGGGTCATATCCTCAATATAATCCATAGACTCCCTAGCCTGACAGGGTCATATCCTCGCTATAATCCATAGCCTCCCTATCCTGACAGGGTCATAACCTCCCTATAATCCATAGCCTCCCTATCCAGACAGGGTAATATCCTCACTATAATCCATAGCCTCTCTATCCTGACAGGGTCATATCCTCACTATAATCCCATAGCCTCCCTATCCGGACAGGCTCATATCCTCACTATAATCCATAGCCTCTCTATCCTGACAGGGTCATATCCTCACTATAATCCATAGCCTCCCTATCCGGACAGGCTCATATCCTCACTATAATCCATAGCCTCCCTATCCTGACAGGGTCATATCCTCACTATAATCCATAGCCTCCCTATCCGGACAGGGTAATATCCTCACTATACTCCATACCATCCCTATCCTGACAGGGTCATATCCTCACTATAATCCCATAGATGGGTAAAGCTCATAGCAGAGGGCACCTTTTTCCAGTGACTAGAGGGGTAAGAGCATCTGGACCGTTATCATAAAATGGGAATAACTGCTGTCCTCCTCATTGAGGAGATATTATGTGGGCTGGCTGATAACTCTGTCGGTAGTAGGCTACCCCGTGAGTTAAGGGCCTTGGACATAGTGAGGATGCGTAACAAGAGAGGCAGTGCCACTAAATAAAAGATTTGGTGCACCGTGCTGGGTAATACCACCACTTGCACCTGCTGTTTAAAGGCACAGGTGCTCGTAGTGATTTTTTTGTTGTCATTTGTGTTACCAAAGTTCAAGAACTGTCAGTAAATTATTTCAGTATGTGAGACGTGAAAGGGAGCTCTGTAGAGAGCTGTTCTGCACTTTCCCTGGTGGCCACTTGTTTATAGAGGTCACTTTCAGTGGCTGGTCCAGAGGCAGAGGGATGTGGAGGGGGGCAAATTGGGGCAGGGAGCTGTTAGGCAGCATAGACTAGTGCAGGATAGGGTGGGCAGTGCTAACCAGTGCTGTGTCCAGACTCTTTTGACTGGGGTGGCCCAACTGGGGCACTGACTTATGCAGGCGTGGCATGAAGTATCGAACGCTCACACACACACACATGATCTTAGTTTAGGATAATGAGGTGGCAGCTGGGCTGGCTAGTTCCGGGGGTAGCAGATACCACCGCAGGCCACTCCCCGGACAGGCCACTGGCACACACTTATGGCAAGTTAGTCGCAGAGACTGCTGTCTTGTACCAGTCAATAAAGGCAGCCTTCTCTTGCCATGGATTGACTCTACACCATCCCAAGGGTGCTACTGAACAGTCATCATTCTGTAATGAAGTCCTACCTCATTATGGAAAAGGGCAAATAGCCATTTGGTTGTAGCTCCTGGGCTTCTATCTGTTGCTACAACCAAAAGACCGGGGCTATAGCCCCCTCAGCCACTCCCCTCTAGCTACACCTCTGGGCAAAGGCATAATAGATCCGTCTTTCCCTGAGGTAGATTCCAATATTGCCCAGTAGGAAGGGGGTGCCGTATACATCATTTGGTCTGCGTCGGAAACAAAACTCTGCCTGAATGATGGTTTTGCCCAGCTCTTTCGGGGTGGAGCAGGAACGTGCCCCCCATATTATTAAACTCAATCCACTCACTTGATAAAATATGGCACCCCGCGAACGCTCTACCGCTATTGATCGGCTTGTCCTAAAATGCTGCCTCATTCATTATGGCTTGATTTAAACAGGTGGAACACTCGGAAAGGTCATTCGTATTTTCCCCTTCACTTTCTGTTGAACAACACCCCTGATTCTATTACCGCCATTTCCAAATCAATGCTGTTGTGTGTTCCTCGTCGGGATCTCTGGAGCATAGCTGGAATCGATGCTTCTCTCCTTGCCCCTAGTGCTCGGTGCACACTTCAGAAAAACACTTGCAGGCAAGCAATTCCTTTAAAAATAAAAAAAAAAGCATGTTCTCATTAATGCAGCAGAAATGCAACACCCTTTGAGAGGCGCACACACAGGAGCCTCCATCAATGGCATGATGTCAGATCCTTGCAATCGCAGGCTGCATTCATTAGAGCAGATCGATCCGGAGGTGTTTCCTCGTCAAAGATGAATTTGCAGTCTGGAAGAGGTGTGCTAGGCAAAATATGCACAGGCAAATTGATGATTAGGCCCCGGTGACGCACCTCTCTGTCTATGGAGATGGACCATGCCACACCACATTAACCTGCATCCGGGTAAACAGTGGCGGCTAACCATCTATAGGGTAGGTTTGGCCTACACAGCAGTTACAGTTGAAGTTTTTATTTTTGTTGTCTTTTTTAAAATGCAATGCATGTGTATGCATTAAAGCACAGATCAAGCAAAAAGGGTACGGAGCAATCATGGACCCAACTTCCTAAAATCAGGGAATTTGTGCACCCTGGGGCCCACAGCTGTGTGGCGCTTTATAAAAATGGAAATACAAAATAAATAAATAAATAAATAAATAAAACAATATGAATGTACACGAAATGCAATTGTGTAATGGTGACAGACCGTTCTTTGTATCCCGAGCATAGATGAGCACACCAGGCAGCAGGCTCAGTCAAGATGGCTGCACAACCGGCTCTGCCCACTATCTACCGACCTTCAACAGGACTGCATGTGCCATGGCTGACCCTAGCCCATCCCCTGTATGCCCTCCTGAGAGCAGCCTTACAGTGTTGCCATCTCTCTCCGGCTCCCACACGCTTTCTCCTTTCCGTCTGCAATGTGTGGGCTGCACCTCTGAAGTGCATCGCTCTGTGAAGAAACCACAACTCAGAAACACAGACAGAATTGATAAGAAGAGCACGTGGGCTTGGACATACATGAGTTAGCTTGCTTAATTTAGGACATCAACCTTTTATTATGTCGATGTTCTTTTTATCTATAGAGATACAAAAATAGGGTGATGGATAACCCACCCTATAGTTAAGTTGACTCCAGATAGGCAACACTATGACGCGGATAGTTCGTAACCATTCTTCATGCTGGCTCCAGCCAATGGAAGCTGGAATCCAAAACACCTGCTGAGCCTAACAATGCAGACCTCTACCTACATTATTGACTTTCTGTGGCTAATAACTTTTCAACTGTTTCAAAATTCAAAGTTAACATTGTTCAAACAATTGTTTGTACCAGGGGCCCAACAACTGGAACATGTAGGGGTGTAGTGCCAACCTGATGAATAATTCAAGTCATATTGCCCCAAATAGAACATTTTTTTGTCGCCTTTTGCATTTGTAGATCCATAAGTTAAATATGCAATGTGCAAAGTTATCTGATGACCACAGCCAAAGCACAGGATGCTTTTTCATGAATTTGCTTTGTGAGTGGCAAAAAGTCCAGTAGTGCCCTTTTTTTGGTTTGGAAATAACGTTTGATTCTGGACCGTTTATGATTGACATTTTACAAAGAATAATTACCTAAAAGTCATTAATGAAACACACAGCTGTGTTCTAGCATACTCCCATTCATTTTACCATGGAGAAAAGTGTGCTTCCATTAAATATACAGAGTACAAAAACCACTTGACGTATTTGCACCAAACAAGGAAAAACTTGGGCACAAAGTGCTTTAGATGTTACTTTCGTTCGTCTGGGCTCAAACTGTGCTTAAGTTATGAAATAATTTGAAAGAAAGGTGGGCGCCCAGTCCCGAAACACATTTTTGGATCTTCCATGGTGTATTATGTCAGTGAGGATTTTCAGAAATGAAAAACCGCTATTTGTTTCCCCTTGATGAGAGAGATTCCCGCAGTCATCTCAGGAAAATGGAAAATGCTCAAAATAATATTTGTAGGAGGTGAAGGGTTAAAGGGGCGGATTCATATGAGGATAGCAGTGTGAAGGTGGAAAGAGGACCACATGTGTAGTGAGAGAGTTGAGGGGGCTTTGGGGAGTCTGCTTGTTCCACACCATTTACGTCTTACCTAGGGAGCGCAGGTTGATTTCTGGATCCCCAAGAAAAAAAGCGTGACACGTGAACCAGCGAGGGAAAGGGGATAAAGGGAGAGGGTAAGTGAGGATTTACACAAGGGGGAGACCTAGAAAGGAGGAGGGGGTACATTGAGTGCTGCAGTCAAATGTGGAAGGTTTTTAAATAAATTGTTAAGCATTTTCCCATACCCACGGTAACTCGCCATATTTATTTTTATAAATGTGAGTCGTTTATGCAGTAAAATCGCCGTCAATTTGCAGTAAGTCCACTGTAATTTTACATAGAAACTAAGGGAGGGACCAAACAAAATATTTTCAAAATATATTCCAACATATGGAAGGGACCACCAACATTAGTACAGGGCCCAGGGCCAGTTAAATGTCATAATTTAATAGTGAGGAGGATATGGGCTTTGACTGTAGGCCTGACCACTGGCCATGGCTTCACTATTTTGACCTATTTCGTAGGACAGTGGGCAGGGCCAAAGTCCATGGGCGATGGCATTTAGTACATTACTAGGCATGGGTAACTGGGTGACAGCAGAGTGAGCAGTCTATGGGCCTCAGCATGAGAACCTGGCCTCCGGCTATGGGTGGTGTAATGTGGGTCATGACAATAGGCCTCAGGATTTAGTCATTTTACCCTATTGTTGCACTGCGGACAGTGGGCACTGTAGAAGGCTGTGGATACTAGCTGTGGCAAAAGGACAAGGCCAATGGTATCTGGATACTTAATAGGCAAGGGGATGTGGGAATTGGGTATGGACAGTAGGGCTCTGTCTTTCACAACAATTGGTACTAAAAGGGCAACATCCACAAAGATATGGCATGACAAAACCCTTTAGCTTCAGTGAAAAACCTTTAGTTAATGCAAAGATGAGATGATCCGATGCATTGCAGCAAAGCATATCAAAATCCATGGGTGTGTGAAGTGATAATCATCTCAACTTATCTCAGCCATGAGCATATACTTCACATCACAGCAGGGATTAACAATTAGATAACATATGAGCTAACAGGGACATCTACTGAGGGGGGGGCTCTCAGTTAAGACGTTACGATGGTCATCATGTCTCAATGGAATGGATGAGACTTTTTGATATCTGGACTGCCAAACCAAATATGAGAAATGATGGAAATGAGAATAAGCTTGCTTGAAAGTCATTACAGTGATATAAGAAGGGTGGGCTTTTACTTCCTCGTCCCAGTGAAATATGCTCTTTGTCAGCAATATCTCTCATTCCCTTCCTTGTGGCAAGTCACTCATACCTGCCCTCATCACGTTCCCTTCTGCTCTCTATCCTCAACGTCACTTCTGTTCCGGGACTTTGTGCTCGTACTTCTGTTGTAGATCCCTCATGTTCTTCCTCGTCATGGTCCCTCATGTTATTCCCTATCTCTGGCCCTCATGCTCTTTTTCATCGAGATTCCTTGTGCTCTTCCTCTATGAAGTCCCATATGCTGCCCTTCTCATTGCAGTCCCTCATCCATCACTGATCAGTTCAAACATTTCTAGGTGCTCACACCAGCCAGGTCTCCAAAAAACCCAGAGTGCACTCATTGGAGGTTATCAAGCAACACGTTCCTACAGCCGGTCTGTATTTGATTTAGTTAGTCATAATCATTGTTTTTGTTCTGTATACACTGGTAGTATTATACCTATTAGATTACTGATATGTATGGAATGCTCTTTGTACATTAAATTCTATACCTCATGAAGCCTTGGCTAATTGTGAATACTGTTAACTTCACCACATCATATCTAGCAGTGTAATGCTTTGAGCTCGGTCGAGCTATGAAAAGAAAAGTAAAGGCTGACGTTCAGGTTCAGTGCATAGCACAGACGTTTTTATGGGCGGGCAAAAGGCGCACGTGCCTGACGATTGAAAACAGCAGTATTCATGGTTTGTTTGCAAAACTAAAGTAACACATACTACCATTGTATGGTGCACTGCTGAGATGGTAAAGCTGATGCCAGGCTGTTGCTCACAAGTACATTCTGCTTAGATCAATGAATCCTACAATACCTGTTGGCCTCACTGTTATACACACAGTTTGTCCATTCATGATAGCACATCTCCTGTAATATTCTCAGTCGTCTGTGGGGAATATATAGATCACATGCCATACCGAAAGTTGAAATGCATATTGATAAATGTGGGTGCCATGTTTGCTTAGAACATTGCTCCTTTTTTTAAGAACTCCTTGCAGAGATTTGCGTTTATATGTCAGATCACAGTACCAAATTTCAGCAAGGCTGCCTCAGCCTTTCCTATGTCTGAGGTGGATGAACGTGCATGTATATATACTTTTGTTTAGGAGCACTTACTGGAGGCTACACAGTAAAGTATTTGCACCAGTTAGCGCTAGCTGTAAAAAGTAACACAGCATCAGTCTGGTGCAGGTCTAGAGATGTATTCCTCCGAATGAGGTGTGTTAAAACTGGCAGAGACCCCCAAATGAGGAGCATAGAGTCTTAGTAGGGAGAGGTGATTAGGATATTAAAATCGAGAAACTGGAACCAAAGTATTGAGGGTCATATCCCAGCATTGCCAGCGGAAGATACAGTGATCCTAGACAAATCATTTTATGTCACTGTATAGTACCGTGATATCTTCTGTGAAAAAAGATTTCCTTTCTCACTTACTAGTGGCATTGTTTAGCCCATTACCTGATTGTTCTTTTCATATAGGCCATTTGAAGGGAAGGGGTTCTAGACTAAAGAGAGCAGACCAAATGTCACAGGCCGCTGGCGAGCATATTTTCAGATCTGCTCATTTGGCAAGAAAAGTGTCTGCTTTCTTATTCAATTTCAAAGGTTCTTCTGCACACACATCATAAATAACAGTCCTCAGTTCTGTGTGTTGGGTTTATGTAAAGCATTAAAATACAAGGGAAAATCCCAGATAAACTTTTAAGCACCTATCAATTAATATTATGGTGCTTGTATGCCTGCCTTGGTGACGGCTCCTCTTACACAATATGTGCAATCCTGGTCAACTCATTTAATTTTGTGTTGCCTAACCTATCAACATTTGCCTCTAAGAGTAATTTAGTTCTGATGGGTATGCCCTTCACTCTTGTTTTAACTGGCTAAAGTTTTTTTTTTTATATGATAATGTATTTATTTTATTTATTTTTTACATTTGTATAGCGCACTAACAGCCCATGGGCATCGTGGCACTGTTACTTGAGGGGAACTTAGTTACAGGGAAGGTGCAAGTGGGTTAGTCATACATGTTGAACATTTATACATAATTGATCATAGGTTACACTTTGCAGGTAAACAGAAGATACAGTAATTACTCAGTGAGGTGAAAGTGGTGTTAATCATGCAAGTAATGTGGTTAATACTGACGCACTAGGGACTATTGATTTGTTTCAAATCACAAAGTCATTAATTTCTTTGCAGACAAATGGCAATGCCACTTCAAAACTTTGTACCCACAATCTATGCAATCTATCTACATGCTTGAGTACATTTATTGAGACTGATAATCTAAGTCTTCTCTCTATGTGTGCCTTTTTCATACTGCTACTTACCTGTGTTCTGCATCAGATAAACAACCTTTCTCGTGGCTACTGTTGCCAAAATGTGTCACTGTAACTATGCTTGAACGCAAGTACCCCATTCATGAACTGAACATGGTGCCCTTCAAATGCTGCTTTATTAGTATTCAGATTCCAGCAAGGCTGAAGTGGGGTACTGGGACTAGTAGGGAGTAACCATGCATATTTTCATTGCTGCAAGACAGAATATCATGCTGTGGGTTATGAGCATGATGAGGGGGGCGGTGGGGGAGGTGCAACCACAGAGATTCTGGATCCAGTAATTTCTTTGCTTCAGAGGGGGGACCCAAAGGAATCTCTGCCCGAGCCCCATAATCTCTTAAAATGGCCCTGGTTTAACGTCTACCTTCGCCATTTGTATTCAAAAAGGCCAGTAACATATCCATGGTCAGGGAGACATGCACACATAGTACAGGATACATATCATGTCAATGTCACCGAAAAGGTGCAGTGGGTTCGCACGGGAGGGAGCCAATTCAGCCCCGGTAGCAGAGTTGTAAATATATTGTAAATACAACGTTTTTATGTGGTGTTATTTGTCAATGTTCTTTTAAAGTGAGCTGATTCACAAGCAGATCATTTTCTTTCTTAGATGCAAAAAATGGTATAAGTGGGAATCTTGGGTGAACTCTTAGGTGTCCTGGTTCAACAGCCAGCAAGACTCTTTCTTCCTTTGTTTATTTGTTACACTATTTCTATTTGCAGATATTGTATGGCAAACAAAATCAATATTTAATTTCAATCTTGTTATCATTGCATACAACCTTTGGAAACTTAAAAAAAAATAGCTATACATCGCACAGACAGACGAGACAGACATAAGGACAGTGGTTGAAGTGTAGGAAAAGATGTAATGGACCTATGTTCCCTATTAGCCTGACCCTGCTCCCGACAAACCCCCATCGCCACGCCCCCACCGGCGCACAATACAAACCCCCAAACATATGTGCCTGCTATTTAAGGGAACTTTCAATGCAAGTTTCAATTTCTTCATAAACTTTTATTTTAAAATTAAAAAAACTCAGAATGCTTTATTTTTAATATAAAAGCATAGGAACAGTACAACTTAATTAAAAAAAAGAATAGGCGCACTGCTCCCTACCGCTTCCACCCACTGTGACCACTGCCTAATGAGGGCAGTCACAATGATGTGAACTACAACAAAACACTGTTTGCATTCATGAGCCCCATGAGTCGCTGCCTAGAAGCTCAGCTAGTTTTGTTCAGCTTTTCCTAATGACGAGGTTGCTGAAAGGAGTACATTTTAAGTTAGATAGCTCTGGTGCCTGTGTGAAGAGTACTTTGTACATTGTCAATAATCTTCTGTCTGTTAGGACCAAGATTACAGGTAATAGTCTTCACCTCGACCCATTATTGTCATTTGCTACCATCTAAAAGCAGCTATGATGCCTTTCAAGACAGTATCCATGAGGAGGGAGCAATGGAAAATCTTTCTCTCTGCAAGTAGCGTTAGCTCTTTCATCAGTTCTATGCTCGACACCCACACCTTGCATGTGTCCTTCAATCAAAGAGACAATTATTCATGTTTAGGTTGCATGCATCATACACTGTTCAGGCAATACGAATACTGAACCTGATTGTTTTCATGAGGGGTTTGGATTCACTCTTTATCCAGGTTGAGCATCATTATTTCCAACATATTTCTTTTTTTAGCGCTGGCGTCACTGAAGACTCATATGGAGTCACACAAATGTTCTCCCCTGTTCCCAGAGTGAGTCAAGAACCAGACCGTGTATAGGAAATATATATGTATTTATTTGGATTGTATGTAATAGAAAACACACTAAACTATATATGCCACCTTCTTTGTGGCTCACCATTAACTTTTTGTTACACAAGTGAATTACACCAATGGGTTAGGAAAAACACAAATTACAATACTTTTCTTTCTGTAAATTTCACTTCAAGAACTAATTAAACTGCTCACAACAGAAAAAGAAAACAATTACGTATGCAATGCGGAGCAATTTCTGTTTTCCTTGCGCTTAAAAGGCTAGCAGTTTATGTAGTAAAGCAATGTCCATACTTTGGTTAGGTTGCTTATAAGTAAGTTTACTTCCAGTTCTTCAGTTACATGTCACAGGACATAAAGACATAAGATAGATACTAAGATAGATAGATCACCGGCACCCATCACCCAGGGAGGGAGGGACCAACTGACCCCTAAACAGAACACCCAGCACAGCCTTCTCTCACTCATACATCAACATTCCACTTGGTTCTTGCATGACATCACAGTACCAAGTGGCTAGCTCAGCTGGCTCAGGCAGTGCCTGAAGAGTGTGACATAACAGTTTAGCTTTACATATTTGTGCAAATGCATATGGCAATTATTATTTCACCCACACCATCACTTTAAAATAAACCCATGCGTGATTCAGCAATTTTGTTTTTCAAACCACCCCACCACGCCCCACTTTGGTCTGTTTTGGTGAAGTCTGAGAGAAAGATTAGGTTGATTGAAACATTTTGGATTTCAGATCCCCTTCACTTATAGGCCTGTGTTATGGAAGCTGGACAGCAACAATGGGGATGATTTTAGCATTTTGGATTTCAGACTCCCTTCCATGTAAAAGGCCTGTGTTAGGGAAGATGGACAACAGAAATTGGGATGGTTTGGGAATGTCGGTTGTCAGACCCCCTCCACTTAAAGGACTATGTTGGAGAAGCTAGATAGCAAAAATTGGGATGATTGGACAATTTTGGGATTTCAGACCCCCCTCCACTTTAAGACCTAAATTGGGGAATCTGGGTAGCAAAAATTGGGATTGGAAAATGTTGGCATTTCAGACGCCCCTCCACTTAAAGGCCTGTGTTGGGGATGCTGGATAGCAGAAATTGGGATGATTGGATAATTTGGGATTTCAGACCCCCCTCCACTTTAAGACCTAAGTTGGGGAAGCTGGGTAGCAAAAATTGGGATTGGAAAATGTTGGCATTTCAGAACCGCCTCCACTTAAAGGCCTGTGTTGGGGATGCTGGATAGCAGAAATTGGGATGATTGGATAATTTGGGATTTCAGACCCCCATCAATTTATAGGCCTGTGTTGGGGAAGCTGGCAGTTTACAGATGTGTTTAATTGATGGACAAAGACACCCCACTTCCTAAAGAAGTTGGGACAATGTGAAAAATAGTACACCCAAACTAAATGACAGTCTTTAGTTTTCAGCACACGCCGGGAATGAATTTGGAATTTTAACAAAAATAACCCCATGGTGTTCTGACAAGAATATTAATTAAATTAATATTTTTAGTTAATTAGGCTAAAGGTCTACACAGTTTTGCCCCTCCCCCACCCACTATAAAGGGAAATAATTTAAGGCAAGCAGATTCCCCCACCTTTTGGTCTCAATTCTACTTACACAGAACATGTCTGTTTAACATTCAAGAAAGCCAGCTGCATGTAAGGACCCTCTGGAAGGATTGGGTGGGGTCTGTTCACTCCACTCTCAAGGATGGCCTCCAGCTCTCCACCACTTGACTCAGTCAGCTGTTAGGCCTTTCCATAAGTAGGCAGATCCACCCATAGGCAATCTCTGCAAAATCTCCTTTTGGTGTTTTTGGCAGCTGTCAGATGTTACATTTCAGCAGCTCTCCTTGTCCTCGTTGTGCATCCACTTATATGGCAGTAATGACAACATCAAGTTTACTATCTTGTGAAGTACCCTGCAATAGTTCTCACAAATAGGATTGGACAGTTACACTTCTCTCTCCTCCCAGGTCCAGCCCACCTCTAAGGATAGGTTTTGGAGTCTGGAGCAGACATGTGGCAATTCCCACTCGTAATCACCATGTGTTCTCATGTCAAATTCTTGGCTAAAACTAGTTATGTATCAAAATCTTTGTGATTTACCAGTAACTTGCTATATATATATATATATATATATATATATATATATATATATATATATATATATATATATATATATTCTGATTCAAATAATCAGGGGAATTTAATAAAACAACATCCAGGTCCGCACCATGTTGGATGGCTGTTTGGCAATTTTCTGCTGTGGTTCAAAAAACATAATCATTAGGAACATGCAATTTATTATCATTATTCCTAATTTCACATGCCAACCGTTCGCCAACTCTCAAATTTTGAATATTTTCATATCAGAAAGAAACCCATTTTAGATGGCCATTACAGTTCCCTGAGTCATAGGTGGTGAATATTATATCACTAAAATTGACTGGAAATTACCTAAAAATATATGTCTATAAAGAAAGTACGATTTATGTTTGCCGAGAAAAAGGCCAAAGTCACAATAGTTCTTTTAAACAAAGGGAATCGTCATATGTATAAATATGAGTGTACCTTCCTCCAAGCTATTTGTCTCTCTCGGCCAGTGTTTTATTAGTTTGTTTGAAGTTGGTTGCCTGAAGTTGTAAATAGCTGGGGTGCACCAGCTAGAGCTAGAGCACTTGGCCTGCTGAGAACTGCCCTTTCAAAGACACCAATCTAGGTTAAGTCTGTTTTCAACACATCTTAGAAGCCACACTTTATTACAGTTGTAAACAGCTGGGGGGATGTAAAACCCAGGCTTGCAGTGTGGGAGTTCTTTATGAAGTTTGCCCAGAGCCCCAACATTTGTCCTTCGCTGAAATTGACTCCTATTTTGCATTTCCTTACATCAGCCTTGATTCCTTGTGTTTTCAGGGTCCACTTTGCCTTTTTGCTGAAATTACTTGGCTGTTTCTTTCAGCCATTAATAAAATACACTTTGTTTTCCTGCTGAAAAGTGAGTCTGAATTGTCACATGTCACCACCTTTTGAAGGGTGGCAGTTTCAGTGAAAATGCTGCATTTTACTTCTCAGCAGTAATGTGATGTTCTTTTTGAATCTGAACTTGGATTATGTTTTTGTTTTAGCCTTCTCTGGATTTCCCATGCAAAGACAACCGCATAGTCTGCCTAAATAAGCCTACAGGAACTTTCAATGCCCACCAAGTAGGCTTTTCTTTATAAATGTGTTGCCTGTATTTGTCATACAAAGCATAATCTACCTTACTTTTTGTCAACACATCATCTTTTCCCTGACATCTTTATGTTGGCAGTGGGACATTTTTCTCATGTCTTATTTTATCTTGCAAACACACATGCAAAGCCATTTTTGTTTCAGTGTTTAAAAATCCTGTTTTTCATGTGAAAAGGACTTTTGCATTTCTTCTTCCATTGTGAATTAAAATGCTGCTTTTCCTTTGCCAATGACAGGTAGGCCTTTTTCACATGGCCCTTCAGTTCCATTCATTTGGGGCCTTTGACTACGCCCCACAATAGTCTAGGTGTGTATTACTGGGGCATGGTAGTTTTAACTGTGCCTCGTCAAGTCTACAGAAAACATGATACGTGTTATTATGTGTCTGGCCTACATTGGGAAGCCATTTTTGACATTTTTTCTTAGGGTGACATTGCATTTTTAATGGCAAAGTGGTAAGATAGCTCAGAAGTTTGAGCACTCGCTGCACTGATCTGTGTGTGATCCGCAGGTCGCATTTTCAAAACGTGGCATGGCCAGATCAGCATTTCACTCATCCAAGGTTGAAAAATGTTTAACAACTTCAGTTGGGATGCTAATTGTATGTAAATATGTGCTATATACAGCACTTTTGCCAAAGCTCTATATTAATAACAAATCATCATTAAATATAGCATTAATTCTCCTGTGCACTGTAGTGGCTTGGATCTATTGGATTTTCTGATAATGTATTATTGCAGCAACTGGTAATGCAGGGGCTCTACATTTCATAAAATGACAATACATCGAATACAGCTGTAATTGACATGATAAGGAAGTAACTGGACATACAATGCTGAAGTGGCATATCTATTGCAGTGCATCTGCCTATGTTCGTCTATTGGATCTAAGCATTTGATAGCATGACCCCATCCATGGCATATGAAGGCAGCACCCTTGTTAAAATGTGGTTGGTATCTAAAATATTCGTGTCTTCTTTAGTACATATTTAGTATTTTAAAATGTTTACATGTATGTACTTGTTTTATGCCCACAAGCCACTTCTGGTGATGTCACCAGGGTAAAGAGGAATTAATGCCATCTGGGGCAAAGATCAAGTGACATCACTTCCTGTGACACCATCATATCCGTGATGCCACATCCACTACCCCTCGCAATTCGGTGAATCAATGTCATTGAGAAGAGGTATGTATTATGGCTTGGAGATAAAAGATATTTGGTTTCACTAGACTTTGATCTTGCAAAGTCTCATGTGCAGCTAATGGTGACCGTTCACGTTGAGCCGGGGACTGGTCCCAGTTGATGCACAATGGGTGCCAAAATCCTATTTGAATGTTGTAGTTTTCCGAGCTTGCTTGCATTATTTATGGTTCACTGGGTGGGACGTTAAAGGGAAGAGTCCAAACATTGACCCGATAGATTTCATGTTCATTCCATTGACTGATCTTGAGTTGCTGCATTGATTGACTGCCTCTACTTCTAGTTTCCTCACAGCAAACTCATTCATGTACTATGCCTAAAAATGACTTGCCGCTTCTGAATAACACAAATATAGAATCGAAATTCTTTCAGTGAATTCATTCTCACACAAGATCAGTTTGGATGGAGAGCTCCAGATTCGGAGAACTGTCATTCTGCTGCTTCATACTGTGCCTTGGCTATTCCTCCAGCCATTATGGTCTTGTACCATCTTTTCCCTGACATCTTTATGTTGGCAGGGGGACATTTTTCTCATGTCTTGTTTTATCTTGCAGACTCACATGCAAAGCCATTTTTGTTTCAGTGTTTAAAAATCCTGTTTTTTGTGTGAAAGGGACCTTTGGATTTCTTCTTCCCTTGTGAATTAAAATGCTGTTTTTCCTTTGCGAATGACAGGTAGGCCTTTTTCACATGGCCCTTCAGTTCCATTCATTTGGGGCCTTTGACTACACCCCACAATAGTCTAGGTATGTATTACTGTGGCATGGTAGTTTTAACTGTGCCTCATCAAGTCTACAGAAAACATGATACGTGTTATTATTTGTCTGGCCTACATTGTGAAGCCAATTTTGACATGTTTTCTTATGGTGACATTGCATTTTTAATAGCAAAGTGGTAAAATAGCTCAGAAGTTTGAGCACTCGCTGCACTGATCTGTGTGTGATCCGCAGGTCGCATGTTCAAAACGTGGCAAGGCCAGATCAGCATTTCACTCATCCAAGGTTGAAAAATGTGTACCAACTTCAGTTGGGATGCTAATTGTATGTAAATATGTGCTATATACAGCGCTTTTGCCAAAGCTCTATATTAATAACAAATCATCATTAAATATAGCATTAATTCTCCCGTGCACTGTAGTGGCTTGGATCTATTGGATTTTCTGATAATTTATTATTGCAGCAACTGGTAATGCAGGGGCTCTACATTTCATAAAATGACAATACATGGAATACAGCTGTAATTGGCATAATGTGGAAGTAACTGGACATACAATGCTGAAGTGGCATATCTATTGCAGTGCATCTGCCTATGTTGGTCTATTGGGTCTAAGCATTTGGTATCATGACCCCATCCATGGCATATGAAGGCAGCACCCTTGTTAAAATGTGGTTGGTATCTAAAATATTCTTGTCTTCTTTAGTACATATTTAGTATTTTAAAATGTTTACATGTATTTACTTGTTTTATGCCCACAAGCCACTTCTGGTGATGTCACCAGGGTAAAGAGGAATTAATGCCATCTGGGGAAAAGGTCAAGTGACATCACTTCCTGTGACACCATCATATCCGTGATGCCACATCCGCTACCCCTCACAATTCAGTGAATCAATGTCCCTGAGAAGAGGTGTTTATTATGGCTTGGAGATAAAAGGTATTTGTTTTCACTAGACTTTGATCTTGCAAAGTCTCATGTGCAGCTAATGGTGACCATTTACGTTGAGCCGGGACTGGTCCCAGTTGATGCACAATGGGTGCCAACATCCTATTTGAATGTTGTAGTTTTCCGAGCTTGCTTGTATTATTTATGGTTCACTGGGTGGGACGTTAAAGGGAGGAGTCCAAACATTGACCCGATAGATTTCATGTTCATTCCATTGACTGATCTTAGTTGCTGCATTGATTGACTGCCCCTACTTCTCGTTTCCTCACAGCAAACTCATTCATGTACTATGCCTGAAAATGACTTTGGCGCTTCTGAATAACACAAATATAGAATCGAAATTCGTTCAGTGAATTCATTCTCACACAAGATCAGTTTGGATGGAGAGCTCCAGATTCTGAGAACTGTCATTCTGCTGCTTCATACTGTGCCTTGGCTATTCCTCCAGCCATTATGGTCTTGTACTTCTGTACACAAATGCTGTTTTATGGAAATAGACATATTCACCTTTTAAAGAGACTCCTAATAGGAACTAATGGAAAATACAGCATGCACTCGAGTCGAGTGGAAAAGCATAAATATTGCATCTCTGTAATATATTGAATTTGCAGTATTTACAAAAACATCAACAGATTAAATCAAATAGTACTGCCTTATGCCAATACGAGACCACCCTCTGAATATCTACACAAGTGGAGACACAAAAAGTTAAATGACATATTGTGCCCGGCTTCTCTCATATGCTCTGCACACTGCAGATAGCTCTCATTTTAACATTCATGTCATGTGAGGCAGTGCATATGAACATTAGGCCCTTGAAGCCCAGTCCCCGGTGTTCCCGGCTCCTTCCTCCCATTGCTGATACAGCACCTATTGTTCAGACCCATAAAGATTATTTCGCCGCATTGCTATTTATGCAGAGTTTGCATTCTATTAACATCCAGAGGCTGAGATGCAGCTCTCGGGCCTCTTATAGGTGGGAGTTAGGCCTTCCTCAACATGGTAGTGACAATTTGAAAGATGTTTTCAAATAGAAGGTTACGTGAGCATGTCATTAACCTGGGGGGAAAGAAAGTCCTTCATTGTTGAATTCAGGGGTGTTGCTAGGACTGGAAAAGGTCAGGGGCTAAGCTAATATCTGGACTGGCAGGACTTGGAGCTAGCTAGCATTTTGGTTGTAGCACCTGAGCCTCTATAAGGGGCTACAACCAAAAGACCCGGGGCGATAGCCCCCTCAGCCCTCCCCTAGCAACGCCTCTGGTTGAATTAAATGACTGCAAACTACAAATGCTAATAAACTCTGTGTTGTTACAAGCACTGACTACGTTCAAGTATGTTTCAGTATTGATTATCGCATATCCCTCTATTCAAAACACAATTAATATGAAGGAAATGGTGGGAAATTATCAATGATCTACAGAATGTCTCAGTTACCAAATTACTGATTGGTGCAATGTTAGCTTCTGCCTTTCCAGCCAATTGATGGCAATTGATGGCATTATTGTTTTTGTGAATTGAAAGAAAATGGGGGTACTGGCTGTCAACGCAGGATTCTGTTAACATGTGCTCTTGAAGTACTCTGTGAACTCAGACATTGAACCATCCTTTAAACTCACCACAGAGCTACAAACTGGGGATTCCTTTAGAGGTTGGGGGATGTGAGAAGTTCCAAATTTAGAACAGTCCTCTTTTTAACCTGACAGTTCAGTAAGTTAATATCCCACTGATGAAGCCATTGTTCCACCTGTAGTTTGCTGGATCGATTCCCAGATAAGTCTGATACATCCTCGGTTCCATCCAAGAGCAATATATTGAGCACAAATAACTAGTGTTATTTACAGGGGTATTTATTGGCACCACAGCTGTCTAAAGAACTATATAATAATAGGTCGCCATCATTGATACTTGTTATCCACAGGCTAGGTCAAACTCTTTGCCTATGTTATCCTTTTGACAATAGTATCTCGGCATAAATCCTACTAGACAGTTTCACACATTCTTGGATTGTTTGATTAGGTTTTATTTTTCCTGATTGAAATGACTGGCAAAAATATTGGGCTCACCCTCTAGACAATGTGGCACGGTGGGAAGATTATCCTCTGTGGAACAAACAAACAAGTGCACATGTTACATCTATTAGTTGGGACGCATAGAAGAGAGCCATGTTGCTGGTATGCATGGCTACCAACCCTTTAAAACACAGCATATTACCCCAATCGCCAAGATTACAATATATTAATTCCACTCATGTCCAAGAATGGTTTCTAAACTTCACTTCTAAGTTACACTTTCCATAATAATTGTCCATAATGTAAGTCTCTGCATTTCCGGCCACATGGCCTTTAGCTGCAATTTATTTGCAATGAATGGCGATGTCCCTTCATTTAAAATCTCTTCATCGGAAGTTGCTATGAATGTGCTGATCCTCGTGTTATATGTTAGTTCTCTATCAAAGTGGAAAGCACTTCTTTCTAAAAGACCAACACATAAGGTTTACCTTTGACTCGGCTTTTAGCCTAATTCGCCCCCTTCATCCAACCTTTGCATCATTGCATTGTCATTTTGCTCTATTATTTGCCCTAAGACAAACATGACTGGGTGTAAATATGTATTGCAGCAATGCAGTTTCTAACCCGGGGAAATATGTTAAACCCAAATGCAGTCCAGTTTTCCCTGCACTAGTGCAAAGTGTATGTGTGTAATAGAGAGTTCAGTGTCTTCTTTGGGAAGGAATTACAAATAAAAATAAAAAAAATCACAGAGTTTATAAATAGAATTGAATTGTGACTCAAATAAACTTTGTCTTCTAGTATTGTTTAACTGTTGATTATTTTGTGGCGAAACATTGTTGAGAATTTGCTGACAAACAAAAAGTGATATATGAGTGGGAGTAAAAATCTAAGAATTGCCCTCACTCTCTCAATTGATTGCACCTGTGAATTATTTAAATATTGCTGCACTCAGGAACAAAGGAAATTGCTGAATTTCAGCGCTGGTTAATGTTGTCCTCGACATTCCAATGCATTTCCGGTGATATTTCCAATGTATTCAATTCTGTTTCAGAGTGGCAAATACCTTCTTGACCTTCATGAAAGCTATAGATCGTTCTTTTTTTTCTCTCTTCAATGTGATTTAATGCCTTGGCCACCCCTCTGTATTGCTAATGAGCACAGGCCCAGCAGGTGAACCGTTGCAAATGAAATCCGCATCCCGCTGCACAGTCTGCAGTTCAGGAGTCGGGCAAAAAAACAAGCGGAGAACACAGATCATGTCATTCACCAACCAGAACACACATGTACAGACATGTTTGCAATTAGTAAGAAGCAGTGCCTGACTATGGTGCCTAGAAGCAGAGATCATGTCTCATTAAATAAATATGTAATTAGATACATTTTAAAAGCAAGCATTTACAGACATACCTTGTTTTTGTCCCTCTTCCCTAATTAGGAAACATTTACATTGAAACTATACTAGTCTTTCCCTATTTTGAGCCAAAACCTGGAGCTCTTTTAAAGCTGAAATGAACACATAATCTTGCAGAAAGAATTTGATGTTTTAATTCACCTCATTGTTAAAATACAAAGATAACCAGAAGCTTAATTGCTGCAATTAACCCATTACCTTTCAAGCTGCTGGCTTTGCATGGAGATATGCTTCGTTTTGAGTCAAACAATTTGAGAAGGAATTAAGTTAAATATAGAAATTGGTACTTGCCATGCTACTGCCATGCAATAATCCCTCTGCAAATGCTAGGAAAAGAGTGACAGGACTTTATATACTTTGGGCATGATTCATGGAATGTTTTGCACAATGCAAAGTGACTTTTATGGGTGCCGAATGGCATTGCACTGCCAACAAACACCCCGATTCATGGAACAGTGCAAAATGTATTTTTCCCGTGCCACTGCAAAAAACACTTTGCAATGCTCCATGAATCAGGGTGGAGCAGTGCAAAGTGAATATTTGCTGTGCAAAGTGACTTTGCACGGCAAAAATACACTTTGCACTGCTCCATGAATCGGGGAGAGCAGTGCAAAGTGTATTTTTGCAGTGGCACGGCAGCAAGACACTTTGCAAAGTTCCATGAATCAGGGTTTGTTTTGGCAGTGCAAAGTCACTTTTCAGCAGTGCACAGTCAGTTTGATTCGTGCAATACATTCCATGAATCAGGCCCTTTGGATTTAAATTGTATTTCTTCTTTCATACAGGTGGCTTGTTCAACCCCCATGAGCCAAAAAGAGCATGAGGCTATAAACTTATATATACTGATTGCTTCCTTGTTGTTATGACTTGTCAGTCTTTCCTCTGGGAGATTGTAACTGACTCCTGTCCTATCTCTTCATTATTCATCTGATTCGGGCAGATATTCTGATCAACTTCAGCTGTACGAAGCTAAAGCTGATATTCGGCCTGTCCCCAGTTGTCTATAAAGTTCAGCGCCCAGCAAGATTTCCTGGGATCTGGTACAAATCACTGCAGTGGCCGTTTCACAGCATTTGTGCTTGGCATTCTTTATGGGGAATAACCTGCCTTACCCCCCTTCTATGCCCTCCTCACCCTTCCCACACCTTCACTACTCCAAAATCCATTTAAAACTATGCCCTTAAACAGCCATTCACCAATTCGGTGAAACGGGTGACAGTGAGATAGGCGGTTACCGATTTGGACAAAAATATATGCATTGTTACTCCTTTGATGATGACCCTTTGCAGGAGAGGTTGCAAACTCTTTTGTCAGACATGCACATTCCTGCATGCCAGTACACTGGTATGCCTAAGGGCTGATGTGCACTTTAAAAATATGAACAAATAAATACATACATAAATAAATAATAGGTACGTGCAAAACCAGCAGAGATGTGAAAGGGGAAAAGAAAATGACTTTGGAAAATTTGCATAAGCAGCATCATTCCTTATAAGACTACCACTATCTCAGCTAAATAGTTACGTGCATTGCGATAGACATAAAACAAGAATGATTAGGCTACACATCGTATTTTTCATTCTTACTTTCCAAAAATGGACACATCAGATCTATGTAGTGGCAGAAATACAAAGTCAGTCACCAAATTCCCAAAGGTTAAACACAGATTATGAAAATTATATGATCTCGGGTGGATTGTGAATTGCATTCAAAGCTTAACATACAACACATTACTTGTGATAGGTTGCTCCCAACCAGAACCACACACTCAGCTCAAAAGACTGAAAAGGTCCCTGTTCAGATTCAAGACATTTTTAAAGAGAATGTTCTAGAGTCTCTGGTTAGCTGCTAAATCCCAGTCACCTTAGAAATGGGGACAGCATTCAATATTTCCACAAATCACGGAAACTCAATTGTCTGATAAATAATATATGGACCGTCATCCATCACCATATCTGGTCAGTATGGATGTCCAGAAACCATTGACATCGGTGTGCCTCTTGTGCTATATAAAATGTCAGCCCATCAAACCCATTTTTCACTCCACCTAAAATAAATTTGCACATTATTTATTTATTTATTTTTATTTATTTTCTGAGCCAAACAAATCAACATTAACACATCCCCAACTCCCGCCCTCTCCCCCTCCCCTGGAAGCATCTATCACCTGGACCTTTACGAGTCTTTCTTAAGCTGTGAAAATGTCCAAAATTCTTATTTTATGCGGACACCATTACTCCATGTAGTCCGATTGGAGATATCCCAGCACGTCGCCCCATTCTTTTGTGAAGGACCCCCTAGCGCCCTGTATATTATGCGTTAGTCTTTCCATAGTCACTAAATTCCACACCTTCTGAAGCCAACCAAACACCAAAGGTGGGTCCCGTTGTTTCCATTTCTGGGCAATCGCTGACCATGCCGCTATCACTAGCCTCATAAAACTCCTCCATTGTGATTTGGTAAATTTCTTAGCAATCGGATCCTTGATTCCGCATAACCATACCTTCTCCCACAGCATGCCTTCGTTTGGGAACATCCCTTGTATTTGATCCATTGCTATATCTAATGTATTTTCGAATTTCTGTAAGATTCTGTGGAGTGCTTTGGCCTTTGTCCTAGTGCTTGAGTTGATTTTTTAAAGAAAGGAATACATTGGGTAAAACATCATCTAGTAGAGGAGCAATCCATTGGCTTCAGTTACACTCTTGACTCATGAGCCCTGAAGTGGAGGCAGCGTCTGTGATGGAAGTCGCTGGTGTATAGCCGAGGTACATAATTCTTCAGGAAAGTATGCATTGCATGTTGGAAGTTTTCATGGGAAAGTAATTATGACAGATAATATCCTTTGACTTAATGGTGAGATTAGTCAAATGTATTATGAGCTATACATTACTTTGTCAAATATGTGTGTTATTTATGTTTTTGGGGGTATTTGTTCAGCACAGACCTAACATCAGTAGGGGTCACAGGAATACATTAAATACATTAAATGGGTATGTGGGGGCTCGTCCTTGCAATGTAACATTTGTATCCAGCATACCATTTAAGGCAGCATAGAAAAGTTATCATGTATAGTTAATGAGGAAGGTGTACAGTGCTGCAATGTGGAGGATGGCTGTTGAGGGCGGTTGTCAAGAGAGATGCTGGATTTGGTGGCTTCACAGGCTGCATCCTACAGTGTATGTTGAAGGATCTTCATTTCTGTCCTGAATTACATGAGTGTAGGGGTGAGTCTGATGCTGACAGGTATCCGGTTTCACAGCCTGAGGATTTAGACTGTTTAGGGGAGAATACAAACTGACTGCCTCAAGCTTAAACTGAAGAGATGGCAGAATAATGCATTGCTTCTTTTATGACTTGGGCTTCTCATCAGCTATCATGACAAGGGTGCGCTTATAAGATACAAGTAATTACTTACCTGTTCCATTAGGAGACAGCACAAAACAAATGGTATAATGCTTAGCATATATCAGGAGTTCTCATATAAACAGGCCCATCAACTGAGTTTTGAATAATGTGTAATTGACAGCAGGAAATGCTGACAGAGATAGTGTTGTATTGATGGAGAACTGTGCCTGCTGCACTGGAACAATGGGAATGACAGCAATATACAAACCCGAAGTACTGGTGAAATACAGAACAGCGTTACATTTCAACAGATGTTGCTAAATGTGTTACAAATCATAGAGCTGTGCATCAAAAAATGCAAAGGCATACACGTGTCAGAAATGCAATTAAGTAGCCAAGAGAACGGCCTTTGTTACAGAAATATTCCTGTTATAGTGAGATAAGCCAGGTTATCTATTTTGTAATTTTAGAAAATATTGTCATATTTTTAATAGTGAACACATACTGTTTCCCTGCTGTACCTCAGGATAATCTAGGTGAACAATCACGTTATATCAAGTCTCCCTGTAATGTGACAATGTATTCTGTGTAAATCAGATGAAACAGGCAAATGAAAACAGTTTATTTTTCCAACCACTTTCAAATTAGTGTACAAAGTCTATAACAATGTGGTGCACTAAATATTATGAATTACAGTTTGCGTTTATGATAAATTAATGGTTTTCAATGTGACTGTGGCAATGTTAATGCCTACTGGATATTCAGGTTGACACAACACTATTTTAAATAAGAGTGTAATTGCAGGCGCGGCACCACCAGTTCTTGCAATTACATGTTGGTGGGAGTTTAAAACACTCCCAAAGCAGTGTGTACAGGTGAGGAGTAGCTGAAGGTGGAATCAAGTTTACTCTTCACTGTTACTCTCTTCTTTAGGAGAAGGAAAATACCACCTGCAAATATGCTTTGCAGACAAGGGACCTGATTTACACAAGCTTGTTTTAATGGCAAAACCACATTGAAAAGTGCTTTGTAAATCAGGTACAATGTTGTATAAAGGATTCCAACAGCAGATGCTATGGAGAGGCGTATTCCGTTTAAATCAATTGGTGTTAACCCTGCATAAAAATCCCACCAATCAATTCTCTGTGCATTCTAATTTGATAACACTATTCCCGGTAAGTGGTATTTTCATCGACAGTCATTTTTTCGATGGAATATATTCTGAAAAAATTCCAGCGAAAAAACTAATTGAAATATATATGGGGGCGAGTAGAGGATGAAAAGGCGCAGGGGATTGGGGTGGCGTTAAAATTAATGGGGGAAGGGGGATTTGGAGGTGAAGCCCCAAATAACTAAAAAATTCAATTTGTTTTTTCAATTGATTATTTCCAGTGAAAAATCCATTGAAAATCTACTGCCGATGAATGGACATAGAACCTTATTTCCATAACCTCAAACATTACAAAGCAAGGCCTAACAGCATACATTCATTTGCATGCATATGGTGGAAACCCAAAACCACGCACTCCAACTGCAACCTTTCACTGGTAGCATTGCATGTTTTTGATCATGTAGAAATAAAATGCTTCCGATGTATCTAGTGACTAAAGCAGATTGTGTGTAAATGTTAACTGAAAGGAGTTTCATTGATATATTAACCAATAAGCGACATTAAGGTCATAATTATGCGCTGTTTAGAGGTGGCCTTGTACCATTTAGCATTAGAGTTGTCAGGCACATTACAAAAGTTCTTTTGTGTGACTGGATGTGCACATTATATTTCGTGAGATTGTCAGAGGCAGGCCTAATTCAAGTGGGTAAACATGCCCATCTAATGTATATGATGTCTTGTGAAGACTTCCCCTGCATAAAGTAAGGCGGGCACCTTTAGCTTTCTTTTAATTAAATTAAAGTGAGTTTTGAGCACAAATAGCCTGTCCCAGATTTGTGGAGCATGACTTTATACCAGGGGGTACTAAATCAATAATGGGCAATTAGTGAACAGATTAACCTTTTAATCAAAATCAGTACAGACAACAAACCTTGCTTCATGGTTCCTTTTTATTTGCATTTTTACATCTCTAAAAAAATTAAGTGGCACAGAGCTTTCAGATGCCAACAAAATCAACAAGGAAGATGAAAAAGAGAAGCACTTTGTATGTTTTTCCACAGCATGCATGCATGCATTATATTTTCCTTTCTTTCATGCATTCTTATAATCTTGGCAGCAGCTAGGAGCCAATTTCGTTTTGTTAGATATTTAACTGTTTCACTTGCACAAATTGCAAGGTTAAATGAAAAGTACCATTACAATGCTGGCATGACACGCTGCACTCATTTCATTTTCACTTACAGTGGAATGGCAAAATGCTCTGCCTCATTATCGCCATAAAGCACCGGTAATACTCTCAGAACACTAACCTCCTTCTTGGAGCTCGCAGTCTGCATCATTTTCCTGACTTGAAAATTACAGATATTTTATTATCACTCAAAAGCATCTATGTGTCTTAATTTATTCTGCCAAGCATTTTACCTGTCTGGCATTCATAGCTCCCAACAGCCTCCGCGCCTCTCCACTGCTGGGGGTTGTCAAGAGTGTGAGGAGCTCCGGTGTGAAGGAGAACAAAGAAATGTCTTTTCTTTGTCAGAGAAAGGAAAGGGGGTTTTGCTAAACTGAGAAAATAGCATCCTGCTAAGAAGTGAAATGAAGGGCCACTGTGTGAATGTCAACAACTCCACATTTGTAGCCTCCGTCATAGCTGCTGTCTTTTCTCACCTATGTCCAAATACGATCTGACTTCCAGAATGAGGAATACATGTTTCCATGCTAATGATATAAGAAACATGTTAAGGCTCATTTAAGACTTATTTTAAATGAAAAGAAAATGTTTAGTACATTTGTTTCAGTTTAAGTGCCAATCTGGCTCCAAAGAAAAGAGCATTAATTTTTTCAGTAGTGCTTCGAAAATAAATTGCTCTCATAGGGACTTATTCACAAAGCTTTTTTGAATGGGACATTTCCATTGAAAAACATTTTTGTAAATCGGGCTCATAGACTGTGTCATGAGTGGGATCCAGGTCAGAAATCATGATCTGAGGGATAGGCAGTACATGCGTTTTTCATATATATTATTTTACATATGCTCACAGGATCTAAGAAAAGGTCTAATGCTAGTCTTGTCCACATCTACATCCTAGCTTGGGATAGGAAAACATGCATGCTCTTCCATAAATATGAATCCACTACCTCTTCTGTGTTTACTGTTCATATCATGTATTCCTTTATTGAGAAATCACACCTTTCTGTTAAAATAAAAACAGAAAATGTTGCTTAAAAGCAACAACATATATAAACAATGATCAATACAAAAATACATAACCATATTGTAAGTGACTTCAATTCAGCAATCCAACTTAGTCAATGCCTAGTCTGGGATGCCCAAGGGAAGCCCTTATTAATATGTTTTTATGTCAAATTCTTTGAATCTGGACGATGAATCCTTATATAACGCCCCTCTCTTTGAATCCCCCTGACCTCACTGATCCAAGAAGTATGTTTGTTTTGCAAATTAAAAGATTTATTTGAATAATTAAACAATATATATATATATATATATATATATATATATATATATATATATATATATATATCACACTTTTATGAATAAATCAATATTTGATAGCACACTCATGAACATAATAGTGATCAACAATGGGTAATATTACAATAGCACACTCTCTTTAATCCATGAGGAGTTGGTATAGAAAGGATAAGATAGCAGAGAATACTTTGTATGGTTTCAAGGAAATGCAAGATATGAAAGAATGCAACACAGGATAAACTTGATATGATTTCAATCACAAGATAATATGATCACTTTTCCCTTGTGACAACTCACTCCCCCCCTTATGCAATAGGAAGAAATGGAAATGAGGACACACAGGTTTCAAGAATACATTTAATAATGCAATTCCATTCCATTTCCCCCCAGCATGCTTAGAGAAACAGGTATGATTTCAAACAGGCAAAAAATACTTTGAATGTGGTTGCACTGAATGTGAAAAATATGCTAAAATGTTTTTAATTCACTAAAGGTGATTCAGGATAAGTGATAGCTACTTTGGATTAGTTCAGGTCAACATTAGCAATGATACATGATGATTATCAGATTGAAAACGAATTTCAGCAGTGGAAAGCAAGAAGCAGCTATTTTTACAAGTGGTGAACTGGAGCTAATTTTCAATTCGCAGCACTTTTTCTGAGTGCGTAAATCGCGATTATGGAAAAACTATAAGGAGTTGGAATATCGTTTTAGGTGTGTTGGAAATCTGAGGATCGTAGCTTTAAAATGACAGTTACATTTTGCTTCTAGGACGTGCGGTTCAAAAGATACAGACGGTTTTTTGAAGGTAGCTTTTCAGAAATAAAGTCAAGATTTCAGAATGACAGATGCGCGTTTTTACAAATTTGAGATCACAGGATGGACACAAAATTCTGAATGCAGTTCTGGACAGGTTGAAAGGGGTGGGATAAGATTACTTTAGAGATTGGTTCTGTGCAGTTCTTAGACTAAATACTCACTCCTAGTTTTGGAATAGAATGGACCTCGTAACAGATATGGTCAGGTTTGGACTGCACTCTTGCCACCGGATGGTCAGGCACTGGGTCTGCTCACAGCACGGCCTCTGGTCTGGGTCTGGTGGCTCTGGATACACCACTGCTCTCTCTGGGTCTGGATCTGGTTCTAGCACAGGGTTCTAGCCAGAAGCAAACATCACGGCAAGGCTGTTGAATAGTTTGGTTAGGTTGCTGGATTCTGAGGCCTGCGGAGAAGAGTTCAGCTTGTGGATTAGGCCTCTGCTTCTCCAAGGTTCTAGAGTTTGGGTTCTAGAGTTTTGGTTCTGGAGTCTGTCTGGAATCTGGAGTCTTTGTCTGGATATGGTCAGGCAGAGTGCTGCGCAGGAATCGATGAGTAGTGGGAAAATGAGTGTCCCAATCTGGGTCCAATGGTTCTTTTTATGTGTTTCCAAAAGGGGTGTGGAGGCTGACTTCTATGACCAACCCATAAGGATTTCATAGGTTAGAGGATTATCTGTGCCCTGACTGGAGAATGGAATAGTGAGTCATCCTATGTCTTCAGGTGTCATGTTTATGGCTTGCGGAAAGAACACTCCCCTTTGCATTTACTTAGAACAACAATTTTTCATAATAAAACATGTTTCCAAGGTACACAAGTTGTTGAGAATACATTTACATATCACAGATTAATTAAGACAGGCATCTGTCCAACCCTGCTCTTTCTAAGATCTTAGGTTCAGAAATGTAAACTTATTCGCGATTTTGGTAGGTTTTGCAATATTGGTTTTGCACCAAATCTTACACGGAGGTACACACCCTCTCTGCGCATATTACTGTAAGTTTTCAACTTTCTAGTATAAACACAGTGTCTACAATATTAATAAATCCCGGTGTTTGGTGTCAGAACATCGTACGGATTTCAGCTTAGTCTCAAACTGTGAGTGAATTTTTCATTTTAAGATTCTCAAGGTTTGACATTTTTGTTCGCTTGGCATAATTTGTTATAAGCAATTTTATAAAACATAAATTTGCTCTCAATTGAATTCACCCAGTGTTTTGTCTCCGTCCCTAGAATCTGGCTTGACTCAGAGGTCACACGTCTTGTTTCTCCCAGAGCAGTGTTGTTCAGGCACACCCAAAATCAGCATATTCTATTCAGTCCCAAAGCCCCCATTATTCTTTCCTCCAGGCTGCAGGGAACATCTCCTCCCTCTTAATCAACAGGGCCCTGTGATATCCTACCTTCTGGTGTGGAGTTCTGAGGTAAGAAGGATTCTCATGAAAGCAAACCTTTTGAAGTCTGAACTGCAGCAGGCTGCCTTCTAGTCAATTGCAACTTAGTTCCTTGTGAAAAAAAATATAACATTATAAACTGAAAATAAGCAAAACATCTTTAATCAAGTCTTTTTCCACATTAAATCAATATGTGGCACTCTATATGGCATTTTTATAGACTTCTCTGCTTTGGCTTATTTAGCTTCTGCAAGATAGCTCTCCTGTCAGGATTAGGAATCGCCAGCAACTGTCAGTGGCGAGCACCGATATTGTACCCATATTTGACAGCTGTCTTTAAATCAAATGTCTTTAACATGGGATTTTGTCCTAACAACATATGATTCTTTCTGACACTGTACTGATGTGGATTCTTGCAGTAGAGTAATGTAGAACACCCAACAAGAAGTTGTATCCTTTTGGTGGTTTTGTGAGCCATGATTTTAGCAATTTTGATGATCAAGAAAAGGAATTCCCAAACAGCTCTGGGTTGCTTTTGCCAATCAGTATTGCTATTTCCAAATGGTTTCAGGCTACTGTGTGGGTATCCCAATGGTGGTTTTAGGCAGTGATATCCTGGGTTTACTGACATGGCAAAAGTGGGTGGCAGCCTATTTTTCAGATTTTTACTGCACATTTTTTGGATGATCTCTGGCCAGCAGAATGCTTTCCGGCAGCCATTATGATGTTTCCGCTGCCAGTAATGCATAGTTCTGTTGTAGGGCTTGTATGAGTGGGTTAAAACATCCCACAATATAAAAAGTTAAAATACAGGTTATTAAAACAGGCAGTAGGTTCAACTATTTTCATCCAATGAATCATGCATGATCAATAAAATTAGCTCCAGCTAATATACCGTCATAAGAAGTTGCAAGTTAAAAAACCCATCAAAGTATCACTTGTGTATAAAACCGGGAGAATCATGAAGGGAAAGTCCCTGCTCCACAATGCCACAGTGATAAATAAATAGACAGTGGTGCTTGCAATCCTCCATATATAACCTTTAAGTGATTCAGACAAAAAGGCATTCATATATGAGTATGATGTAAAGGGGAAACCATCCTGAGGGTAGTGACATCGTAAAGGGAATTAGATTTAATCCTAGCCCTGTTATTTGTAAGTAGAGAGGGGAGGGGGTCTAGAAACTGACTGTACATTCTGGAAATAAGTTAATATTTAATAAGTGCATGTGCATCTAGAATATAGATCAATGAAATTGTACCTATGGTCTGCATATAGTGAGATCCCCTGACTCTTCCTTTGTGCATTGCATAAGCACAGAAGAGCAAAGGTCATCTTGTCATCTTGTGTTGTGCCTATTTAGAAAAATAAAGTCACTCCCTGGACACGCCATTGAGCAGAATATTCTTGTTAAAGCTAAGTGTTCCAGTAAAAAGGGAGAGGGTGATTGATTATACGCTACCAATTTTTCCGCTGTTTAAAGTTTCCCATTGAAAGTGAGACATGTACGCTTTTACATGATAAATTGAAACAACACGTTTTACAAGTTGTTTACATAACTGAAGGTCTAGTAGTCTGTTGCAATTGAGTCTAAAATGTTGTTGAAATTCTGGCTTGTCTATTGAGTAAGGGGGTGGTATCTATTTTGAATGAAGGGGAACTAGTGAGAATTCGATAGACAGGGAAACTCTGAGTTAATGTGCATTTTAGCAAATTAAAGACTCTCATGCATTCAATACATGGTGCCTGTGTGCCCAGGGTGAACTAAATGCATAGATACCTAAGGTGATGTGTGTGTTGCAAATTGTTCTGTGTCTTTAATGATATCATTGAAAACTGAAGTGACTAGTGTGTTGATTATTTCTTATCATTGGTCTTTTATGACAAAACAATTTGTTTATCTGTAATCTGATTCCATTCATTCTATTTTGTTAAGTAATAGACCTCCTGTGCAACCCTTTGTTTTCCTTGTCCTGAAAGAGGAGGGAAGCTGTAAGGAATCAATGTTATTACAATGGGGGTCCCATATTCATAATAAAGAAGGAAAGTTGTGCATGCCTGATTCGGGGTGGGTGGTAAATAGTGGTGGTAAAGAATTTCCACAACTTTTATCAGACTACCATTCTGCATTGGAGTACAGTGGAGGAAACTGCTATAGCGCTTGGCTGGAGGTATGTCCACCACATTACCTTCAAAAATGGGAGGAAATACAATGGTTGGAATTACCATGCTAGATAATTCACCCAGGATTCCACTGAGTATTATGGAGCTCAGTGAATGTACTGCCTTATTTCCACTTTTAACCTTATGAATTTACCACTAGAATGAGTGGTGGTAACAGGTTTGGTAGTAAATTCCTAAGGATTTGCTCCAAATTCTGTTTCCTTTAGCTATCACTATATCTCTAAGTACAATTTTGATTGAAGTTGAAGTCTCCTTAGTAGAACATTAAGTTTGCAAAGTCAGCAAATGTCTTGTTTTATGGCAATTTGTCTGTGCACAATATTTCTCATCTGTAGAATAGACCAAAGGAATGACTACTGATACAAATACAAAATGAAGTCTCATGGTGAATTGTATTAATATGAAAAAACACAAAGGAAATTAGGCTAGGCTACTAGTGTAGGGTTTAGACAAGTGGCAAGATGTGGGCAAAGTGATCAAAATTCAAAAATGATTTGGGAGGATTTTATTATGTCTCTAAACATGTTATGCCACGACAAGTTGAATTTTATGCCTATTTTGGTAGGAGCACCTGCTTGGAAGCTCTGAAGCAAATATCTTTATTTTCTAAAAACAAAACTGTGCTGGAGATATTTTCAGAAATGGTAACAGTGAATTTCCTACCAGTGAAATGTGTAAGCTTTTGATTTTTGAAAAAAAGAGTGCACATTTACTATGGAAAGCATGGTATCATTCACAATCAGCAAATTATAATAACAAGACATTGGTATTGATTTTGCATTCTTTTGACCAAGTAGATTGCAATGCTTAGAGCAGTTCAACGTCTGTACTGATGATTTCTGAGTCCCTCTGGCTTGGCATTACTCCAGCTCTGATGCTGGCATGATGGACAGTCTTTTTGTACTGTAAACATTATAGCAATAGTCCATAGTGTTATCCTAGTCACTTGTCCTAGTAAACTGAATCCATTTTCGATTTCCCAGATAAGCTGGGTCATACAGGGCTTGATTCACAGAAGCGTTTTATAATGGTGCAATCAAATTGGAAAACGCTTTGTGTATCAGGCCCACAGAGCTTTAAGGTCACAATCAGACCATTGTTTTTCTTGTACTATTGAAAATGACTGAATACTAAACCACCCGTCCTCTTCAAAAAATGTAGTATCACCTATCATCAAATAGGCAGGACTAAAATGTCTATTAATAAATGGGTGCATCAAAAGCATAACTTGTCAGTTAAATGAGTATGTATCAAAACATCTAATCCAATCTCCCTCTCTCTCTCGTACACTCTTTCTTTCTCCATTCCATTCTTTTCCATACTTCTGCTCCCTCCTACTTAATTACTACTGTTTCATTTAGGAACTTACCGGCTGCTAAATCTTTGATCTTACTTTCATGCGACGTGGAGACTGTCCCAGCTAGCCTCACAAAGCCCAGGTTATCATTTAACCTCTGTGCGGCACTGTGCGGCTTCACAAATGAGTTTCTCCCTCCGAGCCCAGAGCCGGCAGCAACCTCCTCGCTGCAGTTGTCTGTGTTGAGGTTTCCTAGGTAACAGGCTGAGTCTCCATAGACGCGCTCCTGTCTGCGCATGCACAGGCTCCTCAATGCGTTTCACTTAATTTCCGTGAAGACGCGAGCAACAAGCTGTCCGCGCCTGAGCGAACACGATTACAGAGCCACCGCCGCTGTGATCCCAAGTAAGTCAGACCTCCCACTGGGACACACACCCCAGTCTTCTATCTAGAACTGCTCTTGTGCCTTAAAAATAGCCTTGCCATATATTATAAAAAACTTTTTCATACCTTTTGGCATCCAGGCGCCACTTCCATCATGGCATCCTTACACAGCATCCATCTATACTGATTCCTTTCAAAACGCCCTGTACCTGTGGATTCTGTTTACTACGGATAAGAGCCACCATCTACACAGAGACTGCACTACCTCCAGGTATGCTTTTTTAGACACCAGAATAGTACTATTACATTCAGACATTTCTGCTGTGCTTCATTCAACTTTGCACATACTTCTAGGACACCTGAATTACTGAGGCTGTTCATACTCATGTTTCTCTGCAACCATGTACCACATGAGTTTAATGCATCCTGCCTTCACATTCCAGGTGGCTGCATCTATCATCCGCCTGCTATTTGCACATGGACATCCTAAGGGACCCAGCAAGATACCCTAGGAACCTCTCATAAGGCGCAACAGGTAACACACCGACTTACCCCTTACTTTAACTAATGAATTCTGAGACCTATCAGCCACATAAACCCATACGGCTCAACATTAACACTACCCTTCCTCCTGCACCAGGGACTCTGCTACCTTTGGTGCCCTAACTGACATGTATCTGTGCCAGCCCAGCCAGCCCATGTGAACTCTGAGACTGGGGATTCAAGGTCACACGCCTCACATACCCCTGTCTGAATCACAGGGTGAGTATTGAGTGGACCTACCGATTTTAAATGTTTCTTTTTAGATATAGTGCTCATCACAATTACCCTTTTTTCTATGATTAATTGTTGTTAACCAATTTATTAGGCACTATACATATCAGTATTTAGTCATACCATACTGGCAAACACGTTGGCAGATTGGCATTCTAACAAAACCAGACATGATTAGGCTTTGATCATGAATATAAACAAGACCATCACATTTGTATAACCAGCAAGTCAGGACTTCCAAAATTAGGTCTGTGACACTCCAGCATAGTACAGGTTAGGTCTATTACTGGGAATACATATGATGATTTAATTATTCAATGTGTTTATTTGTTGGTGAATACAACCTTTCAGATGTTAATGCATAACCCTTTTTGACTGTTTGATTTACGTATTTGATACTCTTTTTCTATTTTCAAAATGTTTTCTTTGTAAAAGCTTGTTCATTTGTTAAATATTTTCTTTCAACTTCTTATTTGTTTTTCATATTAATGATCCTAAAAAACACTCAGGGGCCGATTCATGGAACAAACGTGCGCCGAAAATCTACGCGCAAGCAGGCGCAAGCAGGCGCAAGCGGAAAAAAGAGGCGCACGCGCACACTTGCGATTCATGGAAGTCCCTGCGCGTGTCTTCCTCGGGATGTGCGCCAAACTCGTGCATGGCGCACATGTCACTGCAACATCCCGAAAGACGTGCGCGATGCGCACAGTGAAAGCGCACAACCTCTGCGCATACACTAGAAAGTGGGCGGAACACGGGGCGTAACGTGCGGAATGGGGAACAACTCGCGAAAACAAGGGCGTAACTGGGGATGTACTGCAGGGAAGCAGAGGGAACGCCCACACGCACCCGAACCACACGTATTCATGGAATCGAATAGGGCAAAGCCACGCACATCGAAAGACACGCACAAGCCCAAACACGTCCGCCACACGAAGGCAGGCGGTAGCGTCCCTGCGCATTACAAAAGTGGCAACATACAGCAATAGTGCCTGTGCGAGCGGGGCACGTGTATTTCGGGGTTGCGTGGGAAGTTACACACGGGATTGAGCGAGGTACGTGTATTTCAGGGGTTCTCGTGAAGTTTCTCACGCGATCGGGCCTGGGGGAACGGGCTACGTGTATTTCAGGGGTTCGCGTGAATTTTCTCACGCGATCGGGCCTGGGGGAGCGGGCTACATGTATTTCAGGGGTTTGCGTGAATTTTCTCACGCGATCAGGCCTGGGGGAGCGGGCTACGTGTATTTCAGGGGTTCGCGTGAAGTTTCTCACGCGATCGGGCCTGCGGGAGCGGGCTACGTGTATTTCAGGGGTTCGCGTGAATTTTCTCACGCGATCGGGCCTGGGGGAGCAGGCTACGTGTATTTCAGGGGTTCGCGTGAAGTTTCTCACGCGATCGGGCCTGGGGGAGCGGGCTACGTGTATTTCAGGGGTTCGCGTGAATTTTCTCACGCGATCGGGCCTGGGGGAGCGGGCTACGTGTATTTCAGGGGTTCGCGTGAATTTTCTCACGCGATCGGGCCTGGGGGAGCGGGCTACGTGTATTTCAGGGGTTCGCGTGAAGTTTCTCACGCGATCGGGCCTGGGGGAGCGGGCTACGTGTATTTCAGGGGTTCGCGTGAACTTTCTCACGCGATCGGGACTGGGGGAGCGGGGTACCACTCACCGTCTGCCTTGCGTGTAGTAGAACGCGTAGCCAACACCCGCTGTGAAGTAATAGCGTGTGAACCCCAACGGATGGAAAACACACGCACCGCACGAAAAGCACGTACAGAACATAAAGGCACGCGGGATCTCCAAGCCCTGCCAGGGCAACGCCCGTGCGCAAAATGCCACAGAAGCGCTTATGCTGTAAGGGCCTTTGGTCCAATGAAATCGCGTACGCGTGCTGACGCGCTTACGCGCTAAGGGCCTTTCCTCGAATTACACGCTGACGTGCAGATTTTTCACGTGCCAAATCACTCCGTATCAAGCTGGCCACGCGAAAACACACAGAAGACCACGCTCCTGCCCAGAAGGCCGAATCACTGCACCCCAGTGCCCCGAGCAGCCTCCCAGGTGCCATCTGCTGCTGCCTGCCTGCCTGCCTGCCTGCCTGCCTGCTGCCACCGTGCCCTGCCATTTGGTGCCTGCACATCAGCCATCTGCAGGGGTCCAGTTGCTGTGTCCACCCCTGCTGGTACAGAAGACTCCCGACTCGAATAACATCGCTCCACAGCCCAGCCCCAGGACCCAGTTGCCCACCCACTCCTGCCCCTGGGGTTGCCATGTCGGGCACATCCACATCTGACCCCAGTGGCAACCCCCGGCCAGAGGGGCAGAGGGGCACCAGCTTCACTGCCACCGAAGTTGGTGTCCTGGTGGAGCAAGTCCTGGGGCAGTATGATGCCCTCTTCGGATCGTCCCGCGCCAACAGGGAAGGACGGGATAGGATCTGGGCCGACTGTGTGGTTGCCATCAACGCGGAGGGGGTGGCAACCCGCACCATCCAGAAGGTCAAGAAGCGCTGGGAGGACTTGAGGTCCAGGACCCTCATGAAGGCCCGGCACCTCGTGGAGGGGGGCCGGGGCCGCATGAGTTCCATCCAGTTGAGGGTCCTGGAACGCGCACACCCAGCGCTCCACGCCCAGGTCCTTGAGAGGGAGACCCATCTGGAGTTGAGCGGTAAGTGGCCAAGCATTGCTGTGTGAGACAGGGCATGTTGCAGTGTGCTGGTTGTCTGATACTTGCCTGCATGTGTGACATAGGCCATGTACGCATGTATGTGTGCAGGGACATCATGGGAATGCATGTGCGACCTGTAATATGTGAACCGCACGGTTGTTGCATGTGTTTGAATGCAACATGGGGAGCCCTGTGCAGATTGCACACATGAGAGCATGGCAGTCTCTGTTCCTGGACATGGGTGGGGGCGAGGGATGGGCACTGATGCCAGATACATATGTGGTATCCATGTCTGTGTGCCTGACCTGCGTGTCTGTGACTTGTGAGTGCCATGGATGCATGACACATGTCTGTGACAATGTACAGATTCACTGATGCAGCCTAGTCATCCTTGTATGCACTGTGATTGGGGTGTACGGGGCCAGATGGATGTGACTAAGGTGAAGTGTGTGCATGTGATAGGCATGACCCATGATGCATGTGAGTCCCATTACATTGTATGATTCGAGAGTACATTGGACATGCATTGAAATGTCCATGGCACGCACCATGACTGTCACTGTGTGTGTTTTGCCTGGAATGACACATGTGTTGTGGTGTGACATGATGGAAGTGTACTTTGACAGTGGCACTCATCTGCTATTGCTTCCTGTCTAGGGGACCATTGTACAGTACCCTGATGCTTGTGTTCTATGTCTCCCTCTACGCAGCGGCTAGTGAAGGAGAGGGCGGAGACGGCGCTGTGGAGCAAGGCGGCCGGGATGCCCCCACGGCTGCAGCGGAAGGGGTGGGTGAGCCCACACAGGGGCCTGCTACGGCAGTAGACGGCGAGGAGCCATCCAGGTTGGTGGTTTCCACAGAGGAGGAGGAGGCCGCCACTGAGGCGCACATGGGGCCTGGTGGGGGCATCCCTGCTGGTGCAAGTGGTGCAGTCCAGGGGCAGGGGCAGGAGACAGCACAGGTCACCGTGGAGGGGCCTGTGCATGTCGCTGGCCCTGAACCTGTGGGTGCACCACCTTGCACCAGCAGGGATGCCCCGTCCCAGGCCCGTCCGCAGGTAGAGGGGATGTCCATGTCATCTGACTCCCCTCCACCTGCGGACGAGGGGACCCCTGGCCGTGTGGAGAAGGTCTGATTGGGGTCGCGATGCGCACGGGTGTGATTCGTGATGCCGTGCGTGCTTCCCAGGAGGAGCACGCACGTCATCACGAAGAGCACCGTGCCGACGTGGCCCAATTGGGATCGGCCATGTTCGGGGGTTTCCTGCATGTGTCGGCCAATCTGGCGGCCCTCTCCTCCTCTGTGGAGACTATACGCCACCAGGGCCCCCTGTGGACCTGCCCTGACCAATGCAGCCAGCTCGGTGGGGATCCCATCCCTGCCACAGTCAGGAGTCAGAGGTCCAGCAGGGGTGGACAACACAGCAACTGGACCCCAGCAGATGGAGGATGTGACGGCATCATCGGGCAGGGCATGTGCACGACGGCGTCGGTGGTTTCCATCATCCTGGATGCCGTCGTGCTGGCAGAGGCAGTGGCGCCGAAGGCAGCAGCAGGCTCGACGTGGGAGGCATCATGGCTCGGGGCCATCAAGATCAGAGGGGCAGGCATCGGCCGGAGGGCAGGAGAACCCTGGGATCGTAGTGTCTTCCGTGTGGGAGCAGTTGGTCCAGCGGATAGGTGCGGAGCGGCAGCGGGCGGAAGAGGAGCGGCTCACCATGGTCAGGGCGGAGTTCTCCATGCGTCGGGCGTTGAGGCGGACTGAGTGCCTCGAGGAAGCTCGCAGGGAGTTTGAGGTGAACATGGGGTTATGCCTGCGAGACCTCGGGGCCAGGACAGAGTCCCACCTGCAGGACATCGATATGGAGTTCGATGATGCCATGGCCGGCAACATCACAGAGTGAGCTGCAGGACTTGCCCGCTGCCATTGTATATAGTTATATAGTTAGTGGTAGGTTTCCTTTAAATTATTATTTTTTTTATTTGGTTGCGATTGGACAATGCGCCACTTTTTTGTATATAGTTCAGTTTTTAGTTAGTTGACATAGTTAGGTTTCATTTGGTTAGGCTCATGGACCCGGGATTGTCTTGTATATAGTTCTTCTATGGATTTTTGGATTTTTTGGATTTTTTTCATGGACATTCATCTTCTTTTTGTTGTTTTGCTTTGTGGTTTTTCTAATTTCATTTCCATCCTTCAATGTGTCGTATCATCTCATTACTTTCATGCATGTCACGTTGGGTGTTTTAACATTCACTTGCAGCCATTGTGTATGACAGACATGTGTTCATTTGCATTATTTACATTGGGTGTGTAACATGTAATTGCCTTTGATATGTGGGTGGATGTGATAGTTGGTTGGGCCTTTTGGCAGGGGAGGATGGCCATTACGGACATGATCGGGGATTGTTGGGACCCAGGTGCAGGGGCGGCATGGATGGGATATGGGTGGGGGCCTGCTGGCAGGTGCCCCACAGTGCTGGGGGGTGGGGGTGGTGGGGGACATGAGTTGGACATGCGTGGGGGCCTGCTAGCAGGTGCCCCACAGTGCTGGGGGGTGGGGGTGGTGGGGGACATGGGTGGGGGCCTGCTGGCAGGTGCCCCGCAATGCTGGGGGTGGGGGTGCAAGGGGACATGAGTTGGTGATCATTGATGCAAGGAGACATGTGCCTTTGCTGGGGGGCATGCCCATGTTGGGTGGGCTGCCTGCGGGACATGACCAGGGATGCAGGGTAGTCCCCTGTGGTGTGGGCTGCCTGCAGGGGCCATGGAGGGTGTACAGGGAACACCTGGGAGGACCCACACTGGCAAATCACATGTAGGACTCCCCAGCACCCCTGAAATACACGTACCCTGCTGAAATCGCGTGTAAAACTTTGTGCGCACCCCAGTAATACCGGCACGCAGCCCAATCGCGTGTGAATCTTTGCGCGCACCCCTAATACCCGCACGCAGCCCAATCGCGTGTGGAACTTCCCACGCAACCCTGAAATGCACGCGGCCAGGACAATCGCGTGTGGAACTTCTCACGCACCCCTGAAATACACGTAGCCCGCTCCCCCAGGCCCGATCGCGTGAGAAACTTCACGCGAACCCCTGAAATACACGTAGCCTGCTCCCCCAGGCCTGATCGCGTGAGAAACTTCACGCGAACCCCTGAAATACACGTAGCCCGCTCCCCCAGGCCCGATCGCGTGAGAAAGTTCACGCGCACCCCTGAAATACACGCACCCAGGACAATCGCGTGTGGAACTTCCCACGCACCCCTAAAATACACGCGCCCAGGACAATCGTGTGTGGAACTTCCCACGCAACCCTGAAATACACGCGGCCAGGCCAATCGCGTGTGGAACTTCTCACGCACCCCTGAAATACACGTAGCCCGCTCCCCCAGGCCCGATCGCGTGAAAAAGTTCACGCGAACCCCTGAAATACACGTAGCCCGCTCCCCCAGGCCCGATCGCGTGAGAAACTTCACGCGAACCCCTGAAATACACGTAGCCCGCTCCCCCAGGCCCGATCGTGTGAGAAACTTCACGCGAACCCCTGAAATACACGTAGCCCGCTCCCCCAGGCCCGATCGCGTGAGAAAGTTCACGCGAACCCCTGAAATACACATAGCCCGCTCCCCCAGGCCCGATCGCGTGAAAAAGTTCACGTGAACCCCTGAAATACACGCAGCCCGCTTGCCGTGCTGGTACAGGGTTAGCGCAGTCCTTTGCGCTGGATTGGGGATTTTGATGGCTTTTCCCTGCGCGGAAGGCGTTCTTGGGGGCGTAACTGGCGCTGCTGCAAGGTCGCTGCGCCACTGTGCGCCACGGCTGGTTTTGGTGGCTGGAATCCATGAATACGCTGTGCGCGGAAATGGGTTTTGGCGCACGCGGATGGCGCAGGGATTCGCACGCGCACACTGTGCGCCAGCCGTGTGCGCCACTTGTGCGCTGAATTCTATGAATTACCCCCTTAGTCTCTATAATAAATATTGACAATTTGGAGACACATCGGTACTCATTTCTTTTCCCTCTTTGATGACTATTCTGAGCACAAGAACAAGCCTATTCGAAATGTAGGACTTTTATTTTTACAACCATATCGGTTGATACATGTGGATTTCTCTCTGTATATTGTCCCCAAATCCACATTAGCAAAAAGGGACAACCCTATTTGTTGTTTATCATTTTAGAACAAATGAACAGTATTTAAAAAAAAAGTAATGTGCAAATAGGTCCAACTTCATATGCACCTCTCTGTGACTATGGGTAAACAAAAAAAAGTAAAAACGAATGACCAGGATGCTCCAATGATCTAATGTGCTAAAATAAAATGATGTACAAACTGTCAGCCACAAACTGCAAAAAGCAACTGCCACACACACATGCACCATTGAAAAACCTACTAAACCTTCTGACAATACCGTAGAACACAGTGACAGAATTCATACACGTTCAGTTGAACAAAAAGAAGAGATGAACCATGCTCCCTAGAAAGAAAATGCAAAGAAATAGAAGTCTATTAGATAGTGTGCCTCAATGGAAATTCGGCAACTGAGATGGACGAGGAAGAATTGAAGAATATATATGTCTTGCCCAATTTAAGTGTGAACTAAAATACAAAGAAAATAAATAGAAATTATACATAAATAAACACATATCTGCTGAATAATTCTGAATGTTATCTGTGAATATTTTTAACTTATTGCCACTCTAACTATATAGGTAAATAAAGAAAATTATTCAATCCACAGGTCTCTATTCTTCAAATCAAGCCACAATGTCAGTGCCAATGTCAAAGCAAGAAGGTTTGTAAATGTTTGAGGGCCATCATACATTCAAGGACTTTCTCCAAATCTACAGTAATCTCCACAAATCAAAATATGCCTTTCACAAAATTCATTAACAAGAACAAGTTCTGAACTTAGGGAACATCAGTTCACTTCTATTGAATGTATGCTAAATGAACAATATGAACTTGTACCATACTTAAAATGATTGACACACACCAAGATATCCATACTCCAGAAACAGAACTACAATACCAAAAATGAAATATAATAATCCAAGAAGTATTGTTTACTTTAGGAAACAGAACTACAATACCAAAAATGAAATATAATAATCCAAGAAGTATTGTTTACTTTAGGGGTTTTAAAACATGTTTTAAAAAGCCACAGAAACCTAGGAAATTGGCAATTTATGTAAGTGAAGTTTGTAACCTTTTTTGTCCAAAATTGAAGGCATAATTTCTTGTTCATGGTACAAATTAAGCAATGACTACATTGAAGAAATGTTTTTGTTCCACTTGGTTGGTTTAGTGATTTCCTCCTTGCAGATGTATACAAATAGACAGGAATTAAGTTGTCAGCCTCTTATTTCTGTGTTCCTTTGACTGGTCCAGAAATTACCATAAAAGAAAGCTAAAGGGCTGTATCTTATTCTTGAACTCCTCTTGAAATCAGGATGTAAAGGGCAACATTTGGCCAATTGGCTGTTTGTTGTTATCCCCGATGCACGGCAACAACAACAACACAACATACAAAGAAAATACTACAAATATGTAAAATAACACCGCAGTACAATGTAACTAAATATAAAAATATGCAATTTATATTAAATGACCTCAACAATGCACCCCCATTCGCATTTTATACAAACCGTTATCTAAAAAAAGACATAATCATCCCTTATATTAAGATATCTCAACACCTACACACACAATTAGTAAAAGCACTAGCTCAGAGAAACATAAACTCTACCATTCTTAGATCACACTTCAGACTGAAATATTGAAGGGTGACACAGAGTTGTTTAGAAATCTATGCCATTTCATTTAAAGCCATGTCACCTCTCCGCTCAACTCAATACAGCCATTGCAATGCAAGCATGTTCAATTAAACAATTTGTGTCCAATATCACCAACATTTTGGTTTGTTTTTCTTTATTCAGTTATAGTCTTCTTTGTTTATTTCCAAATAGGGGGTGTTCAGGTAACCGCCTACTTAGTCCTAGTGATCTCCTCATCAACCTTAATTTACATGTTTTTATTTGTTTTGTCTTCTTGTTTTCATCTTTATTGTGCTCTCTTTCTCCTGTTTATTATTTAAAACTGTATGTGATATCCTTCTTTAAAATACAACTGATTTAATGTCTTAAAGTTCCATGAGTTTTACAATGATCTAAATGTGTTCATGTTTTATGAGTTGGCATGCACTGAAATGGTTTTCACTGAATTGGATTTAATTACGATGGATGTGATGAAGTTGGGGATTTCTTCTTTAGATGGAAAACCCAGCAGGCTGAGACATTCACCATTAATACCCATCTACTTAATGCGCAGAAGTCCATCCTAACATGTGAATCATTGTAATACCTTCAGCCATAACTAGTATAAGTTGTAGGAAATGTACCCATCCTCATACACCATGGCATGTATTACAGTTATCTTGCACATGTGTGATTTAACATGCTATTAACTTTAGCACAACAATTGTAATAGTGCATACAAATATTACAATAAATATTTGCACCAGGACAAAGCCTGCTATTGTGTTAATAGGGAAAAGATTTGGAACTAACATGGGGAAAAATGCATTGAAATGATATGTTTTTGCACTCAGGAACGTTTGGTTGCAGTAATGCTAATACAGTTCTAATACAATGCACTTAGATCTGTCACACGTTTCTTTAATACTGGATTAACTCCTATTAAATCCAATATCAGAACATAATTGGTGTAAATGTGTTAAGCATTCAACATATAGACTAGTTATAGACTACTTATTTGTTTCAGATCATTATTTTCTGTAAATCAAGAGATTCATATTTAATGTTCCAACACCAGCACTTAACTGTCTATATAGAGAGAGCACCAGAGCAGCAGAATGTATAGCTATAGGGAACCCTCAACTTACCTCAATCGATTTTGAAAATAAATATCTGGGGAAAAAGTAGTGGTGAAATAATTGCCAGCTTTAAATCATTTGCTTGCTGTAAGCAAAAGAACCAAAAGCATAAGATTCCTTTTTTTATTGCAAACGGTTTTAAAGGACTTTTACAATTTTTAACAAAACAGTTTAAAATAAAGAAGTAATTAGCCTTTTCAATCGAATTCATTACAGCTTAAAAATCCTGACATCACAACTCCCATTGATGTCGGGTCCACCCTCAAACATGCCTTCCAGAAATGATCCCCATGAACTCAGTTTACCTCAGAAAATAAATCATTCTTCCTCATAAAAGTGCAGAACATTTGAAAACAAGATGTTTTGTGGTTTCTATTATATACACATCTTTACAGAATCAACAATATGCCCTATCCCTACCAATCATTTTAAGCTTCAGTATTACTTCCCGCTTCAGAAACAAATTACATCTGAAACACATGATCATATCCCTGTAGTAGCAAATTGGGAATAGATTCAAATAGAGGGCCACACTTCCTCTCTTTTTATGGTCAAAAGACAAGTGGGACAAAGATGGATATTTATGCAGTTTATTGATTGTATTACACCAATCCAGATCATACAATGCGATGTTCACTTTTCCCGGGTTTTCTAGTAATTGCTGCAGATTGCACTTTATACCACTTAACATTATTTCACAGTGATCGATCACACTGTATCTAAAAAGAGACTGCCCTACCATCCTTCTCCACAATACCTATGTTAATCACATAAAATAATGAACTCTGCATGGGCTACTTTATTTTACTACAAAAACATGGTGCATAATTCATAGCGTATTGATTGCCACAAGTGGAACAGAATTTAGAACTGATAAAACTCTTTTCCAGATAACAGACTCCACCGTATCCATCCATACATATACACCTGTTACCCACAGTTCCATGCCATGTATACGTTTTGAAACTACTTTCCTTCATAGAAGGTCATCACTCTTTTCATCGAAAATCGTCCACACTTTCTGTTAATGTTCAACATCTGATTAGATAATAACATTGCTTTTTGACCCTGAATGTTGCACAAGGTTTGTATTCGATGATTGCACTATAATGGGGAAACCCAAATAAAAGACAATTGAGGTATAGGACAGGGTAGTACTTTCCAAGAACCATTTATGTGCACTATGCCATTTCTCCCTCACAAATTAAAGAATGTTGGTTTTCCCTGGGTTCATTATAAGACTGTTTATTTTAGCAAATGATGTAAAAGCCGACAAAAGATGCTGTAACCCAATGCGAGTCTTATTAAGAAATCAACCACATAGATGAGCCAGCGGATCTTGATGGAACCTTGTTTCAGAGATATAAATACCCCAGGGTTTAAATACTCCCCTACATCAGACACATAGATGTTAAAGAGGCAGGGAACAAGAACGCATCCCTACCCAACCCCCCCTCTCTTTGTCTCTTTTCTTCAAGAAAGATGACAACCCTTATTTCGTCAGTCTTGGATCCCAGATGATTCATGCCAACCAATAATTTGTTGCAATAATCCATCACAACCTCCAATTTGCCAATTTAATCCAAAGACGATTGCTGTTGAATGTACTCGTACCCTCTATTGAGGCAGCATGAGTAGAAAGCTGCTTATTCGGCCACGTCTGTTCCAGGATGAATCTTACCACAAAACCATTTAGGCCCTGTATGAAAGCATCTGAAATGTACTCAAACGAAAAGATACACTTGCCCATTCCTCCAAATGTGTCAATAATGGGATGCAAAGATTTTACTATCAACATTCATCAATGGGACAATCATTTTTTGCATTCGTTTCCACACCGCATTTTTAAAAATGGACAGTGCAAAAGAAGACTTCCATGAATCTAGAAAGCAATTGTTACATAAAATACTTTCAAACAAAATGGTGAGTATATATGCCCAAATTGCAGGCTCTTCTTTAAACATCTCATTAGTTAGCCCATTTGGGCCAGAGGCTGTAGAATTGCTGCTGTTGCTGATCAAACCAAGAATTGTCTCTGAGCCTACTTTAAGACCCCAATACCAGTCCTTATATTTAACATTATTCGTTTCCATTACACCATTAACATCCACCCCGGCATATAGCTCTTCAAAATGGGAAACCCAAGAATTCTCAGCAACTGCATTCAGTTGTTTACTAACTTGTGCCAAGTCTAGATTATTAATCACCTCCCAAACAGACAAAACATCTCTGTTTTTCAAACTTCACACATTCATTCTGCATCCCTCTGCAGAAGACTTAGGTGATGATGCTCTTTACTAAACTTCTTATTATTCGGTTTCCCTGACCTAATCATGACATATTTCACAGCCAGGGGTTTATAATCTCTCTAACAGCCCTCCACATACCTTTTTTGCCCATCCTAAGATTCCATCAAATGCATGTGTGATCTTTTCCCTTCCTGAATCTGTTTATAACCATTTACTGCCATTCCACCAACTAAGTTGGATAATAATATGTCAAACGTATCCACACCAATTGTATCTAATTGCCAATCATAAGACATTCATGTAATCATCCTTTCCAAGTTTCTATTAAATTACTTAATGTGGATCTTCCTCCGACACACTCGATTGTTGCCAGCATTTACCCTCAAGTCATTTATGTCATTAATGAATAACCAACTAAGAGAATTGCTCAGAGGGTCCAGATTTTCCAAATTATATTCGTAATTTACAAATACACTACCAAGAAACTGACCTCAGTCTAACAAAGACAAATATGCATAAAGAAAAAGATTGTTAGGAACCTCTGAATTGTGCATATTTTCTGTGACAGTGTAAATAACTTTGGATCTTCGGTTTCTTACAAATGGGAATTTATCACTAACTCCACAATTAATTAATTTGTCCCAATGGGCCTCATTACGACCCTGGCGGAATGGGTTAAACGGCGCCGTGAAAGGTGACGGCGCCGTTCAACCCGCTCCGCCACATTACGAGGTCCCCTCGCGGGACACGGTAAGCACGCCTGGTAAAACCAGGCGTGCTTACCGGGTCCGGCGAGGGGAAGAGGGAGCAAACAACGGGCAAACTCGTTAATGCCCGTTGTTTGCTCCCTCTCCCATTTCCATTCAGCCCTATGGGGGCTGAAATGGGAATGCGGAAGGACTGTGTCCGGGTCCTTGAGGGAGGAATTACCGGGCCATCCGAACTCGGAATGGCCTAGTAAGTCCTCATTCCGAGGACCCGGACACGGATGCGATTTCGACGGCAGCCATGCCGCCAATAGCGGCATGGCTACCGGCCGAACTCGTAATGAGGGCCAATGTGTTTTAACATCAGAAAACTGGTTCAAGACATTTACTTCTTTGGTCTTTTCTCAACAAAAAGAGAGCGTGCCCTCAAAATATTTCAACAACTATGCTAATAGTCTACCACTATGCCTACCTTATGTTTCTAAGAGCATAGCATGAGACTGCTTATCTCCTCAAGGGAGTTGAGAAGATAAGCAGTAGTATGCTATGAAGCGAGTTGGCAAGAAAATACTAATTACCCATCACTAATATAATTGTATTAGCTACAGGTCATTAAAAGAGTGAGGCTTCAGGCATTGATGGTAAGTCTTCTTCAGACAAGGTCAAACCTTCTTCAAATAGCCTGTCAGCATTACAAAGATTCCAGCCAATAGGAGCCTAGGGAGAGGACACATGTAAAAGATACCTATTTCTCTATTCTGCTAGCATCTCAGCAACTACCACTAAACATCAGGAAAGCTGAGGGTCAACATACATTCAGGAAGCAAAACCTAGTAGTCCATCCAGAATTATCTATAAACTGAAGGAAACATAATTGAAATACAGATTCTTCTTGGCACGATTGTGCAGCAACAAACTCCTTCAGGGATATACATATGAACCCTAATACATTCAAATATAACAAACATGACGGCATGTTGGCACTGTTGATTATTGTGAAGTAAAACAACTGCTGTAAACCCACAATATTAGAAATGAAAATGGAAACTTAATTGGCTATGAATGTGGAGAAACTGCAAGCATATAAACAACATTGCCAAGGAACACTGTATGAATCTCGTTTGTTGAGGTCAGAGAGCTAGTATAATAAGGAGATGTCTCAAATTCTTGAAAACATTTCCAAGAATAAAGCCTCCAGTATCTAAATCATAGTTTATAAGCTAGGGAAGCGAAATCCTCTGTTTTCCTAAACCCCTACACCTTGTTAAGTGAATGTTTCAGATACTGCGGCATTTTGTAGATTAATCCTTCCCAACTACATGAAAGAATTGTATCGGACTCCGAATTCTCCAAGGCCTGCAGAGAGCTGTGACTGTCAATTGAAACATTGTATTAAAGCTCTGCCGAAGCGTACTCCTGGGATGGGTAAATGCACAGCAGACAGCAACCTCTTAAATGTAACTCTTCTTAGTCGGACCGGCTGGTTGAAATTTGACACATCATTTTTAGCAACTGATCATTAACTGCACACTACTTCCAATGTGTGGTGCAGTGCAGAAATACTTGCTGTGGTAAAATACATGTTGAGTGTTCTATGTTCTGTTATGCGACCCTGGCTACACACACAGTAAAGCAGAGTTTCAGTTGTGTGCTCTTTTCATGAGATGATATGGAAATGGGAGGATCTATATATGAAACTAGGAGTACTTTTATTGAATAGCAAGAACAATCCTCCTATTGTATTTGTTTGGGTATGCCTGTTCAGATATGTATGTACCACATTGGAGTAATTACAAACCCTGCTTTTTCACACATGGTATTCCTTCAACATTTTAATTGTTTCTTCTCTTTTGTCCTCCCTCATACCACCCCTTCATGGTGCACATTTCCCTTCTCCATATTTGTATCATAGGGTCCTTCCATAATTACTGAAAATGTTCTCATATGTAAATTATAATTTTTCTACAATCAATTGTTATATATTAAGAGGAGAAGGGTGTTGAAGGAAATACACCTTCTGAATAGGCATGAAGACAAAGAACCGTGTTACTTATTATATACTGCGGAAGTAAATGACTGTTTTGCTGACATTACTGTTCTGCTGGGCAATACTTTTGGCGTTATTGCAATTAAATAGTACCGTCGATCGAATGTCATTACCTCTGAGGTAAAAACTGCTATGGGTACAAAAATACAGCAGCAGAGCCTTCCTTTTCAGCAGGCACTCAAATACTGCCAGGGTAAATACTGCCAGTAGTAATTACCACTAGCATAAAATTTCAGTCAATCATACATTTTAATTTCTGTGTCTGGCATGTGACCCCTAAAGAACAAACCACTGCTCCATGTTCACGTGTGTCTGTTCTTTAGATACAGCAGCTATTTGTCAATACTACTTTTTTAAAGACAAGGTAAAAGTTGGTTTTATTTTGGACAGTAAAAACAGACAATGTCTGGATGTATTTACTTTCATGATGGGAATTACTGTTGGTAAACAAAGTTGTCTCCGTTTATTTGTATTGCCAGCGGTAATTAGCCCCACAAGTATGATGGTAATCCGGTGGAGTGGATTTATCTCGAAGAATATTTTCATCTTCTCTAATGAGAATTCCAATGGAACTGCTATTGATTGGCATTTAAAATCGATGCCATTCATACTAGCTGTTCTGTTATGTGGAGGAAATATTACACCTACAATAAAATGTTGTGTGACACTCTTTGCAAAAGTGTGGCACATCATTAAAGATATTAACACCATGCAAATAGTGGAATCACTTTCAGTAATTCTTTTTCACTTCATCTCCATTGCTGGCTGTTTCTTCAGAGATGTTCAAAGGGAGGGAGGGAGGGAAGGAAGGAAGGAAGGAAGGAAGGAAGGAAGGAAGGAAGGAAGGAAGGAAGGAAGGAAGGAAGGAAGGAAGGAAGGAAGGAAGGAAGGAAGGAAGGAAGGAAGGAAGGAAGGAAGGAAGGAAGGAAGGAAGGAAGGAAGGAAGGAAGGAAGGAAGGAAGGAAGGAAGGAAGGAAGGAAGGAAGATATTCGAGTGGCATGAGCGAAAGGTGATAGTGAAAGACAAACATGAGATAAGTCTTCCTAGGGCAGAGGTATACATGATAAAGAGCAGAGGTCCAAGGATTGATCCTTGGAGGACACTTGCAGGGAGAGTGGTAATGTCAGAGGTTTGTGAGTTCCAAGAGATTTTAAAGGATCGGCCTTCCAGGTAGAAGGTGATCCAGTCAAGAGCAGATTTGCAAAACCCAAAGTGCTGAGAGTGAAGGGGAGAGAGGAGTGGCCAACAGTGTTGAAAGTGGCAGAAAGGTCCAAAAGGAGAAGTATATAAGAGTTGCGAGTGGTGAACATTATAGAGAAGGTTGGAGACAAGCATATGTGAAGTCTTTGGAGTGTTTACTATGGAAGCCAGATTGAAGTCTATTTCCAAGGTCATTATCTCCAAGGTACTTAGTGATCTGCTGTTGATCCCACAGAAGCACCAGAGCATATGGTAGTTGACCACTTAGTTGAAGGTGTATGTGTGAAACACTTTGGGCCTCATTCCGACCCTGGCGTTAACCAAGGCGCTATTAGCGCCTTGGTTGACGCCGTTATCTTACCGACTCCGCCATGGTGAATGGCGGAATTACCGCCCCATTCCAAGGTTGGCGGGGTCGGTAATTCCCCATTCACCATGGGCCCTTCCCCATTCCCATTTTTGCCCCATAGGGCTCAATGGGAATGGGGAAGGTGCTAATTACGGCACCGTAAATTAAGGTGCCGTAATTAGCTCCAAGGTCCCTTTGCGGGTTGGTTTTTTAACGCCTGCAAAAAGCAGGTGTTAAGTTCCAACCCGCAAAGGGAACTCGGAATAGGGCGGTAAGGGTTTAACGGCACCGGTCTCGTTACCGGTGACCGTTAACCCTTACCGCCCGACTCGGAATGAGGCCCTTTGTGTCCAATGTCAACATGCTGAAAACCTTGGCTGAACTGGAACAATTGAGAAATGTTTCAACTGGCACCAGTGCCAATACTCTGCCTATTTCTTCCAAGGATGATAGCGATGACAGTGACATTTCTGTGTCTTCGTATGTAGCAACCCCACAACCAGGGCAGTCAAGATTGAATTGTCCAGTGGATAAATATCAGACTTTGTAATAGGTTGTTCAAGAGGGAGCCAGAAGTCTGGCCAGCCATCCCTTCAATATCCCAGATACTGGCAATAAGGTTTGTGCTTCAATATTGTTACTAGAGTGTTGGGAAAAGAATGAGGGCTGATTTAAAGGATCACAGACTGGCTTCAAGAAGGGACACAACGCTAATCTGAACGGTTTTGCCCTGAGATGTCTGCAGGAGAAGGTTTGGTCAGGCAAGTGTGATAATATATACATAGCATCATTTGATTTAACATCTGGATTTGACTTTATCGATTGGGGGCATCTCTGTGTAAAACTCAGTAAGTGGGTTGTGCCGGCAGGTCTCTTGAGGTTGATTGTGGGATTGTATGAACACTCCAACATTCAGATTTGGCTCGATCAGGAGAAGTTCCCACACAGAGGGGTCTGAGGCGGGATACATTCTGGTCCCCTGCCTCTTTAATATATATGTCTGATGTGGCAAAAAGTATTGATCCCTCTGCATTTTTGCCCCCAAAATTGGGTGGGTATAGGTTTATAGGGCTTTCCTACGAGGACGACTTTCGGTTATTTGACCGTACCCCAATTGGTTTGCAGCACCTGATTACTAGGTTTGCTGCTCCTGTCCAAGCCAACTTCTTCATTATTAATCCTAGCACAACCATGTTTTTTTATTTTCCAAATGAAAGAAGTCATCCTCATTTAAGTGAAATTTGAATCATGAAATGTTGGGAACAGTAGATAATATATTATATCTAGCATTCCCTATTATTGGTAAACTGGGAAAAAAGCTGATTGAGGAACATCTCCAATGTAAAGCTAAGGCATTATCGGCACAAGTGTCCCGTGTGAGACAGAAGTATTGCCAGTTTTCTTTGACACCTCTTTTGAAATTCTATGACAGTAAAGTTATACCAAAATTAACCTATGGTACTGAAGTCTTGCAACCTTGGGTTTTCAAGCTCCTGGGGAAGCTAGGAGGCTTTATTTAGCGTAGGGTTTTACAGATCCTCAATGGTGTAGACACGTCAGCAATTTGATATGAGTTGGGTCTGCGTTCAATCGGCGTGAGAGTTAAATGGAGGTACCTTCAATTAGAATGCAAATTCCTGCAGCCTCAAGAGAATACTTGACATGAGGATATTGGCGCAAAATGGAACTAGGTAAAAAACCTGTGTTATGTTGTTTTCCAAGGTATGTGGGGATGAACTCAACCTTCAATTGATGAAGTATTTGGAGGAAGCTAAAAACATGTGTACCAGCCGGATTGGTGTTATACTGTGGACACGCTACAAGGGTATACATCTTTGGTGTGTCTTAAACAGAAACATAAATGTCTGGGTGTACTCCCCTCGTATTTGGCTTTATTACCCAGCCTCTTGGTTCAGTCAGAGTTTCTTCCTTTCAGGTGGAACCTGGTTTTGACTAGGGAGAGAAAGAGTAGACAGCTGCTTATTTCTCTGGAGCAAGCATTTTGTATATTCTGTAAAGACAAAACAGTTATAGAGTCATTGAAGCATCTGTCGATTCACTGTCCCAAGTTGGTCTTGAATCACACTGTGCACTTTAAATGTTTTTTGAAAAACCCTGTATAACTTGAATGGTGAGGTGTTGTGGTTAACATGTTTTGGTGGTCGTGAAACTTCTGTGGCTCTTGCTGTGACTGGGTTTTTAAAACTTGGGGATACATAAACGAGTTTTAACTAAATCATGGTACTGAAATTGAGATCTATATCATGTTTTAAATTAGATTTTGTGATTTTAGTAATTTTTCTAAGTCTGTTTTACTGTGTTTTTTAGGAGTTAAATGGAAAAGTTGTAATCTGATTATTGTACAGTGCTGTCTGTCCTATAATTTTCCATTTTACTCTGTGGGTTCTGTATGTGTCGTGTGTTTGATTTTTTTAAATTGTAATTGGGATAATGAACTGAAATATTGTGATATGTTCATATTGTTAAGTTTGAACGTGTTTCAGCCAAAAAAGAATAAAACAACAAATGTTTTTAAATGTCCTCACGGTCTGACTCCTCCTTATCTTTCTTCCCTAGCTTGGTCTATTCTTCACAAACTCTCCTATCACACAATCTGCTCCCACTTAATCTTCCCAAACCCCACTGTGCTTCTTCCCATTTCCAATCTGTTTTTCTATTAGCTCCTAAACACTGGGCACAGACAATGGGAGAGAAACAAGGAAAGAGCAGAGAGGAGGGGGTGCTTGATTGGTAAGACCATGGCAGGCGTTGAATAATTGGACATCAATAAAGGAAATTAACAGATAAATGCACTTAAATAAATTACTGGGTCGCAGGTTATCAAGAAATGCAATTTTAAAATCTCAGCATTGCAGGTGACCAAGAAATGCAGTCAAAATAATGACAGGGTCCTAGGCAACCAAGAGATGGAATCAGAAACCACAGATTTTGGGCCAAACAAAAAATGCAATTTAACAAATCACTGTGTCCAAGGTGAACACGAAGTGACATTTTAGAAATGGTAGGCTCCTAGCTGACAAAGAAATACAATTTGCAATGTGCAGTTGGCCCATCGTGCATTAATGGATGTTCATAACTGTGATTGTACAGATTTAGGGATTGGACCTCATGTGGTAGGGATGCATTGATGATAAAATGGATGGGCAGTGTTAATAGGGCAGAACCGATGGCCCTTGGACATACCAGGCCCTAGCAACAAAATAGAACCCTTTATAGCACATTGAAGTAGAAGCCAGGTTGCAGGGGATTTATGGGGTGGCTATGGCCTTGGAGGGCAAATCAGGGAGCTGTCAGCTTCTTTTGTCAGCTGAGCATCAACTCCATTCCACCAGGGAATGAGAAAATGTGTTTGTGTTGACTGTAGTTTTCTGTCTTCTGGAATGTACAGAGGTTCACTGCTTCACATGGAAACAAGGGCTACAAAATTAGTTCTGCGAGCTTGAAATTACATGGGTAGCAAGAACTAATCAGGGACTTGCCTGGTTTCAAAATGGCAACTCAATAGGACAAAGACAGGGGCAAAATGGTGCTGCACAGATATGCTCCAAATCCACCAGTGAGTGAGCAGATGCTGTCAGTGTTGACTGCAGGCCTTCCGTCTACTGGGATACTTTGAGAGGCTCATTACTTCCCTGGGAAATGCTGGTAAAAACTGGATCGACAAGCTAGAAATCATGTCAATGCTGTTCATCCAAAATGTTGCTTTTACTTCATGGAGAAAGTGCTTCAGGGCCTGATTTACTAAGCGTTTTTCAAAGGGGTTTTCCCTTTGAACAATGCTTTTGTAAATTAGGCCCTATCCTAAGCGTGGAATGTTTTGTCTTGTGTGATGTTATATTATTGTTTTTTTTTTTTTATTATTGGCGCTTTCGGTTTTTACAAACCGTTTCTCTAATTTAATCTCATACATTCATTAAATCTACATTTACATTCAAATTTCAAACCATTTTACAATTCATAAATAATGTCTATACATTCTAAGCATACAATTATTAGTTCATTAACACATAGAACATATTCAATACACATTTCAGTGACTTCCACATTCATTCATTTCCCACCATCAACATTCTCGACGCCCATTCCAGTGCAGTTCTAAACCCAAACAAGTTAGAATTCCAGGTCGCACATTGTTAATTCATTGCACTGTTTACTGGAAGACATTTGCTACTTTACTCTTAATTCCCTTAATTCCCCTTTTTATATTCATTTGCAACAATGATTTGTGTAATTATGTTAATATCTTAGCTTTGTTTAGCTGCAGTGATTGTTGTTCAGTTGAAACTAACCTATTCCAGAAAAAGTCATCACTCAGCACAGCATCTTGCTGCAGAATGACTGAGAAATATATAAAACAAATGCCATTTGTGTAATTTGCTTTGATTGTATGATCTCTTTCCTGGTATTTATAGCTAATGAGCAACATATAGTAATTATGTCTCCCCAGTTGCAAATGATGTCGTTTCGTGAATAGAATGAGAACATTTTTCTAGTTGCATAATTTTTATTTCAATATGAATGATTTGGTTTTAGAATTGTACTGCAGTATAAAGCTCCCCTTGTGCACATTTATAAACATTTTGCTTAGAGTTCCCCATTTCACAAAGGCATTCGTGGGACCTCTAAATGTCTATGGAGAACCCGTTTTTGATACTGCGTGGAGGAAGGGGACACATAAGACCCCTCCCCCTTTATTCCCATGCTTCCCGAGTGGGCCCAGGTATGGCTGCCTCAGGTCCAGGGCCACGGCCCTGGGGCACTCATGCGGGAACACCTCCGGGAACCATCACCCCTTTCGTGCTCCCATATTAATGTGCAAGCCCTTATACAGCGAGATCAGGACTCCATTTTGTAACACACAGACTCAATTTGCAAATAGCAAAAGGCCATTCAGATTTCACTCCAGCCTGCGGCTCTCTCTCTGTCAAGCAGGCAGCCAGCGCGACTCCCCCACCCCACCACAACCTCCTCTCTGCCGTGCACATAACTGCCTGGTTCCCATGAGACGGCTGGCAGCAGAAACGCAACAAAATCCACACTGTATCACTTGCCGTCTAACTCCCTTCAGTGATTCAGATGCAGCAGAGGGGGGAGTGGGGGAAGGCTAGAGCCAGAGATATCTGTCTCCGTAAACCTGCCTTGCACCCCTCAGACCTGAGCTATAGAAACCTAATCTTTGTGTACTCCAGGGCAGAGTCAACAACGAAAGGGACCCTTAAATCAGTAACTGTGTTTTCCCTCCAGGCTGGTATGTGCACAAGAAGGCCCTCTCGTTGTGTGAAGAGTTCATATAAACCCGCTAACACCTTAAGCAAGTTGATGGACAGGGCAGTGTAAATATATATATATGTGCGGTATCAGAGGTTCTTATGCTAATCCGTTACAGTGATGGTAAAGTGTATGCTGACATATAACACTGAAATATGCATACGATTAAATTGTATTCCCATAACAAGCAAACAGACCTTGGATCCATGCAAGCTCACACAATGCTACCACACTGTCAATAATGTAGAATGTAATTGCCTGCATATCATTAGATGATGTCATGTGAACTATCAGTCATGCTTAGTCGTTTGTGTTGTGTGATTATGTGTCAGCTGTCACTCTCTTACCACCCCTTGTCTTTTATGATATTGCTCAATTGGTATGAAGAGTGAACAATGCTATGTGTATATTTCTTCCCAAATAAGGCCAAAACGCATATAAGGCTGTAACCCACTACGTGCAAATGCAAAAGACCCCAACCATTATGTGTCATGAGGCTAAAAGCTATGAAAGGCGGGACTAAGCCCATCCATGAACACCCTGGCCTAATATTGAGTTATGCTGGTCACTGAAACCCCTCCAAGGAAAGACACGTCTAAGATGAAATATATTCCTTGTAAGCCAGTCACGGAAACCATATATTTTAGCCTCCCCTTGTCAATATTAAACAAGAACACCCAACCCAGTATTTGAATGTGTTTGAACATGAAAACGATATCCTTGGTAGAAACATAAAATTGATATTCAGTAATGGAGAATCGTGGCTTGTTTTTACATGCGTAACCTACTGACTTTGCTGCCGGACGAAATAGTCAAACGTATGAATGGATGGGAATGTGTGGCCACAAGGGCAAAACGTAATAGAGACAGGACAGTAATGTATCAACCCATCGGATGTGGGACAGATGTTGGACTAAGGGGGCCTCTCACCTTCAATACCTCTTGCCCATAAAACGTGATTGTGCCTGTAACCTATTCTCAATATGAGTGGTCCTCTCGAGTAAGTATAAAGTTTACAGAATTGACTTCTCACAAAATCCTTTCTCTACAAGAGCAAGGGTTTGAAACACTGCTGGGCTGACACACGCCATCTATCCAAGGTCGCAAATTGCGTTCGACAACTATGGCCAGTAATTAGGGTGCTTCTGAAAACCTGCTGCAAAGTGCTCTGTAGATCTTAATTTCTGTATACAGCGTGATACAGAATACCACATATTATTATATTACTCTATTATGACATTGTGTAGAGGACTTAGCACTGGGATATCCATAGTAACATGAAACCGGATCAAGGTGGTAATGCAGTGCTCCCGCAAATATTCTGCTCCTCTAGGCACTTACATTAGAAGGCTAGCACTTTTACCTACTGTTTTTATTTATTCTATTTATTTTTTACTTTTTATCCTATGTATTGCACTGCAACCTCCCCCTACACGCACTTTCCCTTTCTACCCGCCCTTTCTCTTTCCACCCCTCCCCTGCACTTGCGCGATCGCAATGTCGCCTGGCCTAGTAAGATCGGTGTCTCTGTCTTCCCTCTGTCCCCCCTCTCTTGCCTCATTGCGCTTTGAAGCACTGGTATAGGGGTGTTATAAATGCCATATCATATTATATCATAAGGTCGTTCTTGCTCTCAACAACTGGTAGAGGTGTGTGCTGACCTGTAGAGATTACTTGAAAGTGGCGCTGAGTTCTCTTTGCATACATTTTAATGTAAATGATATACCTTCAAATGATATGTCAAGAATAATAAATCCATTGTTAAAGTTGATAAATGAGGGTGTCTACACAATGCAGCACTGCAAGGAAGACCATTTTTGGAGTATGCTCACCAAACCGTGTTCGCACATATACTGCATTGAGCAAGTAACCACATCTTAATGACTATTTTCGATGACTGAATATATTGAACAAGGAAAAATGCAAAACATTTAACTCATGTGATAGGTGTGAAACATAGGGCCACATTCATGGAATTTTTTGGACAGTGGAAAGTGACTTTTCACTAGTGCAAAGTGGCTTTTCACTGGTGCAAAATGACTTTGCACTGCCAACAAACAACTGCCAGCTGTCTGCAAAAATACACTATGCACTGCTCCATGAATCAGGGTGGAGCAGTGCAAAGTGCATTTTTGCGCAGCAAAGTGATTTTGCATGCCATCAATACACTTTGCACTGCTCCATGAATCAGGGTGGGGCAGTGCAAAGTACATTTTTGCCCTGCAAAGTGATTTTGCAGGGCAAACAGACACGTTGCACAGTTCCATGAATCAGGGTTTGTGTCGGCAGGGCAACGTCACTTTTCAGCAGTGCAAAGTCAGGTTGCACCGTGCAATAAATTCCATGAATCAGGCCCATATTCAGGGACGTCATTTCACCAAAATGCCAGGGGTAGCGGAAGTGACATCTCACGACCCTTGACCTCTAATGACATGACAGGAAGTGATGTCATTTGACCCCAACCCGAAGTGACATCATGGGAAGGGATGAAACACAACCTTTCACCCCTCCACAAAACAGGAAGTGGCATCACATAACATTGTTTCTGAGTACACTATGGACATGATATCACTCTAAAGTGATATACATTTCATACAAGAATGGATCACCATATGCATTGTTAATATCAGTGTGTATAGACCCATATTACCAAATTACTGTGAATGCAAGCAGACATCCAAGACCAAACGATAATGATATGTTATTATATAGCACTTACGCTTAAGCGCTTCATATAGAACAAATATACATACAATATCACCCAACCTGTGTTGGTACTCATTTATCAACCTCAGCAGGATGAAAGGCTGAAATGACATTTCTGGGTGTCGAACCTGCAACCTGCAGATCACACACACATTGCAGCAGCCAGCACTCAACCTGCTGAACTATCTTACCAGCTATTGCTATCAGAAAACCAGCCACTCCAGAAACAGAGCCACATGTTGCTGGCCACAGCCCATGTAGTCATTCTACTGATTGTATTTTTATGTAAAAAAAGAAGAAAAGAGTTTTTCTTTTGGATTTTTTATATTTTTAAGGGTAGCAAGGGAGACCACAGGTGTAGCAACAGGGACCACAGGGGTCACAGTTGCGACCCCGGGCGACCCCTAAATGACGTGCATGCCCATATTGTTTCTGTGGTAAAAAACACAGAATGGAACAATTCTTAAAAAGCCTATAACCGATCAGCGAGCAACACATGCTTTTAGGCGATCTTAATTATACTATGCAAACTCATCGATTTCCCGCCACCAGTACTTCACTTGAAAGTAATGATCAAGCGTGAAATAGAAGCAAAGCCAAGCCCACGCTCTGTCCACTAATTAGTCAAACATAAACCTGGCTTAAAAGCGAAATCTAACACACGCGTTCCAAACCGCACAGGGGTCTTCCAGCGTGTGGCACACAAACACCTCTTTATTAGAAAGATCTGGCCGCCTGAAAGCGCAGTTTAAGCACAGGCGCATATGTTTGCATTTTACAATATAGTTTTCACGCAAGTGGTGCTAATAATTCAACTTTGCAATATGATGTGGTAAACACAAAACACACTCTCAAAATTGTGTGTGTTGCACAATGCCCCTATCCCATAATTTTCCAGTGTTATTGCCAACCTGAAAATGTTGTATCCACCATTAAATGGAACTTAAAAGTATTGTAAAATAAATCCTAATATCAATATGTTCATCTCATTTAAATATGTTGCCTGGTCCATTTGTTTGAAAGCCAATGTCCATGTATGTACGGATATATCTATGTATGTGTCACGGAAGGAGTGTAGTAGTCGAATGTAATTTTAAAAAAAGGACGTTGCAGGTTTGCTGCACAAAAATGAATAAATAAAATAAAAATAAAAATAAGACATAGGGATTAATTAGCAGCAACTTCCTGGACACAAGTCGGAAACACCAGCATTACGGAAACAGGGTGACATTACGAGCAGCACCAAGGAGCAGCCGGAACATGAACCCAGGTGTGAAAGAAAAGGCCACAGGTGCATCCAATCCACTCAGGTGCACCCAGTATGCACAGCAACAGCACAAAAGGGCCACACCCACACCAGAAACACTTCCAGACCATCTGTACATGTAAGCCGTTACATGGCATACATGCAAGTCCATTAATGTCCAGTCCGCATTGCGGGTGTGATGCAGTGCACAATCACAGTTGTGGAAGGGGCATGTTAACGTCTGCACCTGACAATGGGGACACGCATGCGTATTGGTGACTCCTGCTCGGGCCAGTCAGTGGCTAGTCCTGTCCCACACCCAGCAATCCATACCAGGGACCCAAAGCCAGCTCAGAGAGAATGTCCCAGGGTGCAGCAGGGTGCCTGAGGCCAACCTACTGTGCCAGATGCATGATGTAGACCACACACACATGGATAGTCATTGTTAAATTCACTGTCCGGCCACAAGCATGACATGACTCACCTTGTGTCCACCCCCTTGCAGGTGATTCTGGATAGCTACTACTTCCGTGGCTGATGACTGCTTTGAGAGATCCACAGACGCAAAAGGAGATGACCTATAAGTGTGCACATGTGTAAACAAGGACAACTATTGAGCTGACCTTTGGGCTATTGAAGGCACATTGCTGATGCTTACCCCGGCTTGGGGGTGCTCTCATGTACAGGCCAGAGCAGATCGGGCAGTTAGTCCTGTCCTGTGCCATGTTGCATATTATATGTGTCAGATGCAACATACCCAAACCCCCGGATACGTACATGCCACCACCAGAAGGTGACAATGATGAAGATGGGGAGGCAGCACCAGCCAGGCAAAGCTGCATGCATGAATGCCATTGATGGGTGTGTTTCCCATTAATAATTCATTGACAACTTCTTTTGTCTCCCCCTCTACAATGCACAACTCATGCCCCTCACTGTATGTGATCTGCTCGCTCAATAAATAATATCACGCCAATAAGGAATGCCCACTCATTGATGTAAGTGTTTAAGAAGATGGATTACTCAAGATGACCGATGTTCAACCAACATTGTGTCCTCTGCCCCTCCCCAAACACTCCCTCCCTGCACACCCCCTTCCCAAACAATCCCTCCTCAAAGCTTCCTCTCCACACACCTCCTGTCCAAACACTCTCTCACCAAACACAACCTCCCCCACACACTCGCCCCCAAACATTCTCTCCCTGCACACCAACACCCCATAAATCTCCATCCCCAAACACCCCGAAGAACAAAGTGTCATCTACGCTGTGGATCAATGTCATCTCCTGTTCTTTTTTGCACCACGGGCCTTGACATGTGCAGGTGAGCACAAAAGCTGCTGGTAGTGGTGCCTTGGCTGCCCTGATGGGAGCTTGCTGTGGTGGTAGCACTGAAGGGGAGTCAGATCCCTGGGCACCCATGTGATCCAGGGCGGCCAGCCTTCAGGATGTGTGTCAGTGACTCTGCGAGTGCAGACACCTCCTTGTTTCCCTCCTGGTCCTTATGTGCCAAGACCACCAGGGCAGAAGTTGTGTGGCCCAGAGCATGGGCCCATCACCAGCTGCTGGCCTGCAGGCATTCCCATATCATAGGGGACTCCACTAGTTGCTGATGGACCATGTCTGACATCTCCTCATACCTCGCCTCAATCCTGCATATGTGTGCATCCATCTTCCTTATGTTGGGCATTGATGGTAGAGGGCGACTGTGCTGGTCTGAGGGGCTGAATGTTGCCCTGTGGTAAGGGGTATGGTCCTGGGAGCCATCTGTGCTATTGCCTTCATCCACCACCACATCATTATCAATGCAGGTGCCAGGATGGGCCTGTGGCTTGTATTGGGTGGGCGCGGACCCCTTGGCCGGCCTGATGTTAGCTCTGCAGGGACTGATGACTGAGGTGCAGGGCCTAAATGCTGAGGTGCAGGGCCTGATGGCTGAGGCAAAGGGCCTGATGGTTGTGTCACATGGCCTGACTGTTGTACGGCTGCAGCTACTGTTGGCTGGGATGTGGTGGAGCTTGGCGGTTGTGCCTTCCTTTTTGAGTCCAGTATGGTCACTGTCAGAGGATGTGCCTGTCAGGATGAGATGGGCATGCAGTTATTCACTGGTGTGTCACCTCAACAAACTAGCATTACACATGTTCTACCTTGTGTGTGACCTGGCCTGGTCTTGATGTCTGGTTGTCAAATCTGCTGGATAGGTGTGTGCGTATTTGTGTAGTAGAAGTGCACATTGGTTGTAGTACAGCCATGCTGGCTTGTAGTGGTGTGTGCATTGTGAATATGATAACTGTCATGTTGTCCCTTTGTGCACATGTACCCACATGTTTGTATTTGGGTGGGATGCTTGGCATGTGTTAACATGGCCACCGCCTGCCTGGCATCTGTCTGTGCATTGTCCATATAGAGTATTGTTCACATAACTATGGGCATGTCCCCCTAATGTGTGTGGTGTATTTCACAAGCATCTCATGTGTTGCATTTTAATGTGGCTTGTTGTACTCACTGCACTCTCCTTGCATCCCTGCTCCAACCTCTGCTGCTCATACTCCCTCAATCCCCTTCATGTACAACACCATACTGCATGTCTCCCTCTACGGCATTACTTTCAGTGGGGAGGCCGTCCCACCTCGTGGGGTGAGGCATTCCCTCTGATGTCCTGATAGTAGATTCCAGACTCTGAGGTGCAGGTCATCCCACCTCTTGTGACAGTCTTTTAGGGGGTGGGGGAAAAGACCCACTGCCATGACCTTCTGGGCCACCTCCTCCCAAATTGCTCTCTTGTGGCACTGGCTGGTTTGTCAGTTACAAATTGGTTGTCTGCATTGGCCACACTGCTGTCTGACAATGCAGTCAGTTCCAGAATCGAGAATCATGGCTTTTGTTGACGGACCTCAGGTACTCAAGATTTGGATGTGCCTACCATGTTGCCAGTGTTTGTGTAAGTGGATGGCTACAGGAAGTGCCTGATTTTATAAGGATTGCGTTTTTCAAAAGGGGCACCAGTTCCTGCAATGAAGCTGTTTCTGGTTCTGCTATTTCTGTTGCCGGTGTTTCCAGCATCTGTTTGCCAGTTGCCAGCGTTTCTTTGACTGTACATGACAGAATCTCTGTTACCAGCATTCTTTTGCTGGTGTTTCTGTCTTGCCGGTGACACCGATTCTGGCATTGTGCGCACCCGCACGGTTGTAATATGCTGTGATTCCGTCACTGGGGTAGCTGGAAATGTTACTATTAGAATGACGTAATTACCAGCATATTTGCGGAATACTCATAATGAGCGCCATATAAATCAAAAAACAAAACTCTCCAAAGACTTGTTTTACATTTTATGAAGTTTTTGGACAGATCCTAAAAAAATCATATTTCTAACTTTGGTTTCTTTTATTGTGTTATTTTGGCACACAACGGTAATATCTACTACCATCCTGAATTTACTGGCATCAAACTGTCGCTTCTAATACAATAGTTTGGCAAGAAGGTGAACAAAGCACTTAACCCAAAGGTATAGATGTGACAAAAGTACAAAATGGACATGAACACCTGTCACTTGTCCAGAAGGTGTGACGTTTGTCATCATGTATTATTTAGTGACTATTAGAAAGTTGCTTTTATTTTATATTTTTCTCATAGCATAGAAATGCATTACATTTGGTGTAAGTTAATTCTGCAGTGGATTCTATCTTGAAGAAAAAAAGATCATTCAACGTACACATAGCCGGTTAACATAGCAGTCTCAAACTAGTGTTATATGTCATCAAACAAGGACATCATGAAAAAATAGCATGTGTTATCTTCCTGTAGATTTAATATAATACTGCAAAGCTGATGTTAATAAAACATTTTAAAGCAGGATGCATCCCTCATTGAACATTCAATTGGCGCTGTCCTTTTTTCCCTTCTAAGTCTGATTGCACATTGGCCTTTATATCAGCTTTAAAGGGCAAGCCGTTTCACTCATGGTCACAGTTAAATTAAATGTTCTTTGAATGTATTGGGCATGGACTAACTGGGTGGCTATCTTTAAAGCTGTGAAAGTGATAGGGAACTGACTGTGTCAGTAATACTGTTCAAATCACCTTGTGGTTCTCTTTAATGTGCTCATGGTAACCCATTAATATCATCATCAAAGTCCAAATATTTTAAACAGGTATTTATAATGGTCAATTAATGTTTTATACATCTATCTACAGTTCAATAATGAAAGACATCCCATAGCGAAGGTTTGCCGGGTTAATAATATCACTAAATACCTGAACCAGTTGCAGGAATAACACAGTAACTATCAATTCATTGGCATCAGGTATTACTGTGACTGTGTTACCACAAATGATGCTTATGTTGGAAGGGTTCCTGCTCCAGGAACTCGTATGAACAGCCTGCATCAGGTCCTGAATAATTGTACCACCACGTACAGCCATTAGTGCTTAATAGACAAACACAGGGTGTAGCAGAGAGCGCATCTAAAAGGATGTAGACTGTAAAACATGCTTCCCAGAAAATTTGAAAAATAAGAGAACTGCCCTTACCATGATTTACGTGTTAAAACTCATTTGAATCGGGAACTAAGACGATGGCCTGATAGACAACAATTTAGAATTAATCCATAACCACAATTTCAAAAGGTGGATTGCAGATTCACAAGAACCAGCATATTCATAGCAACTGCACTTCTATTCAGAGGTCATTCTAGACATGCACGAATGAGACGTCCAGATATCTGTTTGAATATTTGAAGTATGTGTGTGGCTGTGTTTATCTTGGAAAGAAACATATCTTTATATGATGCTCTCACTAGTGTTCTCCAAAAATAGACCATCAAAAAACACCCTATATTTGCACGGATCATAACAGTGGAATGACTGCTTATGGATTTGGTACTATCAGTGACTTAGTTAAGGGTAAATTGACACAGAATTAAAAATATAATCTATGACAGAATTAAAAATACAATCTATCTCCCGAGCTATCCAAAATGCAATGCTTCTAAGATATTATTTTCCAAATTATTCATTTAATATTTTCTGCGTGCAGTACCTTCACACGAATAGACATTGACAAGAAAGCTGCCCACCTAATTAGTATTTATTTACTTTTTTCTCTCCTTTAATACACCAGCAGGTAGGGTGCCTTTCCACTGTGAAGGGCATGTCATTAATCCCCTCATATATCTGCATGCAATCATGATATAATTTGAGAAGTTTTTTAATAAACTGACGTTGTCTAACCTAGTCACATGGTAATATATAACACATTGAAAGCGCTGTATCAAACATGCAAATGAGTAACTTTTACATGAAATAATCCATATCAATGCACACAGAGAGCGGATGTTAGGAAAGCTTTGTGAGATATATGATTTGATATGTCGTTATTTTCACTAATGGAGCAAGACTGAATTTAATGGCCACTAGTATACAGTCTCACTGCACACTTCTGGAACAAAAAACAGGTTTTTTGATTACAACTCAAATGTGATTAGATACATGGATCAAGGTGATCCCCTTACTTTATGTAGGGGATGTCACCACAATCCATCAGATATACATTTGATGGGCACATTTACGCAGTTAAACTGGGCCTGCCTGTGACAATCTCACATATTATAATGCACACATTCCAGAACACAACAGAAATATTAATACCATTTATTACAATTATATTCCTAATTGCTATCAGGCCAACCTAAGCACCACTTCATCTTATGTTCATAATGCCATGTCTCAGCCAGTATAAAACTCTTTACATGTCACCTGTTCATCAAATCAACTTCAGTCAAAAAATAACCAGTCCAACACATTTGAATGTGTGCAGCATCAAAAACAAGTAATTGTTTTATAGAAAGGTTTCCCAGAAGAATCACGTGTATATAAGTATAGATACATAACTTTTCTAGCAGTGGGAATGTGGGGTTATGAATTTCTAATCTAAGCACATGCAAATTAAATGCAGGCTAAAATGAATTGCTTCAGAATTCTGTGGGTTTTGGTCTAAAAATATTGCTTTACATATTGAATGCACATGATGCAAGTCCACTCACCCAAGATAGAAAAATGGTTTGTGATTTTCTAAAACAAGGATGAATAACGCTCCCACTTCACTTTGTGAATTGGGTCCCACTGAAACAAGCCCTTTTCCCTACTGTGCAAAGTCAAGAGAGAGAAGAGGATGCCAGCAGAGACCCTCAAATGTCCTTCAGAAAGTTCTTCCTTGACATGTCCTCCTTTTTTCAGGAAAGCAGACCTGCCTCAGGTTAACTTGGTTCCAATTCCCCCACAGATAAATCCTTGTCATCATCAGATAATATCTATATTCAACACTTATCCATTGGGAATAGGTGGTGCTCTGTCCTGCAACTTCTAATTCCAGAGTCCCACCTTCCTATGTGTGCGTACATGTGTAATATGCCCATGCAAATGTCATGATTATATCACAGGTTTCGATTGGTCAGTTTCTTCCATTGTCTTGCCCAACAATCAGTCACTCCCAGAGAATACAGACCTCAAATCTCCAATCGGTGTTCATATGTCTGAACATTAAAACAGTGGGGGTATTTTCCTCTGGGTAATTATGAATTCTAAATCAGTTTTTCTTTTATATCTAACTGTAGAACGATGGTGCACACATTTCTGTAATCCCCCAAGCTAGATGTACATATGCACACGTGGGATTAATTTGTGCAATAGTTGTTCATGAAGTTATACTGCAACACTCTTTTTCAATGTAAGAAAATAAAATATAAACTCTTTGGATAGAGAATGTTCTCACAATCGCAACACACCCAGACCCATGTTTTAAGTCTCATGGCTGCAAAGTGATAGGCAACATTATTTTCTGTATCTAAAATGTAATATTTTAATCATGTCCTGCATTTAACTTGTGGACAGAATATCATGCTTTAGTTAAATGACTCACGTAAACAAGCCTGTGTAATTGCTTTTGTCAATGATTAAATTAAATAAAATGACAGTTACTCTTTGTTCTTAATGCAACCACCTGTTTGGGTTTATGTCAAATCAAAGTTCAAATGATGTCACTTTAATGAAAGAATTTCTTTTTGAGGCTCAGCAATCAAATTAACCAGTAGATACTATTCTCCACTAACACTGAACATCTCTAGTTGATGGTATGTAAAAGAATCCTTTGAAAGGTAATTCTAAGAACGGGGGATAGTTTGCTCTGGGTTCAAACTCTGGTCAACTTGAAGCCTGCACAATATATGGCTGAAATGGACACATTCAAGCCCATACAAAAGAATTGCTGCTTTTTACCATATGTATACTATAAAATTCAGCATGTTTTTTTAGAAGTTGTACTATAATTCGACAAAGGTTGGAAAAACAAAAATAATTTTACATTAGAAAGACTTTGAATGCAATAAATGTGCCATTCAAAATACTTGACAACATCCTGTCACTTGACCTTTTTCCTTTCAAAACAAAAGTCTCTGTAGCAGCTGGTCTGTGCACGATCATATTGCATATAGCTTGATCATATTGCTAACCTACTAGGGATTCACATGCCGGATATTCAGTTCCATGATGTGTAAGCAATGAGGTTTCAATCTGACCTACAGTTGATTTAAAATCATATACAATTCAGTCTTTGGCATACATTTGCATGGGAGTTCCTGGTGTATGAGTGACGCTCCATGCAATTTGGGGGTGCTGTTTCTCAATAAAGCAGGTAATTATTTGGATACAATAAGTGCACCCTTGTCTTGTGTTGCTTCATTTTACATTGAGGTAGTCTCCATTTGTCTTTGATTCTTCCTACTCTAACCCATCAGCCTCACACCTGAAAGAAGCACTTCAGTTTTTCTACAACATTTTGCTTTAGGGAAATAACAATGTGTCCTTAGCGTAATGGCACTGGCGTAATCATCTATTAGTGTACCAATATCAATACCAATTCAAAACACTGCCCTTTCTGGAAGTCAGCCACATTATTACAATGAACAGTATCAATAGGTTGTGATTGTTTTGAAAGTAACTAGAGGGTCACCACTTGCATGTTTTACTAATCCATAAAAGGTTATAACACTGTTGCCTATTGAGACAGTAAGCAAAATGGTGAATCCAATATTACTTTTCTTATAGTAAAACAGCCTTGGCTACTTTATACAGGGAGTCAGTAGGAATTTCTAGTTGTAATGGTTTTGTGTCCTTGAAGTTGAGATAATCCAGGTAAAAAGAAACATTGTGATAACACATTCACTCCAAGTGATAACAGCCATCTCCAATGTAATAACCACACCTCCATACAACCCAGAAAGAGAAGGAACATTGTCCTGTCCATCTTAAAATTAGGTTCTCTCTATCCTACAAATTGGATCAAGATCAGAAGCAACACCCACTAGATTAAAAATCTGACCCAGATTTGAACCATGTCTATCAACGATTTTCAACAAAAAACTATTTCTTTGTTCTGAAACTCCACTCCACTCTCTAAGGAGCATAACGCTTCAGCTTGTTTAATAGAGCAAAACACATCCCGTCGGGCAATTTTCTTGCTTGGAATCTACAACAAATCAGTGCATTAGCTCTATTTCCTAAAACATTTGTACAACTGTTCAGCCTTCTGCATAATGACCTGTTTGAGATATACATTGCGATCATAGCAGCATTTTTGATTGTTTTAATGTTACCAGTGTAGTTGTAAAGCATGTGTGACAGCAGAAATGTAACTTGTAATCTAGTAAGAGTTAACTTCTTTATGTGAAGCATCTAGAGTATTACAGTAATGAATCTTAAGGCTAGTTATTGTTTGAGCTATGTTTCATTCTCACAGTTGACAGGTGAACTGCATATTTGGCAGAAAGATGATTTATCTCTTTCTCAAAAGAAATCATAAGGATCTCAGCCAGATGCCCTTGGGGATACCTCAGAGGTTCTCGGTCGAAAGAGAAAGAGAAGAGATTTCTGCCCGGAGGCTTATCCAGACATGCAAATGTCATATTAGTTTGCTTGTCAGTTAACTGTGCATCTCAAGGAAGAGGAATGATACACTGAACTGAATGACCTGACAGCTACCGAAAGGATATCATTTAGACCTGTACATTTCGGAGATGCAAGTGCTGAGTTTGTTGAACCAGGTCATTTACTTTACAAAGCAACTTCTGTAAAGCATTTTGTCTGAAACTCTTTTACAAAAGCACAATTAGTCTGGCTGGAGTATAGACTCAAAAAACATGGTGGTGTAAAAGGAACATTTAGTTTAAGGCACAAATGGAAGAGTGATATAAATCCTAGCCTTTATTTTCTCTTCCGGCAAAATGGGGGATGTCAGAAGCTGTCAGTAGTGCTTTCTGTAATACTAAATGCATGGAAACTGCAGGGTAACGTGGCTGATTGTCAAAGGTGCTGATTCTTGAGTTGCAGGTGGAGTGTCTTTTGGTAATCACATAAGAAATTACACAGCATTTCTGCCTAGTGGGTGTGACAGATATTTTGCACCCATTGCATTATTCCAATTATTATTATATTGGCATTCCGTAGAGTGGAGAACAGAGGTTCCTGGTGATCGCTGAACGCCTTCCAGAAGTGGATGCTTCTATCAACTGAATTTTCTGAGAGGAGTGAGGAAGAGTATATAGGTGTGCCTGGCCTACCTGAAAAGACATACCAGAGAACATCAAACTCAGGATTACACACTAACAAGCAGAGCAAGTTACAGTCTTGTGGTGGTGATGGTGTTCAGGCTTTCTTTTATGGCAGGAATACCCTGGCATAGTACCATGCTTGGCTGTCTTTCTTTGATGATTTACTGGACACTGCACAGCAAACCTGCAAGTGTCAGAGTGCTGCACTTGGCCCTGTCACTTTCCAAATGCAAGGCACCACACTAAGTTGCAGATGCTGCTTGGCCAATCACTTAGCACGGATGATCTTCTTTTATAAAACATCCTTACGGTTCTTCAATCATCCTTTAAAATAAACATTTTTTATATCAGACATATTCTGTTAACTTGGACTCTCCACTGTCAATAGTGTATCTAAAGGGTATTTTGAAAGACTAAATATAATTCTATTGATAAGGCACACAGAAATAGAAACCTGATTATGAAGCTGCTTACTGGGATTTCTTAGGTGCTTCCAGGAAGTATTTGACAAATGCCACTCCATCCTGCTTTACTTTCCCAAAAATGTCACACCATATTTCCGATCTATTTGTCGTATTCCAAACAAGCATCTGAACAGAAGGTAATGCAGAAAGGCTCTCTATCCATAGTTTTTTAGAGGCAAATATTGGAGGTCACTGGAAGTGTAACAGGGTTCTGTTCCTTTGCACTGTTGCTAGCTTCTTGGTACTTGGAGATGCTTTTTAGATGGTAGAGCAGAGAGAACACCTCTAGGTGTAATTTTTAGTTTTAGCTATTAGGTGTGATGCCTATAAACCAATGCCTATAAACCAAAACGATTGCATTAGAGTACAGATAGGGAGAAATGGCATACAAGGAAGGACACATAGCATGTAGGAGTTGTATGGTTATATGCCACCCATTGTATGCCACCCAATTCCTGCCCCTCCCCGCCCAAAACACCTCCTCATGGGAACTCTTTGAGCTTGCTTTAATCAATCCTTATCATCAAACTTTGCCCTCGAAGTGCCTGCCAGTGTTTTTTCAAAGCAGTCTTCTTAGAGTTAATTACTTAATTAGAATTGTAAAACTGATACTGGTGTAATAAAAATATCTTTCCTGGTCTGCCTTCAGCCACTCGATTTATAAGCACTCTGCTTGTCCTTCACTGAAGTCCTGTTAAAAGCAAGGGTTGGCATAGCCAACAGTTTTGGCCTGTGTATAAGTATTAGGCATTTGCCAGGCACTGCCAATAAATGTCCAGGTACTCACATGTTTCCCTTGCTACGCTCAATGGTAGCTGGTCAGATAGCACAGCGAGTAGAGCGCTTGCTTTGACATCCGTGCAGAGCCTGCTGATGCAGGTTCGAATCCTGGCAGGGCCAAACTCAGCCTTTCATCCTTCCGATGTCGATAAATGAGCACCACACACTGTGGGAAATAAGCAGCGCTCAGAACCCTGAGGGTTTGTAGCACTATATAAATGCCTAAACAAAACAATGGGCAGATAAAACCACTACGGCTATGACTGCAAGTGCTTTTCCCATGCCTATACAAAAGCCCAAATGGTTGGCATTGCCAGTGCTTATTATTTTGGTAATTAGAGATTTTGGGCTTTTCCCTGGAGGTTTGTGTGGTGAGATAGAACATTGTAAAGTGTGCTTGGGATTCTATGGCAGAGCCAGGGTTATTCCCCAGTGTCAGGATGTTTCTTTTATTTTCTGAATCCTCTATGGCTGCATTATATTGGGTGGTATGAAGTTGGAGGACTAGATCAAGTTTGCTTCCATAGTCACGCGGGAAATATATAGTTGCTTCTGCTGAAGCCTATTTGCCTTGTCAGTGATTTGCACCAGAATAGGCATTGGTAAATATGGAGAAAGTGATTAAAGATAGCTCTTAATTACGTTATTTGGCACTCATTTTCATTTTGGAGTCGAGGATGTCCCCTTGGTCATCCCTTTGATATCGCCTATGAGTTTTGGAGAGGTGATCATCCTGGGGATAAGAAGCACATTTATCTGTCTTGTGTCTATTTGGAGATGAGGAACAACAATTTTCTTTTTTTTTAAAACAGCAGGTGCTCTTTGTGCCTGTTCATAAAAAATGATCCCTCACCTTCCTAGTTCCCAATGACCTTGCATGTAGTGTTAGAACTGGTAGCTCACATCTCATAAATCCCACTATTCGAAAAGTACCTGGGTGCAAATATTTAGGGTGTAGCATCAAAATCCGTGGATGGTGAGCTAGATCTGAGGGCGAGCTACACCAGCGGCTGTGCTTATATATTAAAATGGAATTAAAGGAGCCCTGTGGATCCACAGGAATTGACCTGCAAAATATAAGGTGATAAGGAGACACCACTTGATTTTGATCTGTAATGAAGGAAGAAAAAACCGCACAGGACACATTCCCCAAATCTATCTCCTGAAGAAGGCCAACCAAGGCAAGCTGCTTTACAGTGACAAAAGAAACAGAGGGTCTCACAAACCCAGGGCTCTGACACATAGTTGATGCGATACTCTGTGCAGACGTTTCCAGGGGCAGCTGCTAGGGCCAGGTTAGTCCTGGTACCTGGACTGTAGGTATCAAAGCAGGGTCTGATTATATGTATAGAGATATGAGGGAACTACAGACAATACAAAATAGCGACCTTGTGTATCATAAACCAATCTCTCTCTCTCTCTACCTATTCTTGACCTCACTGTCTCTCCCACTCTCTCTCTATCACACACTCTATATCTCACTCTACATCTCTGTCTCTTTCTATGCGGGTGAGAGTCATATAGTCAACTGAACGTTTGCTATTGGCACCCCAGCCGCTGATGACACCTAGACAACCAGAGCAAAACAATGTTTATGTTTTTTGTTTCACAAAAGCAGTTATTAATAATAACAATATTAATGTAATTACTTAATTGCAATTTAATTGGAAACTGACTGGATAATGTTTATATCTATTGATCACTTCAGGTACATATTGCAGTGAAAATAAGAATGTTACTCTTCTCTTACCGAGCCAAGCATATTATCAAAACTTAGAAACACAAGCAATCATTTCGAATTGAAAGCTATCACTCAACAATGGACAATCCGGTACCTTTCTAGTGTAGTCCTTTGAAATACCAGTATGAAAAAGGCGAATGGGACAGGGTACCCCTGTTACCATTTCAGTCTGTATTGCATAACATGAAAGAGCATTTGGGGAAATGAGAATGAGCTTAATAATTGACTGACATGTCTGTGATAAAAGGGTTGCATGCTTGAATCACTAAGTGCATAATCCACAGGCTGAGTTCACTTTCACAGCGCTCACCCTGAGATTGCAATGTGTATAACACTGAAGCATATCCACATGGGGCTCGAGATACGAACGTTGAATGGCCTTAATATCAATCACTCCATCAGAGTCCGATGCCTAGCCGGACATCATGATTCCTTTCCCCGTGAAGACGTGGAGCTCGCTCTCATTTGCTGTGATCTTGCATAGTTCCCAATGCGCAGACAAGGTATGAGACTTATAAATGCAGGATAGCAAATCACAGTAGATGCTGTGCTTGCAGCCTCTAAAATGTAATTATATATACCTTGTATCTTATAGTTTCAGCTTTGAGTTTAAAGGAGACATCAATAAAATACATTCTGCATTATGATATATTTTTTTTATTTGCACCGGCTAAAACTCACTGAATTATATATCTCATTTCATTGTTTGTACATACGATGAAACATCCTGACACTGGGGAATGCCACATGTAAAAATAGCCCTTATTGAATAAATAGAATAACAAATCAACTCATGATTTTGTTATACAAAGGAACAGTTTGAGTGTATATTTGTTCTGAAGCAAAATGATGTATTATTTATAGAAATACCTGCTTAACCACATTAAAAAAACAATAGTGTGTCTCTCTCTGGGTCCACTTGAAACATGTATTAGGTGTGTAAGCAACCATGATCTTGAAAACGAAAGGTACAGAAACAATTTCAACTCCCACATAAAACAGTTGGATCCCCATTGAACACTAACTAGGCATCAAATTGAAGGCAAATAGAGAGGAATACTTAGGTAGGTGGCTCCTACTGTGTCCTTTTACTTATTACAATCACTGGTGTAAACATCCATAAACTTCCCTGCAGCTAAAAAGGCAGGGCGTACGACTTCGAAGATGGTTCCTCTTCTTGAGAACGTTCAAGCAGGGCACGCGGTACAGCACTGCATCCACACGGTGGCGGATAATACAGGACTATTGAAAATGAACACTGTTGGTGTCTGTCACATAATAAAGAAGGTTTGCGAGCACTGTAAACCAGCTGGGAGACTGAGCAAATCTTTACTCTGAGTAAGCTGGCTTTTGAATAATAGTTTGGACTTTCACCAGAACATTGGCTGCGGGCCATCTCTTGAGTTATTGTGTAGTAGAGGTAATGAGCCAGTCATGCCCATGTGGAAATCCATTTTGATTGTGTAAAAAACCCAGTGCATTCCTTGAAAAGAATCTGTGGAAGCTCACAGTTTCACTGTCTGCTTAAAATGAGAGCATACTGGGATGAGATGTTTCATTCAAAATGGAAAGGTTGACCAAGTTGTAAGTTGAACTTTACCAGGCCCATGTTAGATAATTAGAGCACAGTTGGTGTGTGTGCCCCTCAAATGCCAGAATGTGGGACAGAAGAATTCGCGGAATTGATCAAGGCTTTCTCCGATGTCAAGATCCTTGAAGACATTGTGAGCCTGTACCCTGTGTGTGTGCAGAGATGCAAAGTAACAGTAGAATAGTGTGGCCTCGAGGAATCTATACTCAACACCATGTTTGCAAAGGGGTCTCTGTGAAGGAACCTTCCATGCACATTTGAATGTCTGTATTTGACTATAAGATTTTGTCCATTGAATAAAACTTTTTTTTTTTCTGTCAGCAAGAACCTTTTTTCACGGTATGGCACAACCATCTAGGGCTCTTTTACTCTAATGTTTTAACCTATCACTCTCAGTGTGCACACTGTACAATTAAAATGGAGAGTGATGGCCTGCATGATGAGTGCCATGAATTCCAGGACAGGAAACAATATTATGTTACTACCGTACTCTCTCAATATTAAATATTAAATACATTAGGACTATAATTCCTGGTAAATTTGTGTGGGAGTTTATCTGGCATCTTTTAAAAGCAACAGGATTTCGGTTGCCCTAATCACTTTCCAGTCCCCATTTTGACTTCAACAAGGATCTTTTTCATGTTTACTGCTGTCTGCATCGTATATGTTCCCATTTGCAGGATTGATCATGTCAATTTCTCCTTACAGTTCTAATGGAAGCTGAGGACGCTGTGCATACTGACAGGGCCTAAAACGGGATAATAATTGTGACAAAACTGCTAAGTGAGCTAGAGCAGTGCCTGTAGGGTATGTTTAAGCTTAATTTCACAAGTAGACATACTGTTTGAATTATAGTGAAAGCATTTGTGATTGGAACGTATAGTACCTTATTCTGAAACCACGTTGCTATATATATATATATATATATATATATATATATATATATATATATATATATATATATATATGTACTCTCTTCTTGTTTAATGGGTAGAAGTTAATGGAACCATGCTCACATCAACATTTGTTGACAATAGGAATAGCCATTTTGAGATTTTTAGTTGCATTGTCTTTACAGGCAATATCGGGTAGAGAATGTATACTCAAACAAAGTTACATGTATCCTAAGGTTTTGCAAACCTAGCGGTAGTGTCCCACTATGATATCAAAGCGGACTCCAAGTATCTTTGAAACTGAAAGTTTATCTGAGCAAAATGTGTGAACACTCACTGAGAATGCATCTCAATCCCTGTCAATGAGCATGGACACAATAGAGAATCACGGAAAAAGACCATAAGCACAGATAATGTAGGATTAGAGATATTTTATCAAACAAAATCCAGGTTTTGTATACCTTTTATTGGACTAACTAAAAACATTATGCTGAGATGGTAGATGCATAATCTTTTGAAGTCCCAGAGACCTTTACATCAGATGATAAATCATGATAAATGAGCAAGGAAGAACGTTTCTCACAGTGTTGGAGGTATTTCTTACATGGGAAGAAAAAAGAGTTTCTCATATTATAAACTCCATTGGTTTCAGAAAGAAAATGGCTTTCAGTTCAGTCCTACACGCTCCCTTTAAAGTCATATACGCAAACATTGCAAAGCAGTTTTCATCGCCAGAGTAGGTCAATTACATTTCAAGCAGTGCCATCTTAATGACATTATTGACATGTGTATGTCCTTCTGTGACAGAATTGACTGATTCCCTGCAGGAATACGAAGAAAAGGGCAATTTTTGTTTGGACCTCTTCGGACCTGGAGGACCCAGAGCCCAAAACTCTGCTCAGACAACAGGTAAGCATGTGCTTCCATGAACATGTATTTTCTCCCTCCGTCCCCAAGGGCCATCACCAGGCAATTCCGACATCAACAGCACCAACCCTCCTCTAAGGTATGGACTTTGCAATCGCTCCTCACCTCCATCAGTCTCAAGCCCATCAGCACCCCCTTTCTGTCCACAACACAGAGGTTAATGCTTGCCAATGTCCACTCAGCTATTACCCATGCAGCAGACATCGCCAACCTGATCACTACACATGACCTTAACGCTATCTTCATCACTTCGACTTGGTTGACACCCACCTCCACCCTGATCCTAGATGTCTAGCTTGTCCCCGATGGCTGCAGCATCCAACAAAGAGACCAGCCTCACAGTCATCCACAAGACCTTGTGGCACTGCACCAGATTGGACGACAACAACATTGACTCCTTCTAAGTCATTTTCTACCACTTCCCACTCTCCCCAATGGACACAGTCACCTTCCATCTCATCTGCAGACCACCCAAACCCAACACTGCCTTCATCTGAGACTTCACCGACCTAGTCACCACCATGTCCATCACACATGCCAAAAACTTCTTCCTAGGCGACTTAAACTTCCCAGGCAACAAGGTCACCAAACTGATGAAGGAAGCCCTCCTCTACCTTCACAGCATCACCAGCCTCACACAGCACATGAAAGATCCAGTTCATGGGAAATTTAACATCCTTGACCTAATCATCACTGCACCCTTCCCTCTGCTACAGCTCTCCTCTCCGGCTTGACTGGTCTGACCACCTGGCCATGCCTTTCAACATCCTGAACACCACTCCAATCAAACACTCCCAGCAGAAACCCATGAGACAAACCTTCAGGTCCTTCAAGAACTTCCCGGTGTAAGCCCTCACGGAAGAACTTACCAACCTCCAGCTGACATGGAGCGAACACCCCCATTGCCACCCTCTTAGTCTCCATTGACTGACAAATGCCTCTGAAACCATGCACCTACAAACTAAAACAGCCGGCACCCTGGTACATGAAAGAACTCAGCAAAAGAATCATTAGGAAATAAGACAAAACCTGACACTGCTCCAGGACCGCATCTGACCTGGCACTCCTCAAGGAACTCTGAGCAACCCGCCAAAAACTAGTCAACACTGCCAAGGCCTTCTACTATCAGAACACCATAGCAGAAGCTGACAACAAAATTAGAGCCCTCTTCAAAGTGGTCACGCAGTGCTCCAACCCATGACCTGACCCTGCTATAACACACTCCATTGAAAAATCCACCACAATCAACACCTTCTTCATCGACAAAATCAGCTAGTTTGCCAGCCCATAGACACCAGATCTGAATCCACAGACCTACCTCACGTCCCCCCTTGTAGAATCTCCACACCCTGGACAACATCCTGGACAACATTCAAAACACTCTCTACAGAGGACATGGTAGAAACCCTGGCTGCACTCAAAGCCACATCATATACTGATGTCATCCTCCCAGAATCCATCTTCCCGACCCTCCCCGCAGAAGATTTCCTTTGCTACCTGGAGATCTTCAACAGCTCTCAAACTCAAGGCACCATCCCATTGACCCTAAGCACCGGACAAACCCTCCTTCTACTAAAGAAACCCACTCTGGATCCTGACATCCTAGGTAACTATCTCCCCATCAACCATCTTGCCTTCCTAGGTAAGATCAATGAGAAAGCGGTAACCGTGCAACTGCCATAACACATCAACACCAACTATCTCCTCCAAACCTACTAATCCAGGTTCAGACCCAGATTGAGCACGTAGACAGCAACCACAGAGGTGGTGGATGACGCCCTCAACATCCTTGAAGATGGCCAGCCCTGTCCGCGGGTTCTACTCGAACACTCAAGCGCTTTAAATACAGTAGACCACCAGGCGCTCATAGACACCCTACATCAAAGCATGTGGATCAACAACCCTGTACTGAGCTGGTTCAAGTCCTACCTTGCCAACTGCCAGCAGTTTGTGCAGATGGACTCCTCTAGATCGCCAATGCTTACCATTACCTGTGGAGACCTGCAGGGTTCCAGCATCTCCCCAGTGATCATCAATCTATACATGGAGCTGCTGGGAGCCCTCCCAGCCACACTCAAAATCCGCATACACCAATAGGTCAAAGACACACAGCTATACCTCCATCAAGGACATCCATAGGCTAAAGCCCTGTCTCTCGCTGATCCAGTCTTGGATGTCCAGTGCATACTTGAAGCTCACCCCCTCCAAAACCGAATTCCTACTCCTCACCAACAACACTGAACACCCAAACATGCAGTCCTAGCTATCAACCATGAACCATGAGGGCATCACACCTGAGCTCACCTCCAGCACCAAGTCCCTCAGGTGCCACGTTCGATAAAACACCTCTCCTTCAAGACACATATAACTAGGAAAGCTCAGACAGCTTGGCATCAGCTCTCCCTCCTTTGAAATGTCAAGCCCTTCCTCCCTCTGACAGCTTTAGATCCGCTGTTCAAGTGCTGTTCCTATCCCGCTTGGATGGGGGCAATGCCCTCCTTGAAGTCTTCCCATTGCCTTCCTTTGTACCCCTGGGAGGTGTCCTGCACACGGCCACTCACCTCATCAATGGATTACACAGATACAACCACATCATCCTAGTCCTCATCAAACTTCACTGGCTCCCACTGCATGCACAAATCACCTTCAAGTCTTGCTCCATCATCTATTAGGCAGTCACCCTCAAATCACCCAACTACCTCATGTAAAAACTCAGCATCTCCATTGGACAGTGCACCACCAGAAGCCAGGACATGGGGAAACTTGAAATTCGCCACTGCAAAAAGGAAAAGACCAGAAAACGAGCCTTCTCTGCCCACGCCTCAAGACTATGGAACCTCCTCCCCGTCAACACCATACTCGTCCTCACAATCCTCCAATTCAGAAGAAAACTCAAGACCCTCCTCTTCAAGGAGTCTCTTCCCCTCAACACCTATGCCATTATGGCACCTCCCCCGCCTCTGACTCGCTAGATGATGTCCGCCCCACTCCTCCCCTCCCCCCTGTACAACTGTACTCCTCCTCTGTGCCCATATGTATCCTAACTGTATTGTTGTATACCCCTGTAAAGCTAGGTCCACACTCAATATATACAATAATAATAATAATAATAATAATAATAATAATAATAATAATAATAATAATAATACACAAAATATAAAAAGGATGTGTAGAGACTAATATGCCCAGTCAGCCCTCACACATCTACAAACCAAGATCCAACACAATCATAAAGGTAAACAGGCATAGTCAAGAGATATATGTCCCTCACCTTTTGTACAGCTGCCTGAACAATGTGCCTGAACCTTCTAGGTTTATGTTTTGGGTTAGCTTATCTGGCGTGGAGTCATTTATGTAGAAATATTGTTGGTAGGCTAGTTTAGCACATGATATCAAGTTGCACTCATTAACAGAAGAAATGTCTCAAAGTAGTTATTGTGCCACTTTTCTGATAGCATCTGATATTACATCACATTTATCACAAGTTATCTGTGGACAATGAATACATTTTAGTAGTGCATCAATTCATGGTTGAGAATGTGCACTAGTAATTTACAACTTAACTTGCAAAATTGTCTAAAGCAAATATTTCTCATTGTGCCATGAACAGGAAAAACCAGGATGTGAGGGGGAGCTGTCTATATCATGACAGTTATGCTTTGGAACTGTGTACTTTCCACCACTGACAATTGAGATAACCGTGTTCTATGTATTAACATAATCTAGACCCTGTTGCTCCCTTGTGATTATTCTAAGAGTGCTGTGACCCCATTTTTAGTTTTGGCTTTTAGGTATCACCTGTGACACCTATAATAGCCCAAGTTATTGCACTGAAATACTGATTCTTGTGTACATAGGGAGAAGGGTGTGTTACAAGGGGCACAGGCCAATGACATTTGAGGAGGGATACAAAGTGTATTTTGAAGTTTCTTTGGTTATTGATCCCTCCCCTCCCCTGCCCCTAGCCATGCTAATCCCTATGGCTAACCCCACCTATTCGGGCCCATTTCAAGAACTCTTTTAGCTCTGAGCTCTTCCATGGTCATTGCCATCTTAGATGATTGTCTCTAACGAAGCTCTCTGGAAATAAGCCAAAACTAGCATCCATCTTTGAATGGGAAATATACCATACATCTTCCGAATAAAATTATACATTTTCAGGTGATTACTGCATTTTTTCCACCAAGTGAATAAATTGAATTAAGGATTTGCCCACCACTTTTGCAATGTGCATGTTTAGATGGAAAAGACTGTTTTAAAGATATGGTTATACTATTCTACAGCATGTATATATTACTTGTTTATTTAGCATGTCATACTGTTGCCTCTATATAACAGATATTTCACGTGAAGTCATTGGAGAGATGATTTCTGGGTATACACAGCCCAACCACTACCCCTGTTTGTTTTAACAAGTGTGCGTGAAAACAGAGTCTTCCCAAGAAGCTAACAACTAGCTTCTGTAGGAAAGATTTTTGCTGACAACTAACCTGTGCATGTTTACTAAACACCTCCCCTGTGACAGGGTTTAAACCAGAGACAGACCAACTACCCACCCCTTCAGCAAATATACAGTTGGAGATGTGCCATCCTTACCACAGAAGACACCTCACACCACCGAGCTGAGTCTATCCTGTTTCTTTCTTCCTCTCTTATTATCCATATCTTTCTTATGTCTTCCCTATCTTGCTCGCCCTGCCCATCTATGTAGCTCCCTTAACTGAGAGAACCACGGACCTATGTCACCAACGGATCATGAAAGGCCAGACCTTGACAAAGACCGCCTCTGAATTAAGCATTCAAAGCACTCTCTAAAGAGGACCTAGTAAAAACCCAGGCTGCACTCAAAGCCACATCATATACCAGCATCATCCTCCCAGCATCCATCCTCAAGACCCTCAAGACGCTCCCTGCAGAAGCTTTCCTTTCCTACCTGGAGATCATCAACAGCTCCCAAACTCAAGACACCTTCCCATCGACCCTTAAGGCAAATCCTCCTTCTACTAAAGAAACCCACTCTGGATCCTGACATCCTACTGCCATTGCTATGCCTCCCGCACGCATCCCCACTGAATTGTGCACATATGTCGAACAGTCATCTTCTATGGGATGTACTTATGAAAAGGGTAAATCATTGGAGCACTCACTGTAGAAACGTGCTTCTCACTGAGGAAACTTTGGGCATGTTGTGTATCTCATAGCCTGTACTTCTAAACAAGGAGCGATTGTCCCTCTAATCAAGGAAATGTGTGCCTATCACATGGGGGATGCACTGCGGATGAGAGGGGGTGACTGCATCCCACGCAGCGGGAGTACACTGGAGGTGACAGTGCATCCCACTGAGATGTTTACTGTTGCACTGCCCGGACGTTTGAGCAAACAGCAGAGCGACCTGGGGCATCCGAAAAACATAGTTTGGGCCTCAGGGGCAACACGCTCATCTTGGAAGCAAGACGACACAGAGCAACACAGGTTCAAATCCCAGGCCCTCGCTTAGAAACTGGTTCACTCCGGTATTAAGTGCGTTATAAAAGAACAATTATAAAAGATAGATTATAAGTGATCTCGCTATGAACGGCACAGCGTGTCTCACTGAGGAGAACTTGTATTCCTCACTGAGTGAAGCATCGAGAAAGAACTGAGGAAAACATGCACAGAGCATTTCACAGATGGCATTTTGTGCACCACACCAGGGCGGCGTATGTGTCTTAAGGGAAGTCTGATGAGAAGTTTGTGCATTACCCTCAGGGTATATAACCAATGCACTGACGGCCTAATATATTGTTTAAGACCTCCTGAGTTTCTTCATTCTATGTGTGAGGAAGCCATCTGGGCCATTTTTAGTTCGGGCTATTAGACCTATGAAATGAAACTATTGCATTGGGGTACACATAGGGAGGAGTGACATATAAGGAGGGACACTGACGTCTGACAGTGTTGTGTGGTTATGTGCCCACCCATTGACTGCCCATGGCCATGTCAATCCCTATGGCTATTCTCCCTGATTCCTGCCTCTGCCTGCCCAAAACACCTCCCGATGGGAACTCTTTGAGCTTGCTTTAATCAAGCCTTACCATCAGGCTTTGCATTAAAAGTGCCTGCCAGTGTGTGTTTGAAGCAGTCAGTTAATGATGTTGGGTGTCCTGACCCACGTTTGAGCTATCATGCTGCAACATTTGGTGCTGTGGGCTTAGAAAATCCAAGATGGCCAAAAAGCCCACATGTGCGCCAGAATCCAGGAGAACCATGTAATTTGTGCGCACACCAAAATGGTTACCTAACTTGCCACCCACAAGTGTAAAGAAAGATCTTTGTTAACAAAATCCACTGTTACGGATGTCAAAAAGTTGCTGAAATCGTGGCTCATCGGACCACTTTAAAGATTCAACCCTTTTGTGGGGTTCCACATAACCATTTTACTGTAAGGAGCCCCATCAAAACAATGTTAAGCAAGGATTATTTACTACCATGTAAGAACCATTCCTGTTTAGAATGCATTAATCCAAGAAAGATCCCAAAAATGCATGCAGTACCCGCTTTTGACTGAGGGCGCGCTAGCGGTCTAAACTCTGACAGGGAAACTGCATGTTAGGAGTTGCAGGAGAGGCCTTTACATCAAAGGCTGGGAGATAATTAAAATCTTAACCACATGCTGTTCCCAGAAGACAATCTGATTTAATTAACAACCAAAGGCTGGGAAACCTCTCACCTCCAGAGATTCACACCAGGAGTTAGAATCTCACATGACCTCTTGATTGATAGAAGGCAGACTGGCTGGGAGCCTCCTGGAGACCACACAATAGGCTCCTGCACTTGAATAGAATATGTTGATTTTGACTGTTTCCTGTCATCAAATGCCTGCCTGCCAGCAGAGGCATGGTCACTGACCCGCCCAAGTCTTGAGGCGGACTCCAACACTCTGAGAACTGAATTGAAAGCAAAATATATATTTTACAGAAACACTGATAACTCTTTGTAATGAAATGACAGGAATGTATAACTTTGAGAGCCTTAATTTAAAAAATGTACCTTCGATTCAAGCCCAAACTCCAATTTGTGTGATGTTCTGGGGCAAAACCCCGCCATTTATTGATACTACAGACTCTGTGTTTAAGCTAGAGACATGGGAATTTACTGAAGTATGTATGGACAGGCCGTGTTATATGTGTATAATTATTAATGAAAAACCAATATTGCAAAACCAGTTAAAAAACGCAAAATGTTGCCGTTTCTGAATGCAAGCTCTTAGAAACATCAGAGTTTGAACAGAGTATACCTCATGTGATACGTGATGGGTGCATGTAATTTCAAACCAATGTGTACCTGTGCAAATATGTATTTGGGTCAAATATAAATTTGTGTGCAATTTGACAGGGGAGTATCCTTTCTGCAAGCCATTAAATGACATCATTCTGACACACAATCCTGCTCTCCAGTGATAACCCAAAGAATTCTCCAACCTATCAGAACTCTGAAGGGGTTGGGCCTAGAAAGCTAGCCTCTCCACCCACTTTCAAAACACATAAAAAGAGACTGCTGGGACAGGTAGAGACATTCAACTCCATTTGCTGCGGAGCATGCTGACCGAAGACTTCACATCCAGAGATCCAGACTTCAAATCCATCAATCTCCAGAATCTGTAGCAGTACCCAGAAAGCATAGCAGTATCCAGAATCCAGAGAGGCTAGACCAGCAGAGCAGAGCTGACCCAGATCACTGTGAAGTGCCGAGACCAGAACCAGAGTCCAGTCCAAAACCTGACCAGATCCGTGGCGAGGCATATTTCTAAAATATATTGTGAGTACCTAGCAGAACTGTGCAGAACCAATCTCTTGGTTAAAATAATCTAATCTAAACTATTTTAATCTAACCAGAACTGCCTCCTAGAAGTTGTCACCTGTCATTTTTAAAAGCTGTCACCTGTCATTTTCTAGCTGCAAGCTGTAACCTGTCGCTTTGAACTTTTAAAATTTCAAATCCGAAAAACAACCTTCACAAAATCGTTCATAACTCTGTAACCGTTTGGGCTAGAAACTTGCTTTAACTTTCCTCTGAAAGCTTAGAATCTTAGCTTTTCAACGAACCTAGAACCGACTTATACTTTTGCCGTAATCGTGATTCACGCATTCGCGAATTTTGCCGCGATTCGCGATGTGTTTCAAAATCCAGCCACGTGTAACCATCAGCAGTCATCTTTTTCCTTGCTAAAAATTCGTTTGCCTCTTAATCACCATCTCTGAATCATTGCTAAAGTGAGCCTGAACTCATCCCTAGTATCTCTCACTCACCCTGAACCTCCTGAAGGGAATTAAAAGCATTTTCAGCATATTTCTCACTGCATTGTCACCATATTCAAAGCATTTTGCCTGTGTTTCAAAACTCCTATTGTTGTATAAGCTGCTGAGGGGGAATTGAACTGAATTCTATTTGATTGTATTTCTAAGAATTGTGTGCTTTCCTATTCATTTCCTTACATTGCATAAGGGGGGAGTGGATTGCCAGAGAAAAGTGATTACATTGTTTTGTTGAAATCATATTGAGTATTTTCTGTATTGCATTTTCATTCAACATTGCATCCATCTGAAACTAGATAAAGCATTCTCTACGACCTTATTCTTCTGTTCCTATTCCCAAGCGTGCTACCTCATCCTTTATACTACTCCTCGGTAATCAAATCAGTTTATTAGTAGAACATTACCCATTGTTGTTAACTGCTCACGTTCTGAAGTGTGATATTAATTATTAATTTATTATAAAGTGTGATATATATATATTGTTTACATTCTCAAATAAACCGTTTAAACTTGCAAAACAGAACTACTTCTTGGCTCAGTGGGGTCAGGGGGATTCCAAGAGAGGGGTGTTATATAGGGGTAGTCATCCAGAACTCATGAACTGGACATAAAGATATATCAATAAGGGTTTCCATTCAGTATCCCAGACTAGGCATTGACTTAGCTGTAGTGCTGGATTGAATCCTCTTACAAAGTGGGGGCTTGAGCCGGACGTTTGGGTTAGATTTATCGCTTGTGCAGATTAATACAGTGTGCTAACTGACAGGAGACATAAATCCGGTCGGATCACCACGCTGTGTTACGCTGTAAAGCACTCCTCAAAGGAACGCTCTAAGGAAAAGGACTGTTTTGCAAAAATAAAATACAAACTTCTGTAAGTCAGGAAGGAACTCAAATTCCAGAATGACGACCTTGGTAGATATGAAAATAGCCAGAGAACACTTCTTACATAAGCTATTTGTGAGAGTTGAGTGGACTCATCAGGACTAAACGGTCTGGTTGCAGGCAATCGCGCAACAGGTCACTGAAACAGGGTCAGATATATGGGGAGATCAGGGTCCCCTACATGTGGCCCTGAGTGAACTATATATGGCCCCTAAGGCCAAGGATGAGCACCACAAGATTGCCAGGGTAGCGGCATATTTATATTTACATATGGGAGCCATGCAGGACAAATGTGCTGAAGGCCAAGATCTGGCGAGTAGGCAACTGCTGGCACTACAGAAGGCCCAATCTGATCTGGACTCTTCTGAGCAGAGGCTGCTCAGGAGCCAGGAGTCAGAAAATGACAGCAGACGGTACATCTCTAAAATAAAGGAGCATATGGATGTGCTGCAACAGGAAAAGGCGGACCAGGATACCAGATTTCTGGCCTTGCAGAAGGAGTACCAAGAAGGTTTGGACTCCCTACTGCAGAGCCAGAAAAAGCTGGAGCAACAGTTAGACTTCAATAGGTCATGTGCTGAGCAGGTAGTCACCCTGCAAAGCCACCTAGATAGGGAGAAGGCAGAGAGCAATAAACTGATTTTGAAAGACCTGGATACCCAGGCAGAGTTTGACCAGGAGCGCCAGAAAGCCGGTGCCTTCCAAAGGCAAAGGGACGACCTGGCGGCACAGATGCAGGCTCTTAGTCAGGAAAGGGATACTTTAGGCCAGGAAGTCTGCCACTTAAAAAGGAAAATGGAAGAAAATCACCTGGCCCTCCAGGGACTGGGTGACCTCCAAAAAGAACACCAGAACTTGTTAGAGCACACCCGGAGGGTGGAGGATGCTCTGGCAAGAAAGGAGCAGGCCAATAGGGACACAGCTCAGGAGGTAACCCTCCTGCAGCAGAGACTGGCCCAGTACTCCAGGACCAATCAGGAGGCACAGAGAGAAAATGAGGCTCTCTGTCAGCACAATGATAGGCTCCAGCAACAGGTAGCGATGCAGGAGAGACTGATAGAGTCGAGTAAGGCCTTAACGGAGGAACTGAAAGCGCAGGCTCTTGCATTGCAACAGGGAGCAGGGGCGGATAGAGACCAGGTTCGCTGGGAAAGGGAAACTCCTGAGCATAACCTCACGAGCCCTAGTACCAGAGGCCTCTATCTCTCTCAGTCCCTGGACTGTGCCACCCCCATGTCCCCTGGCGCACATGAGCGCCGGGCCACAGGGATGGCAGATTTCTATCTGGACAAAAGCATGGGGCTCATAGGCCAGTACCACCCAGGTGTGGAGGGGCGGGCATCTGGGTATGGGCACCCAAGCACAGTGCAATTTAGTGGGGAACCCCAGGAGAGTAGGCCCATTAAGGGCATCCTGAAAACCTCTGCCCAGTTAGGTCAGTGGGGGGGTACCCATCAAATCCTGGCAGCGAGGAGGGATCTGAAGACTCCTCTGAGCGGTACAGGACACAGGAGACCAGGTCCCCACATTCTGCCAGCCACTCCCAGGCTCGCAGAATCCGGGAAAACCTGGAAGATCATACAGGAACCTCTGGGAGCAGTGCCTCTGAGTCAGAGGATGGATGGACCAGGGTTACCCGAACCAAAAAGGCCAATAAGGCAAAAAGGGCCTTGCTTAAGGACCCATTGAAACAGATTAAGGCAATCAGGAGTGTCATCATGCCTTATAATAAGAACGCCAAGTACTCTGTTTGGGAACACTTGGAGCTCTATGAGCAAATGATGGAGACTTTCCATTTGAAGGACAGCCAAAGCTGTATTCAATATGTAAAGTGGACCTTCTCACCAGAATACTCCAGTTTCTTTGCGGGGCTGGAGGACCAAAATCATTCAAGGTGGTCCACCTATAGGGCGGCCATATTAAAACATTTTTCTGTTCACAGAAATCCCCAAAAGGCTCGCAAGGCAGCCTTTTGGGGATTTCTTGCAATGTGGGGAGGATCAGGCCCCACAAGAATTTGTGCAAGAACTGAAACGTGCCTTTGCGCAGACCACCAGAAGGGTGCGCACAGACAGCAGAGAATTTGTCAATAGATTTTTCCATGCCTTGCCCAAATACATCATGACCCAGCTTGTGAGAGATTTTCACGAGAAAAGATCTTTAGACTGGGTCATTGAACAGGCTACCCGGATCTATGAGGTGCAGAAGCCCATAGAAAATAAAAATAATGTGCCCAAAAACCCCAAAACCAACAGCACCCCTGCTGCTGCCAAGGTGGCAGAGGTAAAGGTTGCCCCTGTTTTAGACTTGGAGATGGGGGGGCCTAAAAACCTACCGGCACCTAATAATCCTAAACTCAGAAATCCCTCGGGCCAGTCACAGACAGGGAGTCAAGGAGGTAGTCCCACAAATGGGGTCCCCCGCTCCCCTGACTATGTAAGTCCCCGCTACAAGGGAAACCGACCAATCCTGGGTTATGTGTGCACTCCTCCAGCCCAAGGGGGGGGATCCAGCCAAGCACCTGACCAGGGGAACTTCCCTCCTAACTTCCCCCAGGAGGGCAGAAATTCTCCAAATCCTGGGCAGAACTTTTTCCCCAGGGGTCCACTCAATTTCCAGCCCCAAAATCATCCATCCTTCTTTCCCCAATTCCCTGAGCTCAGACAACCTAATCCGGGAGAGGGGAGGCCAAGGGTGGAGGGGTACCAAAATCTTCCCAACCAGGGGTACTACCAGAGAAGGGATAGCTACCCTTCCCGGGATCAGCCCAGGGGAGAAAATAGAGCCCCGTATCAGCCTGAGCGGGTTTCCCAGTTAGAGCGCCAGGTCCAAAATATGGCACGGGATCTGGGTCACATACTGAGGGCTCAACAGAACCCTCAGATGAGCATGCCACCGCAGAATGCCCCAAACTCTGGACCTGGTGCTCCAGAACAATGACGGGGGCAGCACCCCGATAACACACCGGTTCCCAGGGAGGAGGCACAAGGGGAAGGGGGGTGTAAAGCCTTGGAGGAAGCTTCCTTCCCAACTTGTAAACAGCCTCTCGAAAACCAGAAACCGGAAACAAAATCTCCTGCCCCTGAAAGCCTGCCTCCCAAGGAGCAGAGGGGGGGAAGGAGAAACAAAGGACCCAAACAGACCCACTTTGTGGAGGAGGTACGGGTCTTCCAATTTGAGGGAGAGGGATCCTCAGAAGATCCTGGGAAAAGGATCTTCTCCTTCAGAGATGGGGGAACTCCTCCCAAGGAAAAATGGGTCCCAAGGGATGTCAATTCAGACTGGGGAGATATGGAGACTGAGCTACCGCCGCCCATCATCTCATCCCAGAACCCACAATACCGAAATCCCCTGGTTCAAACCCATCCTGGTGACTGCCTCCAAGAAGGGGGGGGGCAGCCCAGAACCGGAACCAGGGGAACCCACAATGGCTCTGATCTCCAGTTGCCAACTTTTTCTTTCAGATTCTCAAGACTCTCCACAGATTCTGCCCAAACCTCTTCTCTAGCAATGTCCAAAACCAGAAAGTTAGCCCACCAGTTGTCCAAAAATGTGCATTATCTGTGCCCCCTTGAGGAGAAGGAGGGAAGATACTATGCCCCGGTACAAGTACAGGGGCAGGGTACAATTTTGGCACTGGTGGACACTGGATCCAAAGCTACCCTTCTGTCCAAAAGGGCCTTTGAGGAAGTAAATGCAGGAAGGGGGGAGAATTACCGAATTCCTCTCACCTCTCTTCCTGGACAACTGCAGAACTTTGACGGGAAGGAAATTTCCGTTGAGGGGATTGCAGACTTGGACATTAAAATTGGGCGACACAAGGTGAAACACCCGGTCATAGTAGTGACTCCCGAGTACACCACTTGTTTACTAGGGAATGACCTCCTGAGAAGGTTGTCACCCCTAATAGATTGTGTAAACAAGGTCCTCTGGACCCAGACTAGCCGACCAATAAAATTAAAACAGAGTGTCAACCATGTTAGTTTAAACGGCACCTGCCACATGGTTGAACAAAAATCTGACCAAGTAGAATTTCACTTCCGGAACAACCAAATTCCAGACGTGACAGTAATAGCAGTAGGACAACAGACTGGTGATGGGGGGTCCTCTCTATTTCTGAAAATCAACCTTCCTTCCAGTTTAAGGTGGTATTCCACACTGTAAGGAAACACCCTGAAATTCTTTACTAATCCACAATCAGAAACTCTCACTCCTATAGTCCAGAAAGATGTGAAATCAGCTCAGAGCCTGGCTGATATTCAGCAAATTGGAGAGCAGTTGTTCATCCCTGTTCAGTTAAATGATGGGAAGGACTCTGTTCTCGCTCGAGTGTGCGTGAACAATGGTAAGAGCTTCATCAGCGAAGGCATGTTCCGCCAACTCCCAAAAGATCCAGCCATTCCCACATTCAAACTGATAGACAAATGGGAAATGGAGCTGGAAGCACCCAATTCCAAACATCTCCTGCCAAGCAGGTGTATGCTCAAAATCTCCATTGGCAACAAGAGCATAGTCCATAATTGTTGGGTCGTGCGAGACGTCACTGCCGCCTTTTACTTAGGCAGTGACATTCTCAATCGCTTTGCCATTAGTTTGGACCTAATAAACTTCAAAGCTTGGTCCCGATTAGCGGATAATCCCATGGGCTTTGATGATCCAGAAAAAGCATTTAGGTCAGCTCAATTGCTACCTTATGCAGTTGTAATTCAGATCAAAGAGGAAGTCACCATCCCAGAAAGGACCCGACAATTCTCCCTGGAAGTGAAAGTTAAAAGAGGACAATATTTGCAAAACCCTAATGCTTATATACATCTAAATGCTTCTCTCCAACAGCAAGGGTTGGGGGTAAACCCAACTCCATTAGTCAACATAGAACATGACACCATTCCAATAGAGGTGGATAACAGTGACTTAAAGAGTATTACTCTAGCCGCAGGCACCATTATTGGAATGGCGGTTGATGACCGACATTTTTTCCATTGATTTAGGAAATGAACTGTTTGGACCAATCCCCAAGGACTGTTTTGACAGTGACAGTGAGGACAATACAACACCAGACAGGATTTTCACCCGGCATGGGGGGAACTTCCTGGTGTACACTTCTTGCCCTTATGGTAAGTAAGATGTGACTTGTGACTTCAGGAGGGATGAGGTGATTTTCCAAGTCCATGAGGGCTGCCTTTCCCACCTGAAGCCCCCAGTCCAAATCAGCACTGTGACCAGGGACTTCTCCACCCTGCTGGAGGAGGCTGCTGAGATAGCCAAACCAGAAGTCTTTCCAGGCTTCAGGCAGATGGTGGAAGAGAGAGTCAACCTAGCTGATTCCTGTGTGACTCTGGAACAGAAGCAAAAGTTGAAACAAGTTTTCTTGGATTTCCAAGATCTCTTTGCAATAGACTCATATGACTGTGGTCGCACCGACATCCACACCACAACAATTCCCACGGACCCTGGAATGACTCCAGTGTTTGTGAAGCAATATCGTTTGCCTCTCGCATCCACAGAGTCCCTTACTGAAATAATTAAGAACCTTGAGTCCCGGGGAATAATCCGTCCAATACAAAGCACCTTCAATAACCCGGTGCTGGGAATATTGAAGCCAAACGGCCAATGGAGACTCTGCGCCGACCTCAGGGAGCTCAACAAACGGGTCCATACTTCCCGATGGCCTCTGCCCTACATTGACCAAGGGTTGGCGCAGATCCAGGGGTCACAGGTATTCACTGCAATAGACCTGACCAATGGATACTGGACTGTGCCTGTCAGTAGGGAGGAACAATACAAGCTGGCTTTTACCTTTGGGGGCCAGCAGTACACATGGACCCGGACTCCCTTCAGATACCTCATCTCCGGCAATTAATTCAACATTTTCCTACACAAGGCCATGCCCGACCTGGGTGCAAGGGGTAACCTGGCTTATGTAGATGATGTCCTCATCAAAAGTTCATCTGTGGAGGAACACATAGCGGAGATCCGTTATGTTCTGACCCAGTTGAGGGCCGCCGGAGCAAAACTTTCCTTTCAGAAAGCACAGTGGTGTAGAACCCGTGTTAATTTCTTGGGGCATGAGATTACTCCTCAGGGTCTCTGTCCCCAAGAAAAGAAAGTGGAAGCACTCCAGAAACTGAAAGACCCCACAACTCTGCGGGAACTAAGGAGCCTTCTTGGACTGACTAATTACAGCAGAAAGTTCATTGAGGGCTACGCGGAGATCACCAGACCCCTGATTCATCTCCTGAAGGGAGTGGGAATGGGGTCCAGAACAAGCCGAGGCAGTAAGACAACTCAAAAGAAGCCTCTCACAAGCGCCCTGCCTAGCTTACCCTGTCAGAAACAAGGAGTTCTTCCTAGAGACAGGGTTCTCTAATACGTGCTTGACGGCAGTATTATACCAAAAGCATGACAAGGTCAATAAAGTAATCTCCTATGCGAGCAAAACTTTATCCTCTGTGGAGGAAAAATTCAACGATTGTGAGAAGGCACTCCTGGCAACGGTGTGGGCATTGAAGAATTACCGCCCGTTTATCCAGGGGGAACACATCATAGTGGAGACTCCACACCAGCCTCTGCAATATCTCCAAAGTGACAGAATCTGGGCCGGAAATGTGAGTAATTTCTGAATTACTTCCTGGATTCTGTCAATGCAAGGCTTTCCTGTGGAGGTCAGATATGGCCAAAACAAGAAGAGTCCCCTCGCGCAAGGTCTGGCTGACTTGCATGATTGTGCCAGAGAAAACTGTCTCGAGGACGAAAGTCTAAAAATCAAGGACAACACAGAGGCATACCTTAATTCCCCACACAAAGTCTTTGAAGAGGACAAGTGTGAGGGAATGCCCACTGTCTATGTGGATGGATGCTCTTACCATGTTGACAACGACGGGGAGAAAGAACTGGTGGCTGGCGTAGGGAATGCATGGGTGAAGGAGTTCCCAGAACCCTCCGCGGGATACAAAATTGGTCCCCGAAGTAGTCAGGTGGCAGAATTGATGGCTGTGCATCAGGCCATCTTCACTGCTGTCCAACATCAACTCCACGAACTGGTCATAATCACTGATTCGGATTATGTACGGAACGGGTTCGTGGAGCACCTGGTTCATTGGAAAACCAGAGGCATGTTATGTGCTAATAACAAACCCCTGAAACATGGGAAGTTAATGCAAAACATTGATGATCTGGTCACATCGAATGGGATGACCATCTACTGGAAAAAGATCAAGGGTCATTCCAAAGTAGAGGGACCAGACAAAACTGGAAATGACTTAGCTGATCAGCTGGCCAAAACCGGGGCCATCCAAGGGGATCTAATCGAAATAGAATCCCTGTTGGGGGAAATCCAGGTCACTGCTATCACTAGGTCCCAGACAAATGCTCACAATGATCTTCCAACTGCCCAATGGAGCAAGGAGACCCCTGGTGCTGATTTGATTACAGCTCAGAAGGGGGATCCAATTATTGGTAAGTTTTACCAACACCTTGAGGACGCTGAGAACTTTCCCCTGACGGATACCGATTACATTGGGAAAGAGGACCTAAGAGTGTTGATGAAATGTCCAAAAATGTTCCGGATCCAAGATGGTTTGTTGGTAAGGAAATCCAAAGCTGGCCACGATCAGTGGGTGGTTCTTACCTCATTCCGAAGGCTGATGTTAAGTCACGCCCATGATGCGGCTATCGCCGGTCATAGGGGGTTTCATACAACACTTGAGATCTTAAGAGAGGTTGCCTACTGGCCACACATGGGCCAGGACCTCAACCAATATTTGAAGGGTTGTCTTGTGTGTGCACAATTTCAGCCAACATCCCTCACGCACCGGACGCCTCTCCAAAAGAGGGGAATGACACTCCCATGGTCAGATTTACAAATCGACTTTGTAGGCCCCGTGATTCGCTCCGCTAGGGGGAATAAGTACATGTTGACTGTGACATGCTTGTTTACCAAGTGGGTGGAATGTCTCCCAGCTCCGAATTGCAAGGCAGAAACAGCAGCTGCCCTGATGATTAACCACATCTTTTCCCGTTTTGGTCTACCTCAAAGGATTGAGTCAGACAGGGGTAGCCACTTCGCCAGTGAAGTAATGACAAAGATGTGGGAGATACTGGGGGTCAAAAGAAAGCTACATATTGCTTACAGGCCAGCTTCTTCTGGGGCAGTAGAGAGATATAACCGAACCATTGTGAGCATATTAAAGAAGTTTGTGGCAGATTCAGGGCCAAGTTGGGTTATCCGATTACCTCTGGTCCTAATGGCCATCAGATCTACCCCTTCATCTGCAACCAAAATGTCACCATTTGATTTGATGACTGGACGCAAGATGGTGCTTCCTCCGCATTTGCTCTACAGAACCCAAGAGCAAACGTTGATAAATGCCTCCACAACTCATGAGTATGTGGAGAATTTAAGGAAACAACTTCAACATGCTTTTGCCTATGCTCAGCAGAATCTAGAAAGATCAGCTGAGAGTATGAAGACCTACTATGACCTGAAAACTTCCAGGAAGGAATATCAGGTGGGGGACTGGGTCTATTTATACAATTTCCAAAGGAACCAGGCCAAACAGAGGAAATGTTTGCCTACATGGAAAGGACCCTTTGAGATTATAGACAAGATCTCCCCTGTGGCCTACACGATCCGCATCCCCAAAGGCGGTTTGGCAGAGGGGGAAGACAAGTGGGTCCACATAAACCAGTTGAATTGTTGCCATCCCAGGCACACTTTGCAGCAACTGGAGGAGTCCTCGGTAATCCCAGAGGGTACCGCTCCAGAGTAATTCAATTCCAACCCTAAAAGATCCTAAATATAGCCTATCTAATTCTGTGTTTCTCAAGTTTATGTGTTCCTGTCTCTTAATTTATAAAAATGTGCATGTTCATATCTGTTGAGTTCTAAAATATATATGCCACCCCACTATATCAATGGTGGGGGAGAAATGTCCATGAATAGGTATTGCCGCTCTTCCTTTGTCGTCCTAGGAGAAAGAAAACCTGGAGACTGGCCAAGGAGGAAGATCCGGAGACCGGGAGCAGAGACGCAAGGCGCCCGGGGTACCGCCCAATATTCCCATGAGGACCGGTGACGAGAACCGATCGATCAATACCGGATGGAGGAAAAGATGCTGAAATGTGCCATTTGCAGAGTTGGAAGAAGATTATGCGGACATACCAGTGCGTGGGTCATCACCTTTTGTGCACCCGACTCACCATCGACTCAAATTTAAAGTGCAGTCGGGTGGGGTGGCTTTGTTGGGTGTCCTGACCCACGTTTGAGCTATCATGCTGCAACATTTGGTGCTGTGGGCTTAGAAAATCCAAGATAGCCAAAAAGCCCACATGTGCGACAGAATTCAGGAGAACCACGCAGTTTGTGCGCAAAACAAAATGGTTACCTAACTTGCCACTCACCAGTGTAAAGAAAGATCTTTGTTAACAAAATCCACTGTTACGGATGTCAAAAAGTTGCTGATATCGTGGCTCATCGGACCACTTTAAAGATTCAACCCTTTTGTGGGGTTCCGCATAACCATTTTACTGTAAGGAGCCCCATCAAAACAATGTTAAGCAAGGATTATTTACTACCATGTAAGAACCATTCCTGTTTGGAATGCATTAATCAAGAAAGATCCCAAAAATGCATGCAGTACTCGCTTTTGACTGAGGGTGGCGCTAGCGGTCTAAACTCTGACAGGGAAACTGCATGTCAGGAGTTGCAGGAGAGGCCTTCACATCAAAGGCTGGGAGTTAATTAAAATCTTAACCACATGCTGTTCCCAGAAGACAATCTGATTTAATTAACAGGCCAAAGGCTGGGAAACCTCTCACCTCCATAGATTCACACCAGGAGTTAGAATCTCACATGACCTCTTGATTGATAGAAGGCAGACTGGCTGGGAGCCTCCTGGAGACCACACAATAGGCTCTTGCACTTGAATAGAATATGTTGATTTTGACTGTTTCCTGTAAACAAATGCCTGCCTGCCAGCAGTGGCATGGTCACTGACCCACCCAAGTCTTGGAGGCGGACTCCAACACTCTGAGAACTGAATTGAAAGCAAAATATATATTTTACAGAAACACTGATAACTCTTTGTAATCAAATGACAGGAATGTGTAACTTTGAGAGCCTTAATTTAAAAAATGTACCTTCGATTCAAGCCCAAACTCCAATTTTTGTGATGTTCTGGGGCAAAACCCCGCCATTTATTGATACTACAGACTCTGTGTTTAAGCTAGAGACATGGAAATTTACTGGAGTATGTATGGACAGGCCGTGTATATGTGTATAATTTTTAATGAAAAACCAATATTGCAAAACCAGTTAAAAAATGCAAAATGTTGCCGTTTCTGAATGCAAGCTCTTAGAAACATCAGAGTTTGAACAGAGTATACCTCATGTGATACGTGATGGGTGCATGTAATTTCAAACCAATGTGTACCTGTGCAAATATGTATTTGGGTCAAATATAAATTTGTGTGCAATTTGACAGGGGAGTATCCTTTCTGCAAGCCATTAAATGACATCATTCTGACACACAATCCTGCTCTCCAGTGAGAACGCAAAGAATTCTCCAACCTATCAGAACTCTGAAGGGGTTGGGCCTAGAAAGCTAGCCTCTCCACCCACTTTCAAAACACATAAAAAGAGACTGCTGGGACAGGTAGAGACATTCAACTCCATTTGCTGCTGAGCATGCTGACCGACGACTTCACATCCAGAGATCCAGATTTCAAATCCATCAATCTCCAGACTCTGTAGCAGTACCCAGAAAGCAGAGCAGTATCCAGAATCCAGAGAGGCTAGACCAGCAGAGCAGAGCTGACCCAGATCACTGTGAAGTGCCGAGACCAGAACCGGAGTCCAGTCTAAAACCTGACCAGATCCGTGGCGAGGCATATTTCTAAAATATATTGTGAGTACCTAGCAGTACTGTGCAGAACCAATCTCTTAGTTAAAATAATCTAATCTAAACTATTTTAATCTAACCAGAACTGCCTCCTAGAAGTTGTCACCTGTCATTTTTAAAAGCTGTCACCTGTCATTTTCTAGCTGCAAGCTGTAACCTGTCGCTTTGAACTTTTAAAATTTCAAATCCGAAAAACAACCTTCACAGAATCGTTCATAACTCCGTAACCGTTTGGGCTAGAAACTTGCTTTAACTTTCCTCTGGAACCTTAGAATCTTAGCTTTTCAACGTACCTAGAACCGACTTGCTACTCCGTATATTGTTGCCGTAATCGTGATTCACGCATTCGCAAATTTTGCCGCAATTCGCGATTTGGTTAAAAATCCAGCCACGTGTAACCATCAGCAGTCATCTTTTTCCTTGCTAAAAATTTGTTTGCCTCTTAATCACCATCTCTGAATCATTGCTAAAGTGAGCCTGAACTCATCCCTAGTATCTCTCACTCACCCTGAACCTCCTGAAGGGAATTAGAAGCATTTTTTTCAGCATATTTCTCACTGCATTGTCACCATATTCAAAGCATTTTGCCTGTGTTTCAAAACTCCTATTGTTGTATAAGCTGCTGAGGGGGAATTGAACTGAATTCTATTTGATTGTATTTCTAAGAATTGTGTGCTCTCCTATTCATTTCCTTACATTGCATAAGAGGGGGGAGTGGATTGCCAGAGAAAAGTGATTACATTGTTTTGTTGAAATCATATTTAGTATTTTCTGTATTGCATTTTCATTCAACATTGCATCCATCTGAAACTAGATAAACCATTCTCTACCACCTTATTCTTCTGTTCCTATTCCCAAGCGTGCTACCTCATCCTTTATACTACTCCTGGGTAATCAAATCAGTTTATTAGTAGAACATTACCCATTGTTGTTAACTGCTCACGTTCTGAAGTGTGATATTAATTATTAATTTATTATAAAGTGTGATATATATGTATTGTTTACATTCTCAAATAAACCGTTTAAATTTGCAAAACAGAACTACTTCTTGGCTCAGTGGGGTCAAGGGGATTCCAAGAGAGGGGTGTTATATAGGGGTAGTCATCCAGAACTCATGAACTGGACATAAAGATATATCAATAAGGGTTTCCATTCAGTATCCCACACTAGGCATTGATTTAGCAGTAGTGCTGGATTGAATCCTCTTACAAAGTGGGGGCTCGAGCCAGACGTTTGGGTTAGATTTATCACTTGTGCAGATTAATACAGTGTGCTAACTGACAGGAGACATACATCCGGTCGGATCACCACGCTGTGTTACGCTGTAAAGCACTCCTCAAAGGAACGCTCTAAGGAAAAGGTCTGTTTTGCAAAAATAAAATACAAACTTCTGTAAGTCAGGAAGGAACTCAAATTCCAGAATGACGACCTTGGTAGATATGAAAATAGCCAGAGAACACTTCTTACATAAGCTATTTGTGAGAGGTGAGTGGACTCATCAGTACCAAACGGTCTGGTTGCAGGCAATCGCGCAACAGGTCACTGAAACAGGGTCAGATATTTGGGGAGATCAGGGTCCCCTACATGTGGCCCTGAGTGAACTATATATGGCCCCTAAGGCCAAGGATGAGCACCACAAGATTGCCAGGGTAGCGGCATATTTATATTTACATATGGGAGCCATGCAGGACAAATGTGCTGAAGGCCAAGATCTGGCGAGTAGGCAACTGCTGGCACTACAGAAGGCCCAATCTGATCTGGACTCTTCTGAGCAGAGGCTGCTCAGGAGCCAGGATTCAGAAAATGACAGCAGACGGTACATCACTAAAATAAAGGAGGATATGGATGTGCTGCAAAAGGAAAAGGCGGACCAGGATACCAGATTTCTGGCCTTGCAGAAGGAGTACCAAGAAGGTTTGGACTCCCTACTGCAGAGCCAGAAAAAGCTGGAGCAACAGTTAGACTTCAATAGGGCATGTGCTGAGCAGGTAGTCACCCTGCAAAGCCACCTAGATAGGGAGAAGGCAGAGAGCAATAAACTGATTTTGAAAGACCTGGATTACCCATTGTTGTTAACTGCTCACGTTCTGAAGTGTGATATTAATTATTAATTTATTATAAAGTGTGATATATATATATTGTTTACATTCTCAAATAAACCGTTTAAACTTGCAAAACAGAACTACTTCTTGGCTTGGTGGGGTCAGGGGGATTCCAAGAGAGGGGTGTTATATTGGGGTAGTCATCCAGAACTCATGAACTGGACATAAAGATATATCAATAAGGGTTTCCATTCAGTATCCCAGACTAGGCATTGATTTAGCTGTAGTGCTGGATTGAATCCTCTTACAATGACTTAAAAGGAGTTGTAAATGCAGTAGTGGTGTTATAAAAATGTCTTACCAGGCCTGCCCTCAGCCACTTGATTTATAAGCACTCTGCGTGTCCTTCACTGAAGTCATGTTAAAAACAAGCATTGTCAAAGCCACTGAAGTCCTGTTTAAAACAAACATTGGCAATGCCAAAAAAGTGTGCTTGTGCATAGGTTTTAAGTGTATTAAGTGTATTGCTGCTATTGGATGCTCAGGTACTCGCACCATTTTGCAGCTGCTACCAACAATACCTGCCCACTCAGCATTACAGACTGCAGGAACACCAGGCATTAATAAATACATTACATAAACATTTTAGAAATATGATCTATTATGAAAAAAAAGAGAATATATATATATATATATTTAAATTAGAAAATTATTCAGAATTTCATGCAGTAATCCACTGAATAAAGGCATGTTTTTAAAATACCAAAAACGGTTGCACTGGATAGTGTTTGTTTGTATTCATACAAGCAGTCTTGTGCAAACTGTTTAGCGTGTGGAAGGGCAGGAGACCAGGAGCATAAAACTACTGACTTGCAGATTCCACCCGTGAAGACTGCATCAACAAGGTCAGTCGTTTGTTTCTGGCCCTCTACAGGTCCCTTTTGAGGTGCCCCCCCCCCCGCACTTCTTCCCTCTCTGCCCACCTTCCTCCCCCCTGCTGCAGGCTCCAACTGTCTCTGTTCGCGGTCTTCCAGGCTCCAAACACGGTAGCCCGCACAACCTGCCGTGCTTCTGTGGGCCACCCTTTGCGCTTCAGTTTTCCGGGTTCACAACATGCAGGCCGTGAACAGCAAGAGGAATGCACAGGAATGCATTTTCTAAGACACATTTGGAACCACAGCTTTTATGCTGTACTCGATAAATGCACTTGGGAGTCATTTTAATATTAATGGCAATAATTATTCATTAACACACACAATAGCAGGCAACGGTAGACTGTTGAGTGGGAAGATTGCTCATGTAAGTATTGGAAGGGGAAGATGAGCAAAGGACATATAGAACATTAGTGAGAATTTGCCTGAGAGAGAAAGAGAGCAATAGATGACAGTACACAATATTGGAATGTAGACTGCTGTATTTCAATTTTTGTTTTCTTTTACCCTATCAGAGCTCGTGACTTAGATTTTCTTATGGTGAGAAATGTATATAATTGGCAATAGAACGGTTTATAGTGATAAAATCGAAAACAAAAAAGTCGAATGTGAAAATGTCGAAAAACAAATGTTGAAAAAAAAGTCGCATTTTTTTATGACATTTTTTATGCAAAATGGGGGGTTCCCTCCCCCCAAACCCCCCTTTTCAAAATCGGGGTTCCCTACCCCCAAACCCCCCCTTTTTTTTTTTACCCATTTTTATTTATTCCCGGACCCCAAAATAAATATATAATTAAAAAAGAGGGAATTTTTTTTCAACATTTATTTTTCGACATTATTGTCATTCGACTTTTTTTTCCGACATTTTGACTGGCCACCCAATAGAACATCTAAGGCAACTAATAAACACATGGAAATGCACATTATGATTAGCTTTGCATTTCCAGAAAATAATTGCCATATTTAGCTAATTGAATGCCGCAAAGAGTAGCACTATTATTTTTAAAAATCCAAACAAGGGCAGCAAAATGTACTAATAGCTTGTTCTAACATCCGTGACCTCATCCCCTCTTCAGCTCCCTGTGCCATACCAGAGGAGAATTGGCATTTGCAGATCTGTCTGACCGCGACCATGAAAGCAGTCCAGACCGAAAGGCCAGGCAAATCTCCTGTAGGCAAAGGAACCAACCGAGATTGTCTGCCTCATTCAGCGCCTCCAGTGCGGTCCAGCTGAAGTGCAGTGGCAATAATCTTACAAAGATTGTTAGTCAAGTAGCAGTATTATATAGCCATTATTTGTATGGATTTGTTGGTCAGACATTTCACCCAAGAGTGCTGTAAATGGACCAAAAATACATCAGGCCAGTCTCGTATCCGTTTCAGTGATGATGTTGCTGCAAGTTGCTGGCACCTACCTATATGCAACAATGCCTACCTAAATACAGTTCCTCCCGAGCCCTCTGCTCATCTGCCTCCAACCTTCTGCCGGTTAGACGGTTCTCCAAGCAGAGATTTGGAGGGAGATCTATCTCCTCGGCAGGGGCCTCCCTCTGGAATAGCCTCCCTGCCACCTTCCGTCTTGAGCCTGATCTCCTTAAATTCCAGAAACTCCTTAAGACATTCCTCTTCCCCTCTTCCTACTCTCTGCTTCTACCCTGCTAACCTCTCTCTCTGCTTCATCTCTCTCTCCCTCCTTTTCCACCAGCTTGCTGACTGGCCGCCGGGTGTACCTCAGAGTCTCACAGGTCCCTGGCACCCTCGCCAGTCCTCTCGCACTTGCTTCCGGGCCTGCACTTACCTCATTGCTACTGCACTTGGTCAATGACCCACGAGAATGGCATTCTCACAGCAACTACCCAGTTATGACTACTGGGCGCACTTGATTTCCCAACCTCCCTCTCCTGTACCACTTGTGCACTTGCACGATTTGAATGTACAATGCCTTGAAGATCGTCTATCTATCTTCCCTGTCTCCCCTCCTTGCATGGTGGTGCCTCAATGCACTTGGCAAAACTGCAGAATCGTCATCAGACCTATTTGCTGTTATCTACACTGTTACTTGTATCATATGCACTTACTCTGCCTGTGCAGACTTGTATCATTCAGAAATTCGAGGCCTCTGAAGGACTGTTTTCTCCCCTTGTTCCCACCATCCTTGAGCGATTTGAAACACTTGCCCTGTGTATAGCCGCTATACAAATAAGCATATATACCACGTTGTGCACATAGTGAAAAGGAAATGTGTTGGTGCATGACAAGGACACATTTGGTGGCCGTGCAAAATACATAAATACAGTCTACATTTGGCCCACGGGTCAATATTTGTACATATACAGTTGGTTAGCATTGGGGTACACTGGGCAGAGTGGCGTAAGAAGGATGGCAGATGTAAAAGATGGCCATTCACTGGCTTGCAGGTGGTCCTTCAGCCTGACCATGGTTCCACTGACTGAATTGCCTTGATTGCCAGGGCAACAGCATTCTAGTGCTAAGGGGCCAGTAAAGAGAAGGCCACAGTTACATAAAAGGTTTATGGCAAGGGGTGTATAGGTTTCCATTAAGGGAAGTTATTGTGGAAGGATCCCCCTGCTTGTCTGGAACTGCATCTCAGGTATGCAAAGAGGTTGATGTATGGACAGGTGGGCAGACAGAACATATGAACATCACCTGTCTTTAAACAAGGATGAGTGTCTATTGATGTATTGCGTATATGCTGGGTATAATTGATTGCTTCAGCACTGGCAGACAAATGTTACTTTACATTCATACTTCGAACAGCTGCTGCGCTATACTGTACAATGTAATTATTGCTCTGCGAATTTATTAAAGTTCTGGAACACCATTTCCTACATTTAATTTAGACTATACATCAAAAGCAATATGTAATTTAAACAAAATTAAAACTATTGGAGAGAAATTACACCGAACACTTGAAACAGGGCCATAGATGTTTGAAAAATAAAATTACAATTTCGGAAAAACATGCAATTTTGCTGCAGAGAAAAAATATTACTAGGCTCCAACGTGGCAGCCTATTTTCAGTTCAAATTGTGAATAATATTTAGAATTTATACTTTCTACGACACGAATGCTAAAACCCGCACCTAAAGAGAAATCCTTGCAGATTATAGACTTTCCTTTCTTTAAATCACATCTGAGCTCGTGAGATTGATGTAATTACCAGGACTGCATTTGCTCGCTTTCCATGTTACTTTCAGCGCGAAATGCGCTCATTATGCTGCAGTTCCGTTCTCTGGGAGAAGAGTAAAATATGGCGAGTGCTGAGGCCACAGGGAGCGCTAATAGATTCCTGCCACATGACAGGGCGAGAAAGAGTGTGGAGAGCAAATCCTATGGCGTTCGTCAACGCCTGTCACAGGTGTGCGCCAAAAATCACAAATGATACATCTCTGTCATTTTGACTTTTTTATTCTTAATTACTTTATTTTTTGAGTCCTTGATTTTTTTAGTCCTTTTAATTATTACAGAAGAGGCTTATTTGGGCCTTTTTAGCCAATTGTCACTACTCTCTCTTCTCGTTGACAATATGTGAATAACAGAACAGTCTGAAACCAGCTTTGCACATTGAAAATGGGAATGGCATGGTGACAACTGGCAGACTGGCAGATCAAACTCAGCTCTGGCATATGTGGTCACCTGGTATGATATGATAGGCTATTTATAACGCGCTTAGAAAGCACGGACCAGGGGTTCGAGCCAGTGGTGCTCTGGGTCGTCTTCCTTCTAAGGCGAGCATGTTGCCCCTTAGCTATCCTCCCGACACACTTACATGGTAGCGATATACTTGAAGCACTTTTTGATTGGGTTTAATGCTCTGCCAGTTCTGATTGTATTGTATTTACTTGTAGAGGAAAAGTGTTGTGCTTTACATCATAAAGCTCCACCAATAACATTAAAACACGGTGTAGCTTTTACTGGGTACCTTATAGGAATGACAATAGCCATTTGCCACTGTGGGAGCGCTATATTCAGGCAATGATTCAGTGAAGTGGCAAAACTATGTATTTGTCTAGTGTGTGCACTCAGTGTTTCTAATGCATGGATACTTTTCTGATTGGCACATACATGTCCTGTAATCTGGAGTATTGGGCTACTTTCTGTGTTCGCCTTAGAAGCCAGTATAACATACACTATTTTGAGCCATTTTTAGTTTGGGTTATTAGGTGGCGCTTGCACCACGTATACCCAAAACTATTGCATTAGGGTACAGATAGGGAGAAACGTCAGATGAGGAGGTACACACAACATTTAGGTGTTGTTTGGTTATTTGGCCTCCCATTGACTGCCCATGGCCATGCTAATCCGTATGGATATTCCCACCCAGTTCCTGTACCTACCGCCCAAAGCACCTCCTCGTCGGAACTCTGAGCTCGCTTTATTCAAACCTTACCATCAAACTTTGCACTTGATGTGCTTGCCAGTGCTTTTTCTTCAAAGAGGCCTTCTGAGAGTTAATGACTTAATTGGATCTGCAAACATGCTACTGTTGTTATTAACATGTCTTAACCATATCTGTGTTCAGCCACTGGGTCTATTAGCACTATTAGTGTCCTTCCCTGAAGTCCTGTTAAAAAAACGAATTGGCAAAGCCAACAAGTGCATTGGTAAATACAACAGTTTTGCCATGTGTACAGATGGCCAGGTACTCACTCTATTTTTTTTACGTGCTATCATCAATGGCTAGTTAATAGCACTGCATCAGTGCCTGGCAAGTGTCTTTCCCACCACTTCAACAAAAATGTACTCGACACCACTGCTCAAATCAAAAATCCCAAGGTACTTCCCTCATGGAAAACTGTGATCAGCCGATAAGGCCGTTCTGGTTATTCGAAAAGTTTGCTTTACACATACGGGCAAGCATATCTTCATTATCCTGCAACTTTTATTATGAAATCTCTTTCAAAAAACATTCCTAAAGTTTAACGAATTCGAATCAGGTGGCTTCCCTGACAATAGCACCTATGCAATTTAGGATGTAACACTTGTGTACAGGTGGGTTATAAATGAAGAATCTTGTCATATTATATCATGAACACTGAGATTCCTCTCGGTCTGACACCCTCCATAGCAAAGAAAGACCTCCATTGTCATACTCTGTGATTTCTCTCAACCCAAAGGTTCGTGTCTCCCAGAACCACTAGCATGTACTTATAGAAATAAGGTGAACTCTGAGGATGGCCACTTCTACTTAGTTAGCATTCCCAGATCCTTGTGGCACAGAGTGCAATGTATCTATTTAGGAGAAAAAGCAGGACATTGGGAAAGAGAAAGAGGCAGAAGAGAGAGAGGGAGAGAGAGAGAGAGAGAGAGAGAGAGAGAGAGGGAGAGAGGGAGAGAGAGAGAGAGAGAGAGAGAGAGAGAGAGAGAGAGAGAGAGAGAGAGAGAGAGAGAGAGAGAGAGAGAGAGAGAATATGAACTAGATTTTCAAAGTGCAGAATGAATGGAGTTGGACGGCAAAGGCCTGAAGGAACGTAGCTCCACAAGGCACATAAAAATGTCTTAAATGCTCTTTGTTAGATGCACTACGTTTACTATTATAGTTTCTTTGTACTTACGTGAAGCAGTTGACTCTACATGACATCCAGCATAACCATACATGTAAAACACACATATCACAACACAACCATGGCGTCATCTGTGACTCTACACTTTCCTTCTCTGCTTCCTTCTCTGATGTGTCTATAAAGTCAAACTTCCTACTGCACCTCCTCAGAGGAACTCTGCCTTTCCTCTCCTTCCCCAGAAGCTCACTGTCTCCCAAGCTCTGGTTCTCTCTTGGTTGGACTATTGTAACAGACTCTTTCTAAATCTAGCTGCCTCTATTCTCTGCCCTCTGCAACTAATCCAGAACAGGACTGAAAGACTTGTCCTTGGGCTAAAGCCCTGGGAGCCCTGGGATCGTATCTCTCCAGCTCTGAAATCTCTCCACTGGCTCTGCATTGTCCACAAGGCTTTTGGGGGGCCTGGGTCCAAAATACCTTCAGCTATCCCTCCGCAAATAACTCGCCTCTCGAGCTCTTTGCTCCTCTACCTCTAACTCCCTCACGTTCAGTCGTTTTTCAAAGACACAAGCTGGGGGTAGATATCTGTCTTCGGCTGGGGCCACCCTCTGGAACAGCCTCCCTGCCACTCTAAAACTTGATGAGAACCATCTCCAGTTCCGGAAGCACCTCAAGACCTTCCTTTTTGCTTCTGCCTACGCTCCCCCTCTCCCTGCTGATCTGTTCTCTCTTGGCACTGTGCATCTGGCCACCATCTGTCCTCCGGGCCCAGATACCTGCTCACCCTGCCACCCTCCCGCACTGCCTCTGGGCCACCCCATGCACTGGGGTCTATATCTGCACCCATACAGTCCCCCCTTTTTCTTCCTGCATATATCAGACCTACCCTGTCTGCTGCCTTAAACCCATCACTTGCCACTTGCTGGCTGCACTACCACTGTTTGTTGCCTTTATTATTTATTTATGTATTTATTTATTTATTTATTATTCATCTGTTTCTCCTTTGCTCCGCACTTTCCACTTCTCCCCCCTTCCATGCACTTTTCCCCTAACCTTCTCCCATGCACTTGCACATTTGCAATGCCACTGGACCTAGTAAGATCGTTGTTTTGTTCTCCCCTGTTCCCCTCCCTTGCCTTGTCGCGCTCTGAAACACTTTTGTACGAGCGCAATAGAAATAAAATATCAATATCGATATCAACACAAACATAAACAAGCAAAGTACACACACCACATCATGAATATATTGCTCAGGCTTAGCTACTGTACAACACAATGCACACACCCATACCACACAGCACACACAGAGGGCCTGAAGCCTGATAACCCTGACTCAAAGATACAGCTTCCAGCCAATGTACTATTAAACACAATTGTGTTAGCACTGAACAAGGCCCCACAATCTGAAACAATCATGTGCCAACTACCCAACTCATGTTTGGGGAAATGGCAATGCTACTTCCACTTGGAACTTCCACAGGGTAAACCCAACCTTAAAGAACTGTGTCTCGCTCACAGATAAGCCAAGGACATGGTGAACATTGTGTTTTATAAAATCTGTCCAGCACAAGTCTTTCCTTAATTGAAATCATTACTAGTGAAAACAGGTACTGGTGAGAACCATAAAGGGTTAGGGGATGGACAGTCTTTGACGTAGCTCGGTGCTAATTTCCCACAATAACCTGAAGATGGAGTCTGGATCCTGGGACCACACCCACTCCCATTGAGTTCATGACAAGACAGAAGGGCAGAAAACACTGCAACCAACCATTCTATTTCGGACGTATCCTGAATGCACCAATGATTAATAAATACACTGAGAGGTATCCCTTTCAGTCAGCCATACAGACCAGGTGCGGTACAGATCTACCAACGTGTGAATGAAGAGCCGAATACTATGGTCAGAGAAACCTATATGGACAGCCTGGACTAAGCACCAAGAAGCCACGTTGCTGACATCATTAGAGACACCACAACATAACAGCGTTAGACATGAAGCACACATGCAATTCACAGTGCGCAGCAAAAACACACACTTGAATACATGAAGAACAGTTCTATATTTAGAGGACAGATACACAGTGCCTTAAGTGGCACTACAAATCGAGCCGGGGCCCATTGAGGGGGCGTGGCCTAACAACAGGCTCTTGATGGGCCGTTAGGCCACGCCTCCTTGACGAGCCCCGGCTCAATGGGCTACTGGCACCTCTGCCAGGCAGCCTTTTGTAGAGATTAGCACCCTCTCCCCTACAGGGGAGAGGGTGCTGATCTCTGCGTTTATTTTGTATAGGCTTGCCTGGCAGGGGACAGCGCCTCGCCTATTCAGCCTTGATGGTGGTGCTGCCCCTCGCCAGCTGGGGAGGGGCAGCGTCACCATTAAGGCTGAAAGGGTGAGGCCACTGGAAGCAGAGGCCTTTTTCCTAAATACTGAAACTCCCGCGAATCCGCGGGAGCTTCAATATTTAGAAAGCAAGGCTTCTGCTTCCAGCGGCCTCACGTTTCTCCATAATGGTGGCGCCGGCCCACGTGGCATCCCTTGGTTAAAGGGATGCCTCGCAGGTGCGGCGCCACCATTATAGCTGAAAGGCATTTTTTTCTGAAGCCTGAAGCTCTCGCAGACGAGCGAGAGCTTCAGGCTGTAGAGAAAAATGCCTTTTCGTGTAGTGGCCGGGGCTGCCAGGGGAGATTAGTGGGCCCCGGCAGGGCCCCGCCTCAAAACAAAATTTCGGAGCCTGCCGGGGCCCAGCCCCGGCAGGCCCCGGCCCACTTAAAGCCCTGCAGATACATATACATACTGTCATTGCTTTTATTATTTTTGCCATTACCCAAAAGCAGCAACACAGAAACCGGAAGGCACAAGAGATCCTGAGCAAAGCTTGCAGATGCTTAAATGTGAATAACTCTATGGAATTGCAGGAGCACCTACGGGATCTGACAGAGACAAGTGTGACTAACGTATGGAGAATATACTATAACGTGGACAATGTAGAAACCACATTATAAGGTTTAGGAAAATTACAGCAGGCCTCATAGCATTGAGCAGGATATGAGCTGAGCAGATTCAGGCTGCAGGGGGAGCAAGATGAGGCCCACAGCCAACAACAAAATATATGAAGACATTCCAATCCCAAGACGACAAAGGGACCAGCTGTACAGAGATGGAATAAATCCTCATAATTCCGAGCTGCATAGCTTGATTTCTTGGTACCTAGGTATGTGATGCAGCTGAACCAGACAATGGACAGTTATCAGTGGTGAGAAAGGAGAGCCAATCACAGGCAGCCAGACACAGGCTGCAACAAATGTGCAACAAAGTTTTGCGATGAACGGGACATGGTTTCAAAGGCAAAGGTGGTGCACACAAGTTACAATACTGACACATAATTGTTCACATCACCTTGAAAAGGTGTACAGTGAACTGAGAATCATTTTGGGTCCCAGACATGGGGACGTAAGCTCTAGCCAATCACAGTTTAGCAGTCTAGGGCTGGGTAGCGATGTGCGAGAACCAATGGTAGGCCCACTACTCTGCAACAATGTAGTTGGGGAAGGGACAGGCCAGCCACCTGACATGTAAGAGCCATTAGAATAACATGTATAAGGTTATTATGCTCCTGACGGTCAACCCCACACAACGATAGGATATTGGACTACGGCCCAAAGTAATGACGGAGTAGTGACTTGTTTTCAAAACAAAACTGGCCTGCGCGCCATTTACTGTGTGACCTGCTGGAATTTTTCCGAGTTCTTGAATCGGTCCCTGTTGGTTTTGATTGTAATAAACCGCAGTTCGCCATTGACTGAATCCTCTGTGTATTCTGGGGGAGTCTGCGAACTTCCAGCATCGCTCTGGCATGCCTGGGAGTTATTCTCAACAAAAGCACCCTTCTTTGATCTATAGGTGATGAGTTAATAGAAGTGGAGTTAAAATAACTGAGATGGGCAGTGACAGAGATGCCACAGGGAACTAGCTTACAGATCTTGAGCAATACATGTTACACATGTGTAGAGTTGTGTTATATGCTTAATTAATAAGCATAAGGTTAGAATAAACTGCCAAGATGATATATGCTTAGGAAAATAGGGGTTAAAGGTTTTCTCGCAATCCATCTGGGTTAAGTGGGGCAAGAGGGATATGTTTGAGAATACAATTAGTATTTGGTTTTTAATGTTGATCGTTAAAGACAACCAAAACAGCTTTACATACAAAAAAGGCATGCAGTGACTATGACTGGATAATACAATGTTCCCTTATTAAACAAAGTGCAATGCAGATCTTTAAATCTGACAGAAATTCCTTAATGGCTTGCATTACCCATTTCGGATGTCAAGAGTCGTGTTCTAACATGTGAAAGCTTATTAGAAAATCTGAAGTACCAGCTGTATCTTTTCCCCTGAAGTATTGCATTGATTGAGTTCTGAGACTGGGCTCACAAAATATTAGCATATCTGCAGAAAAGTAACTTACAGAGTGCAGCTGGTCGAGAAGGGTAGTCAGACATTTAGCACAATGATGTTGTTCAAATAATTACACATGTTACACATCAATCGAAAGCACTTTGCACAGGCAGAGTCCTTTTTCTTAATCTGCCGACTTACACGATGTGGATAGGCAGTGGGGCCTACAAACCAAAATACATCCTGATTCAAACCTGCAGGTGTCCTGATCTGAGAACATTTGCTGCTCTTTGCCGCACACCTTCCATTCTCTGTTAGAAGCCAGGACAGGCCAAAGCAGACAATTTAAGTCTAGTGACAGCATATCTGTGTTTGAATGGAAACACTCATGTTGTGCTTAACAAATCATTTTAACGTAACATAACACCTCTGAAACAGAACTGGAAATATACAAATAGCATTTGCAGTGTCATGCCCTTGAAGCTTGAAGGCCCATCACCTCACAATGCACTTACACACCTCCAATTGGCTGATATTTTTGTATTTTGTTTTATTGTATTGCTTAAAGCGTAGACTTAGCTCGAGGGCAGCGGATCACTGTACAGGAAGGAGATAACCAGCCTTTGGGTTCACATCTTTGAACAGTAGCACAGTACTGTGAGCTGCGGTCTGTGCTTTCATTGGGATTCCTTCTAGGTCAGCTGATGTTGAAAAAGCCACCCTTTGAGAGATTTCAAAATCTGGAGAATTTTGCGGGCATTCCAAGCCAATACTTGGATCGAGTTCCAAGGGGTTGGTTCGTGAAATGAGAAAGATTGTTTGCTGGTCCTCTCTTTGTGGACGAGTTGTGAGTCATGCCTTTTGGACAACGTGCAGCATGAGGAGCATGTGCCACCACATATGTGGAGTTAGGCTCCAGGTATGTTGGTGTGCTACTCATGACTGCTTTGTAAATGATACATGGAGTCTTGAAAAGTAAGCCAATGAGTTTCGTGCAGGATGGGGGTTGATTTGGTCAAATTCTTGTGCACCCATAATAAGACATGCTGTACATGGTGGACTGATTTAGTGGAGCAAAGTGGGCAGCTGGGAGCACCCCTAACTAGGGGGCACTTCTCCAACTGAAGTATGACACCACAAGCACCTGCACTGCACTGCGGAAATCTTGCAGAGGGATAAATGGTTTGATTTTGCAATGAGTGGAAATGTGGGGCCTAGCCATTTGGGCCTTCTTGACTATGAGTTTCTGGAAGGACAGGCTGCTGTCAATGGTGAAGTCTAAGGATTTATCTGAATCTGAAAGCTGTGGATAAAATTGTTTGATGTGCATATAACTGAGCCATTGTTAAACAAGTTGTTGTTTAGTGGTGAGACAGATGATGCATTGTCTAACAGGTGCCCGGCTGTGTTTCCTACCCTAAATTGAAACTTAGGTGGCCATGGTGGCAACAGGCTTAGCAAAGATGGACATGCAAATGACAATGACTAAGGCTTACCCGCCTTCGTTATGTTTGCAAATGCCAGGACTAACACTACCGCATCCATTCATACCTCTTTGAGAGCAGGCCGGTAGTGTTTCTTTCTCTTGCCGGCTTGCATGTAGTTTCCATTGCCCCACTTAAATCTTTGTGACATGAATGTGTGGGGGAACCTCTGAAGTATAAGGCGCTTTGTGAAGGAAACAAATCAGAAGCAGATATGAACAGCTAAGACTTCCCAGGGGTGAATTAGTATCGTTGAGCTGTCCCGCTGTTCCAATAGCCTCATTCTATCAATGCTGGTGAAGTAATTTGAAGATTATGAAAGCTTGCAAAGAAATGGCTTTGTTAACCTATCATCTTGTTTTGTTGTTGTTGTTGGGAGAATCACTTTTTACTTAACCCTTGTCTAACTCAGAACAAGAAAACTGAACTCAATAGCAATTGTAATTGGTTATTTAAAACGCACTTAACACCGAGAAGTTTCTAAGCGCAAACCTGTGGATCAAACCTGTGTTGCTCCACGTCGACTTGCTTCCAAGATGAGTGAGTTGCCCCTGAGCTATCCTCCCTATCCTCATAGATTCAAAGTTACTTTTGAGAATCACATTCTTGTGACATGAGAGCAGATATCAGATGACAAATACCCCTTCATAACTATGTCCTTGTTCAATGTAAATTGGTCTCTACTGCTTCTAAAATGCTCTTGGAGTAATTCTGTGTGAGAAGTGTGTCTTTAGTTTTCTCTTGTGTTTATTGCAGTTAGTGAACATCTCTTTTGTAGTTCACATTTGAAAATATAAAATCATATCAAATTGTTCAACGCTATGATGGTATTGTTATTTTTTACAATTATTTAATGTGTCAACAGTTAAGTAAGATCATAAATATTAGAGAGACACCGTAGTATGTATAAACCAATAATAACACAGTTGGTGACATGTTTTTCCATTGATCATTTGTATCTTTATGCAGTTGCAACTGTTCATTTACAACACTTTTGCATTTTTTTAATGGAACAAACAAGACGTGTATAATCAGGCCACGCGGGTGTGCTCTGTTACAACATAATGCAAATGCATTGACGCACGTGCATAGATATTGTGGGATGTTCTTACCCATGCATCCGAGCCCTACCTCAAAAACTGTGCAGTACTGGCATTGAAAACATCATGACGGCCAGAGCTTCCCAGAAAATGCACAGGGAAATGCATGAAGAATAGGCTGCCACTCATTTTTGCCGATGTTATGGGCACAGAAGGGCACTGCCTAAAACCACCATTGGACTACCCACACAGTAGCCTGAAACCATTGGGAATGGCAATGCTGATTGCCAAAAGCAACCTAGAATTGTGGGGAATTCATTTTCTTAAATCCCAAAAATGGGTGCATTACCAGTACTCACCACTATCAGAAAGCCGGCGTTTTAAAACAACACCAGATTTTTTTCTTTTTTGTGTAAAACTGAATAAATGAACCCAAGGCAGGCCAAAGAAAGACTTACTGAGAGGTGGATACAATGTAAAGTTATATTCTGAAGTGACTTGAAGGTTTATAACAAGACTGGCTGAGCTGTGGATTTCAGCAGTTTAAGTAAATTTGGACTGAAAGACACTAAAAATCTAAATGTTTAAAAGAAATGAGTGACCTACTTTTGAGTGTCACATAGGTTGCAATTGTTTAAATGTCATAGTTTTAAACTTAGAATCAGCATTCTAGCTGCATATGTAAAAATGGTTAATTTTATTTGAATGCAGAAAACTGGGTATCTAAAAGTGACATTATCTGGGGCCTGGCTTAAGGAACTGAATTCTGCCCACCAGCTACCCCCGACAGGAGATGAGACTTGCACAACAGCTGTGTTCCCAGGCCTATCTGCCTTTTGCTACTCCAACCAAAAGGGATATGACACTTCCCTGATTGAATTACCTGGGCTCTGCAGGAAATTGAACAAAGCCCTGTCCTGACTCAGGCAAATCTTTTATTATGGGGGCCGTAAAAAGTGGCTTCCTCCTGGAAGGAAAGGGGAGGAGCACTGCCTGTGAGAGCAAGCTGGCTTGGCAGAACTGGAAAAACCAGAAATTCAACCTTGTGCTGGGGCGAAACCACACCCCTGTAGCCAGAATATGGTTTTAGAAAAAGATGAATAACTCATAGTACAGACTTGTGAAAATTATTTAAATGATACCATAATTGTTGTGGTTTTTCTGCCCACATTTTAAGAGGTTTTTAGAACCGGTGGTATGATCTGGGGCAAGCTAGCAGTTAAGAGGGTATTACTTAAAATGTATGCATGTTAAACATCTGACACTTCATCAAGTAATGTCCATACTCCTTGCGCACATGTGTGTAAATTTGGGGTAATGTCCGATATTACGAAACCAGTTAAAAAGTGCAAATGTTGCCATTTCTGAATGCAAGCTCCCAGGAAGAGCAGATTTGGACAGAGTATACCTCCTGTGATATGTGATGGGTGCATGTAATTTTAAACAAATGTGTACCTGTGCAAATATGTCTTTTGGGTCAAAATATAGATTGTGTGTAATTTGACAGGGGTGGGTTCTCTGTACCATAAACAGACCTCATCATGATGACACTTCATTTCATTCCCCCAATCAAGGGGAAGAGGATGAAGTGGCCAATGACAAGTGGAGAGGGGTAGAGCCTAGTGATGCTGCACACACACCCATTTTCAAAACACATAAAAGCAGACAGTCAGGACAGATAGGGACATTCAATTCCATTTGCTGCGGAGCATGCTGCCGGACCATACCACATCCAGAGATCCAGACTTCAAATCCATCAATCTCCAGAGAAAGCTGTGCAGAATGATCCAGAAGCAGTGCTGTACCCAGAGAGAGCAGAGCTGACCCAGACCACTGTTAGCAGAACCAGAGAGCTGACCCAGACCGCTGTTCGCAGAACCAGAGAGCTGACCCAGACGCTGTGCGCAGAGACCGTCCGTGGCGAGTGAAGAAAACCTGACCAGATCCGTGGCGAGGCCCATTTATTTCAAAAATATATTGTGAGTACCTAGCAGTCTGTGCAGAACCAATCTCTTAGTTAAAATAATATAATTCAATTTATTTTAATCTAAGTAGAACTGCCTCCTAACTGTCACCTGTCATTTGTAAAGCTGTCACCTGTCATTTCTAGTTGCAAGCTCCACTTGTCACTTTGAACTTTAAAATTTCAAATCTGAAAAACGACCTTTACCATATCGCTCATATCTCCGTGACCGTTTGTCTTAGAAACTTGCAGTAACTTTCCTCTGAAAGCTGGGAATATTTGAATTTCAACGAACCTAGAACCGCATTCCTATTCCATACACTTTCGCCGCAATCGTGAAAAACGCACTCGCGAATTTGCCGCGATTTGCAAATTTCTCCACATGTGAAAACAGCAGTTCTTGCTTTCCTTGCTAAAAATTCGTTTGCCTCTTAAGAACCATCCCTGAATCATTGCTAGAGTCCCTGAATCATTGCTAGAGTGAGCCTGGACTAATATTAACTTGATACCACTCACCCTGAACCTCTAGAGGGAATTAAAAGCATTTTAGCATATTTTTCACTTCATTGCCAGCACATATAAAAGCATTTTGGGCCTGTGTTTCAAACTTCTGTAATCTAAGCTTGCTGGGGTGAACTGAATTACATTTGATTGAATTTCTGAGAACTGTGTGCGTTCCTTCCCTTTCCTTGCATTGCATAAAGGGGGGAGGGGATTGCCAGAGAAAAGTGATTACATTGTTTTGTTGAAATCATATTGAGTATTTTCTGTATTGCATTTCCATTCAACATTACATCCATCTGAACTTATATAAAGCATTCTCTACCACCTTATTCTTCTGTTCCTATTCACAAGTGTGCCAGTGCCAGACTATCCATTATTGATTACTGCTTATATTAAGTGTCATATTCAATTATTAAATTATTATAAAGTGTGATATATATATATATTGTTTAAATTATCAAATAAACCTTTTAAACTTGCAAAACAGAACTACTTCTTGGCTCAGCGGGGTCAGGGGGATTCCAAGAGAGGGGTGTTATATAGGGGTAGTCATCCAGAATGCATGAACTGGACATAAGGATATATCAATAAGGGTTTTCATTCAGTATTCTAGACTAGGCGTTGACTTAGCTGTAGTGTTGAATTGAATCCTCTTACAATATCTAAATGCACCGATGTTAAGACGTATAATGAAACAGAGAAGAGGTTTGCTTCTATAAAGAAAAGTTTATTTAGTGAAAGTCTGGATTGAATAGTCTACAGACAAGCTGACCAATTGCTCTAATCGTGTATACCAGGACTTCCCAATGGGTTCGTTAAAATTCATAATTGTGCAACTGCTTGGAGAAAAATGCAAAATATGAGCCTGAGCAAGATGTGCCAACTTGGATGTCAAGATATATCTGATGGGTTCTCCAATTAATTCAGCTTTTTACTAAATATCTTTGTCCAAGATGAGCAGTCTTAATATGCTATCAATGTCCCTTTGAATTTAAAGCTAATGAGAGGTGCTAGTGGTACTTGTAATATGTAAAAATAAACAAATCCATCATAACATATGGCTAGCCTGAGTTTTAATAGGAGATTCTGAAGCACACTAAACTTAAATATCATATTGGGAGAAATGCCTGTCTTCAATAATACCATTAGCCAAGAGGATAGCTCCACCGCAACAATCGTAGCTGGGGCACAAGAAAAATGTCATGAATCATGGGTCTGAAACACCAGGCAGGAAAGACATTAACCCCCCCGCAACCCTTAAGGTTTGTTAAGTGAGTACCACATTGTGGGTAATAATTATGGTAATAAGTAACATTGGTGACCAAGCACTCTGAATATGTATTCCTGGTGATAGAAGTGCAGCGCCAAGTCAAAGACCACAAATATTTGTATGTGTCTGTCTCAATCATTGTTTGTTTTTTCAAGAACTGAAATAGAAACCTCACTTTATTACAGTGTAAAATGTACATAACTTGAAAAGGTTAAATTGCAAGAGCATCTATGGTCTAGGTGACACCAAAGTAGAGAGTGGCCAGACTGCATGTATGAGTAGACATTGTAAAGGTGTATGCTGTTATGTTCAAATAACAAACACTGCACTCGCCACATAGTCTTACCAAAGTTCAACATCAACAATTGTTGTGCAAATGGACCACAATTGTTGTGCAAATGGACCACTTCAAGATACTCTGAAAAGTGCAACTTTCTCTCCTGAGTGTCACATATTTCCATATTACCAGTACACCTAGAACATTGCCCCCTTGTTTCAAGATATATTCCTGCAGTATTAGATGAAGAGAAGCATTGAGGACGGTTTGGAATTGTGATGCAGTACACAGTAAGCAGACAGTGCCATCCCTGGAATGCCTCTCTGTAGTGATCAGGGCATCCATTCATGCGAAATGCCACATACCATCAGGAATGTATGGTTGGTGCTACAAAGGTCCTGATGATTAATTCAAGACTAAAATGTATAAGCCACAGATTCTGCCCATTGGCACTTAAACTGCAGTACACAATCTGCTGCCATTTTTGAAAGTTTCTTTGGTCCTCCGAAATAGCCCTACTGTATGTATTAAATATGCAGAGATATTCTACAAAGGTCTACTTGCTGTGTGCTTGTTTGTCCCACTTGAGGCAAAGGTGTTTCAAAAGTGTCATTGCCTAAATTGGTCAACCTCAAATTGTTTGATACCACAATTGTGGCACAAAAGGAGTCCCCTACAATCAAACCCACAGACATGGGCGTGGTGATTCACTGGTAAGACACAAAGCAGATATGAGGCAGCACTGATTTGCCATTAAAAACACTGGACATGTTAACAACCTTTTGTAAACTAACATTTAATCAAAGATCATACTTATGAACTGTTTGAAGGCCTCACAATAATGATAGATAAATGGGTGCATTAGTGAAAAAGAGAGTACACTTCTCTTCAATGGAACTTTTTCAATTAAAAAGATACTCTCCCAAAAATGCAAAAGAAATTTCTAAAAACACCCACATGCCACCAGGTGATAGGGATTGCTTCAATTTTAGAACTATTCCCTACATTTCATCCTAAGAACTTTCAAATAGGAATTCCCTTCATATGTGAACGATTTGAGACAAATGTTTACAATTCTAGAAGGCTCCACTATCAATCAGGAAGGGGATGTTTATGCCACATTGAATGTAAAAAACCTTTGTAAGGTGGTGTATGCATATTTTTTTTAAACATTGCATCATAGGCTTCTACCAAGAAGGTTATCAGTACATTTCTAATTGCATAAATTGAAACACCAAGAACATATAACTACTTTCTTCATGACAAAATGGTTTGCATAAATCAAGGGAACGGGCATGGGAGTGATGTACGCTCCAGACATTGCACATCTTTGCGTGTGTATATAAAAAAAAACATTGAGTCACCACTGAATCCATTCAGTCAGAATATCGAACGCTGGCATAGGTATATACATGATGTATTCATGCTATAACTAGACTATGAAAAACCCTGATTGGGGTTAAAAGATTGTTACACTTCCAACAAGCATATTACATTCACAATCAACTAGATAAGCATTCAATTCTCTTTTTAAATGTATTCATCACACAAGAAAGTGGACAGATCTATACCTCTTTCCATGCAGAAGGTACACATAAAACATAAAACTACATGTGTCCATTGTGTAGGTACCGTCAGTAAGACCGCCAAGAAATGTTACCATTTTGAAAATTGCTATTTCTAAAAGTGTACATGTGGACATTCAATAAGATCATTATCATGCAGATGTTAGTGGCAAAAAATCTCAAGAGTTCTTAAAGAAGTGAGAACGTCAGAAAGACTGGGTCTACTGTCCAATTGGCGTGAGAAAGTCAATAACACTCATTAAAAACATGAGTGTTGTAGTGTATAATCCAGCAAGCAATAACGCAATAAAGTAAACCACTTGATTAACTGCAGACGGCATTCATTAGACACTGTTACTTTCAATAATGAACCTCTTTTTGCTGACAAGAAAGATCCCACATCCACCAAGAGCTAGTCAATATGTATCGGGAACCTGTATAAAAAACACTTTAGGCAGACTGCCGAGTCCTGGCCATACCCAGCGTGTCATACACTGACCTGACTTTCTCTCTTTCTTCATGACTTTGCCTCCCTTGCTGTCTCAATCACTTTCTATGTGGGTGAGAGGCGCATTGTCAGATATGTGTTCGCATGAGCTGCCTAAGTCCTTGCTGACAGCTGTGCAGCCAGAGGAAGAAAACTGGTTTCTTGTGGGTGGGGAGTTTTATTTTGCAAAAACATCTACTAAAAGGATAAAGAAGGGAATAATGTAATTGTATTAACATTGTAAACCTCCCTTGTTAACATTTATCAATGTTCATGTTTAATAAGAATCTTTCAGTTACCCTACTGAGTTTAATCATAACCTAGAATACTCATTTGCCTTATTTTCTGATAAAGGTGTACTATTCCAAGATGTACAGTCCATTACAGTCCCATTGTACTCTTTCAAAATACCCTTTAAGAAAGGGGAAGTGACAAATATTTCCCATGTGGGTTCATGGCAGCTTTGCATTAAATCGTCAAAAAGCATGCTGGGTACATACGAATGACCTCAGTCTTTGCCAAACCAGAACCCAGACCCAGCTAATCCAAAATAGGCATTGGGTTTCTGCAGACCCAGTGTCCATGTTACCCTATTGCAGGGCCATTGGTCATTAACCATGGCCACCTGTGGCATGTCCTACATCCATACCTTGAAATCCATACAAAGTATCGATTGTGCCTAGCTGGCCATGGTACCCCGACTGTCCAGTCCCTAACAAACCACACAAAGAAGACACTACACACATTACCCCACCGCCGGTACATGGGTCAGTGAACATGGCTTTTGGGCATGACAAGTGACCATACAGCCGAGGCATGCCCTGCTAACCCACACTAAGTAGCCAATACTCTCGCCTTCAGCCATGTTCCAGACCCCACCAAGACCCCAATGCAGCCAAGCCGAGTGGGTTCTTCACCACCATTATGGGTCCTTGGGCGACTGGCCAAGGCCTGCAGATGTGGCTAGCTGGAATTTTGCCTGGGGCATGGCTTTTGGAAAATATGAAGTCCCAATTTACAGAGGACAGAGGTATCTGACTTTATGGAGCCTGGATCTGCACTGCAGGTTGAAGGTCCTGTTGGATTTTAGCAGTACCATGCAACTTAGTTGGCCGAGTTGGGGCTCCATGATGTTGATAGCCCTCATTGTGTGCCTCAGTCCTCAGCAACTTGAGGACGCAGATTTTTTTTCTAGTTACAAAGGACCGGGACAAACCAGTAGAGGTATTCGACCTCATGAAGCACTGGCCAAGTCAAAGTGCTCGTAAGGTAGGAGGGAAAACCAAAATGCACAGTTCTCCTATTACTTCATCGGTGAACCATTACTTTATTGGCCTACACGTTAGTGTACAACCCCATTTAAGTACCAGAATTGTGTGACTGGAAAAAAGGTGCCACACTGTGTAGGTTGTTGTTTTCACAGACAATCTTGCCAGAGGTTTGCCTACCACTATCAAGCCTTTGGAACGAAAAAGGCAGAGCAAGCCAAGTGCATGCCATTTTTATCATTGTAAGTAATGAGCTCATGTCTAACCCTGTGAATGCAGGATGGCCATGTTCATCATATGCAAACTAACTGCACTGCTGGTCTGGGGCACCAATTGATCCAGGGCTTGTTCACTGCTGATTTAAGGTTCCATTACCGCCTGGGATCCTGAGTCTACCCTCTCCCCAACAAGTCTAGGGCTGCCTCAGCAGACACAAGTCAATACAACTATGCCTTATTACCCTGACCTAGATACCCACTGTGGCATTCGCGGTGCTACTGTACTTCCAAGTCCATAACCATGCAAGAAAATGGCCGGCCACTAGACTATTTCAAAAGTGTGTCCCATGTGCAGTTGCAGTCCTAATAACGAAGGAACGCAAGTGCTTGCTGGTGGAATCTGTGTTCCATGTGTAGGCGGATGGATCATATCTTGGCAGGGCTGCCTCGGCTTTTCATACCTGTGTAGCCATTAAATACGGGACCCATTAAATTGGATTATTTGACTGAATTCTGGCTTTTCATTGTTTGAGGTGTTGTTAAATAATCCTAAGGAAGGGGACACGGCCACTAAATATCAAAAAAGCTGCATCTTGAGCTTCAGCCTGCAGACACCCTCTGCAGCAATGTGTGTGCAGCTGTTGCTGGATGTTCCTGGTTCCCCCGGAGAGATGGCAGACTCAGGGACTCGCAGAGCAGTTGGGATGGTTATATCTCACGTCCCTCCTCTCACAACTATATCTATAACGGGAGCACATCTGCAGAGCCACCAATGCATTTATCAAGACAGGCTCCTCCCTTCCCTCCCAAACCCGTATCCCCGCCCTCCATGTCCTTCCAAGAGCACCCTTCACATTCTGTCGTTCTAATTCTAGTGCTAAATGGGTATATGGGTTCCACTTGCTTCAGAGCGTCCTATGTTGCTGTGCTGGAAATACTTTGAAAGGGAGGCAAACATCAGATTATGGTAGAGCGTCACTTTTAGGAATAGAATGTTGTTCATCCTTGTAATGGACACCAGGAGAGCTACATACATACACACTTAGATAGATAGAGAGAGAGAGAGAGAGAGAGAGAGAGGGAGAGAGAGAGAGAGAGAGAGAGAGAGAGAGAGAGACAAAGAGAGAGAGACATAGACAGGTAGATAGATAGATAGATAGATAGATAGATAGATAGATAGATAGATAGATAGATAGATAGATAGATAGATAGATAGATAGATAGATAGATACTGAAGCTTAGGAGCTTTGGTGGAACCATTTTTGATGTCCAGGCTCCTTCTGCTTTGAACAAGCTTCTGCTTGATTTCAGGGCGGCAATTTCCATGGAAGATTTTAAGAAACAGACAAAGAAGTTTCTGTTCAATCTTAATCTAGACTAAACATAATTTCCCCAGTAGTACCTCTGATTTATTTTAATTTTCTGTCCTATATGTGGGCTCTGGGGTCTCATGGGTGTGAAGCGCGTTATAAGAATTAAAAATAAATAAATAAATAAATAAATAAATAAATACATACATAAATAAATAAATAAGGCACCATTGTTGTTTAACGTGTGTACAATATCACCACAGTAGGCAGAAGGTATCCAAACTACCTGAAATAGGAATCCCTATTCTAGTGTATTCCCTGTACCCTTTTCCCAGTTAAAGGGAATCTCTGTTATAAGGTGCCATACCCGCTGGTCAAGTAAGAATGTAGCGGTCTGTACTGTAATTGTTTACAGCTGTGTGATTCTTCTTATTTTTTCATATGTGTTCATTTGAAATGCTTTAATCATTTGTCATCATAGTTAGTGCCCCCCCCTTTAATGTATGAATCCCTATGAGAGCTGTAAAGCAATCAACTAGCCCTACACAAACTAACCACGGTACTGATCGCGCGTGTGACAGTTCTTTGTGACTCAAAACAATGTGTATTTCTATTGTTAATATGCAATGCCAGTAGTGGTTCAGCATCATGCATGTCGGATAGCATGTACTCTTGATAACCTGCTGTGTGCAATTCTATATTAAAATAAAACACCAAGAGGAAATATGCTGTGCTGCGAGCCCTGGCTATTAAATATGCAACGGTCTTGCGAGCTTTCCCTGCTTCCCTTCCATTTGCAGAGCCCACAAAGCCTCCTTGAAATGTTACATGAGGCAGTTAGAGGCATCCATAAAACTAGCCAGCATTACAAAATGCGCCGAAATCACAAGCCGGGGGAAAATAGGCTCGCATCCCAGCACCAAGGGCTGGAGCAGAATCTTAAGTGCGAGGATCAGAGCAGCGAGTTCCTGGGCATGTGCCGCGCTGTAGACACGGCTCCTATTGATTAAATCAGACATTGCCCCAAAGGAAAGACAGCGAGGCCGATAGATTGTGCCATGCTTATTGTGGTCGCTGCTGATCAGAAGTGGGCATGAACAACGCTGATATACTGTCACAGTGGGAGAGTAAATGAAGACCTAAGGACTTAACACACCACCTGCCCAGGAAGACCCACCATGATATGCTGGCCCTCTGTTTCCTAGTGGCTACAGGTCAACTCACATGTGGCATTGTACAGAAGACAAATATTCAACTTAATAAAGCGTAGCGTGTTCATAATATCCAAAATATTGTACCCAACTGTAAGGAATGTATAGGTCACACGAGGAGTTCAGTGACATTTAGAATATGATGTGATAGGGCAAGTGCTTAACACTAGGATGTCTTATTGATATGTATTAACAATCCAACATGAAACAGGTGCAGCAAACAAACTGAAAAGGTGTTGCTCTCAAAGCTCTTCATGCAAAACGTTGTATTTTAAACCTAAAACATGTCATAATGACGATATCAGAATTCAGAAACTATGGTGTAAGGAAAATAAGACATAACATTTACAGCAAATGATTGATTAGTTTAATACATTCTGGGTGGCATGGCATTGTGGGTTTTCATTGATTGGCATCTTGCTGACCAACCTTGAGCTGACAGGCCGTAAAGACATAAGCCAGACGGCAGTATGGACAGAGAGGTCCACAAAATGTTTTCACTTCAGTAAAACCATACCCTCCCTTAAACCTAGGCCATGAGCCTGGCAACTTCTTTGTACTGAAGTACGGTTTTCTGGAATTTAGAGGAAAAGTGGACCCCTGTGCTATTAATTGGTTTAATTGGTTAGACTACTATGTCATGCAGCCTATAACATGGTTTGCCTGGGGACAAAGATACCAATGGTATGACGTATGGGTGGGTATGCAAACATTGTTTGTTAGTGGTGCTGGAGCATGGTTGGAACCATTTGCTTCCCTAATTGTAGGTTGAAAGAAGTTTTCAACATTTGGTTTGTGTTCACAAATAAGGTTTTATTGCTTGTTATAGTAGAGATTTACTTGGCCTAGCATGATGTGCTAGGTGCATGTGAGGAAAAAAACCAACACGTCTTTGTCAAGGCAGAGAGCAAGTGGTAGATGGTCCTGGTTAAGGATATTGTGGCTCAAGAAGGATCCGTCAATGACCCGACGATAAACTCTGCTATTCCAGGTACAATGGGGTGGTAGAACTATTTTAGAAGGAAATAAGACTCTTGTGAACAATATATGGACTGGGCTTGCATGATACCTTCATTTACAGGTTGCCCAGTTGGGGGGATCTCCACACAGAATTGTGCCTAGTTGGTAGGGGTCAATATTCTGCCCATTGTTCTAACCAACTGCTTTTCTCCTATATATATTGTTGGTTACTTTTATTCCTTGATCTGTGTGACATTTGGCCAGAGTATAGTTGATGCACTTTAATGTTTAATTGTGGTACCACTTTAGAACTGTATGTATTTGCAATAGTGGATTTTCTGAGCACAAAGTGAGTTATTGTGATAGTGTACATAACCTCAAATATTAATTATGTGAAGACTGTGTTTTAACTAATACAGTGTGTGGACATTCCTTTGTGGGGGCTTGGGGACTACACTGTACTTAAGAACTAGCCTGCATCACCTCCGGAGAAGCTAGGCCTTGATTGCTCGGCCAGCACTACCCTATAGAGAATCTTGGCTGGGGTCCTCTGTGCCTCTCCTCTGCCATATAGAGAGCAGGAGTACAGACACACCCATCCAGTCTTTACATGCATCGCTTATGTTAGTATTCCTCATGTCTAAATGCATGCAATCGATATTCTTTGTGTTTAACTGCATATTTGACCTAGTGAGTTTTTTTTGTGTTGAATGCACATGTGCCTCATGTCTAATGGATGCATATGTGTGCTTTCATTGTCAACATGTCTATTCTCGTCATCTTTAGCTTGCAGTGCGTTCATCTCCTTTTGCACGCATTGAGGATATAGGTGATATGGTTGCTTTAGTGAGAAACGTTCCTCAACTGGGCACTCTTGGCCCAGCGTAGGTGCTGTAGTTATGCATGACATATTCATCGGTCGCTCAACAGGGTTTCATCCAAACTGATTTTGGTGGTGTTAGACCTCAAAGGGCTACTTCGGCAATTCATCAATGCATTCTATGCCTTGGCTCTTACGTTGGAACTTACGTCTGATGTGCTGCTTTATTGCAAAGCTCTAGAATGGGCGCCCTTTGTAGGACTGTGATGGTAGAGAGTTAAAAGCCAACAGGGAGATGAGGTCCCACCAACAGAGGTGGAAGGACATTTTGTATCTCTGCCGTACATTTATTAAATTGGCCCTGAAGACACTGTGGCGGCTGAGTAAGGAAGAGTGGCGGCAATGTGGTAATATGGTGACCCTTGTCAGAACAAAACTCCATTCACCTCCTGAAGGGAGATAATGTATTCCCAGCGCTGCTCTGAATACTAATCAATTTCAGCCTGGTTGCCATGCCAATATGGCCTCAATAAAAGGCACTCTCCGGCCTTTTTTCCGACCGTCCTAGGCAAGTCATCAATTCATCGATATTGTTCTGCCATTACAGTTATTCTGTCATGGAGAGATTCACAGGTAGCCTACATGTAATGCATGAAAGAGCAAGGCACTCACTGCTAAAAATGGCATCACTGTATAGCACTGCAAAGAGGCCTTTTCAATAGGTTCCGACAGTCCAGTGCTGAATATTCTGCCATGGCAGCCAAGCATGCACAAATGTGTACATATTTCTGTATATGTATATACGTTGCATAGAAATGCAAAGTACGATTATTGTTGCATACGACCAGCTATCTATCCGGTATCAATGAGCATATTGTGGGGCCAACCGCCAACCAAATGAAACTAAGGTTCCATTAGCAATGTTCCCTGACGGGCTATCTTCCTGCCAATCAGAGACAAGTATGAGCACATACATGAGACGTCATCATTCCCCGGGAAGAGCAATATGCATTCTGGAAGAGTAGTGTCTATCCTCGTGAGAAAGGCAACATTGCAACCCTATCTGAAATCTGCACAGCCCTCCTGTAGTAGATACATGGTAAAGGATGTCTCCCCAAAATGACGTCATATACTTTAAATATTGGAATGGAACGTCTCGTTTGAGAACACCCCCTTGTAAGCTTCAGAGGGTTTAAGCCAGTGCAGTGTCCTATTCACAAAGCAGTTCGACTGTAAGTGTGGCTTGGTCATCTAAAGAAACACATCTCTCAGAGATATTCAAAAATCATAGACTTAATAAACCCTCTTTGAGGCTAATCAGTTTGAGGTGATTTACATGATTGAGTTGTAATAACAATGTGTATGCACATTGCATGATGCTACTTGCAGAAACGCTATGCCTTATTACACCGGTGCATGAGCATCGTGATGGTTTTACTTATGAGAAGAAGCCACACTTCTTTTAATATGTTATGCATTGCAGTCTGCCAGGTTTCTTAATTAAATTGCCACTTTAGGTGAAAGACCCTCATTCCACGAGAAATATCCTACTGGTAAACCTCGATGGATAAGCAGTACAGAAATGACGACAACCATATATTCAAATGATTAGGGAGGAGATAATCCGAAACCAGTGTTTGCATGACTTGTAAGTGTCAATATAAAATAATACACTATGTGCATTGCAGGAGACGCTCCTTGGCAAGGATGGATCATGAGCTGGCACCTATTTTCCCGTCAGAGCATGTTAATACATCATATTCTTCTGGGAAGGGTATTGTTGGGTGGTTAGTCACTTACCACTGGCAGTACTGTTAAGAATTGCTTGTAAAGAGACATGAAAGTGGGTGTACACATTTTTCAGTGTAGCCTTTATTTAGTCACTCTGTAATCTTGCTCTAAGATACCACTTGCACCAGGGAAAGCGTTACCACCCTTTCTAATGGTATTACCACATTTCCCGCAATGCGACCCTCTGATTTCAGAAGTGTGAATCAAAACCTCAATTGCTCTGTAGCGTATGTGTGCATTTATATGGAAATTGATCCGACGTGCAAAACCATTAAGCTCCACCTTATGGATCGATATCTGTTCAGCACTAAAGATATTACATTATCTTAAACAAGGTGCTGTGTGCCGTTCCAGGGTCGGATGCACTACACGGACAAAAGACTATTGTAGAAAAGGAAGGCTCTTTACCTTACGAGCACCGGGATGTTTAAGTAAAAGCAGCATATTCCATGAAGTCAGATGTTTGCTGCTGGTAGGGAGAGATATGCCCTTTATTTTATGTCAAAAGAGTTAAAGATCGTATGTGTGTGTGTTTACCACCAGGAAAGAATACAGGAAGATTGTCAGGTGGAGGGGGCAACAATCACCACATTTGAAGATACCTGAAATGTTGACAAGAGTCTTGGCTGTGCTCTGGAAAGGTGTGGCTGCATTTAAAAGATGATAAAATTGAAGATGTGCTTCGAAGCCTGTCTTAATGAATACAAAGGAAATGTGATTTTGAAGCAAAGTCTTAGGGTCTTGTTCATGCGGAAACCCTAAGGACAGGGTGTAGTTTTCCATGCTGTGGAAGAGAAAATGCCAATTATCTAGGATCAAACCCATCATGGCCTTCCCGCCTCAGACTGTGGAAAAGCAGTCCATGATGCATGTTTGTGGATGTGCGTGAGTACAGGGGGTGAGAACAAGATATGAGTGGTAACAGAGAAGAGGTGGATGGAGAATCTGAAACTGGGTATGATTGTGTCAGGGTTGGTTTTCGTGTGTATAGTAACATTGTCAGATGCAGGAGAGAAGGAGTTTGGGAGTAGGACACAGAATAATGTAGATAGGAGTCTTGACAGGATAGCCATGAGAGGCACAGTCTAGGACATTAGGATAACAATGCCCAGCAGGATGTTACAGAACGATGTGATGAAGGCAGTTGAGAGGTCCGATACTCAGGGTTGGTTCACAGAGCCTTTTCCAATGGGATTGCACCATTATAAAACCCTTCTGTGAATCAGGCCCGTATTGATGACAGGCACCTTTGCTGAGTGGCTGTGGCTTTTAGACTCACACTGTTCAAAAAAAATCATTTTCTCAATAAACGAAAAACCCAGAAATGTAACTACTGTAAATAGTGTGGTAACAAAGACAGTGGCAATTATGGCAACCACAGAAAAATGCATGCGGAAGTGGATTATCATTGCAAGCAATCCTAAATGAAACAAACGAGTAGATGGCAGACAAGTTGTCTCTATCATGTCATCATCTAATCAAATAAATGTCCCTAATTTACACCTGGGGTCATATCCAATATGTCTGGAATATTCGGTAGGTAGTTATTACTTCAAGAAACCAAACCAGTTCGAAAAGCAGTTTTACATAGCACGTGTTTGATTGGAATATCCAAAATATTCTGTTCTTCAGATGATAAATTTCACTTGACACAATTGAACAATTTCATCAAATGAAAATACAGGGATATGCCTTTTGTTACATTCTTGGTTTGCCACACGTCTACCAAACAGTGTACATTTATGGCATTCATATAAGAACGGGTCCCTGCTATTATCTACAGTATACCACATTGTGAAACTTTGGAAAATACTGTTTTTCAACATAGGCGGCATCAAAGCTAACCTCTGTGCAATAGAAACACAGAGGGTCTGATTAACAACGCATTTTTGGACTGGACTTTCCCATTGAACAATGCTTTGTGAATCAGGCCTGATATCTATGATTTAATCTGGCCTGATTTAAAAACTGTATATAGGGACATGGATGTTGCATTTTACTATGTGTGGATGTGTGTCCATTAACTTAATTATAGAATTAAATGGAACTGTGCCTTTCCTATGATCCTTAGAACTTTGCTGTAAGTAGTCAGCAAATCATGGCAACATATCCTTTGCTCAAGCCCTTGATGAAGGAAATTATGAGTCCTCAGGTTCTCAAACATGTAATTATATATATATATATGTTTTTAATAACGCCCCCAATACCAGGTAAAGATTTGTAAGCGCAAGCCCAGGATTCGAACATGTGTTGTCTTGCTTCCAAGACAAACGCGTTGCCTATGAGTTATCCTCGCGGCTCTCGGAGGAAGTGACCCAGGTCTCAGATGACAGTGACGATGACATTTTGAAAAATGCAACTTGATTCAGGTGTACCATGATCTTACATGATACAAAAAGCAACAATGAAGTCATCAGAGTAATATTAAGTGCCTACATGTTCTTCTACTTCGTGTGGTTTGCAGGGAGTATTAAGACATCAGAGTATTAAAACACATATGAGGAGACACTTGGAGTTCAGTAACCTTAGATTGGAAAACGTTGTGGCAGAAGTAATGTTTATGTCCCTTAGTGGTTTGGTAATTGGTAGTGTATCCTACATAAAACAATGTATGCAGAGCGCCTCAGTCCACACACACACACATTCAAAGTAGAGTTCATGTGCACTTCTCATATTGTTGCCTCTGATTGGACAGATGGCAAGTACCCTTACTGCATCATGATGCTATGTTGTGGGAACAAACAATTCTGTAACTATGTGGATGCACTGGATCACAAGCAACATGTAAATTCTAAGGAATCGGAAGTCGAGGTGGCTTCTAGTACCCATGTTTCAAACAGGCGGTGTATTCTAAACCATATATGATATCTGTGTATTAGCGCCAACCTCCCCCTTCTCCTCGTTCTATAAGCCTGTGTCTTTTTAGGTCCTCTGTCTCCAAATATGTCAACTGATTAGAGGAGGCCCTATCTCTCTGGTCTCTTAAACTCGTAGTGAATCTACCCTTGAACAAGAAGGCTCAACCAAGCCTCATGTTATTTATTTCAACCCCCGGAGCCTTCTCCTTCGTTAACTACCCATCGTCTTCCAAGAGAGCAAGCAGTTATAGGAAGACATTTTCTCACAGATGGATGTAAATATTAGAAATAAGACACATATTTCCTGTGCAACTTTTGTGAGGAACGAATATTTGTATACAAACATTTGTTTAAAAAATAAACTTCATCAGACTGGTGTGAATACATTAGGGTATTTTATGAACACCATAATTGTTCCATAGTTAATATTCCTCTTGTATTCTATTACATCATTCGAGCCTACGGGTGTTCCATGGCAAACCGCTTCTTCAGGACCCTTAAATTTACATTATAAGCACTGATATCATCTTTTTCTTGCTCAATTTCTCAGTGAATATGCCTTCTCTTTACAACACTCCTAAACATAAATTAGATCACATTATGTAACATGCAAATCAAAAGCAGTGACGTAGCACGCATGTTTGAAACAATCATTGATGTTTGGAACACAGGTGTTCACCAGATCTAATTTAGCGAATAATGATTTCCTGTACATTTTCTGAATGGTGCCTCTGATCCAAAAACAGGTATTTGTCAGATTGTTTTGGGGGTGGGGATTCCAGTCATCCCCAAACTATTTTCCTGGGACCAGTAGACCGAGTCCTAACTCTTCTCTGATACACATAACTAGTGAATTCTTTTCCTGAAACACTCTGTAGTTGTATTACTTTAATATGAAGAAAATGTTAAGAGGTGAGAATGTAAAGGTCCACTTAATTTCAGGGTGGTTTCCCGTTTAAATGAAAGAAAGTGAGATAATTGCAGATACTTTCAGACAAAGCCTTTGAGGGTTTCTTGCTCAAGCGTTTTCAAGGTGCCAACCACTCCGGTGGGAGAGGAATTTGGGAACAGCTTCACTCCTGGATCTCAGCAGTCCTAGACGTAGTCCGGCATTCCAATGCAAAACTCCTAAAACTGGAGGAACGTGTCTTAATAAAAGGCCTTGGTTTGAGCATTGAAATTGATACCTTTGGGCTTCGATGAAAGATTGAAGAACAGCATCAGTGCCCTCTATATAAACACCTCTTTGCAAATCAGGTTTGGTACTGAAGGCAACACTTCAAGGTAAAGTACAACTTCACGAAATGTGAAGCAAGGCTGACTTTTAACACCAACTGTGTTTTCCTTTTATGTATAAATGACATAACGGAAAAGATGTTGCTGGCCTTCAGAAGATAAATATATTGCTAAGGGCTGCAAATGTCCATAATGTATCTGTGCAGATGACTCAGGAATTCTTGCAACGTCACCTAAAGCCCTTCGGGTGAAACCTAAGGCTGCAGCGCCAAATTGTACTGAGAACAAACTTGTGATCAACCAGCAACTCGGAAACAGGCCATAGATCTGGTAGAAAAGTAAATAACCTTCCTTCTGGGTTCTATGACTCTGGAACAACTCCCTGGCTTTTTTATTTAGGGGTCACAGCATATTCTAATAATAACTGGAACTTGCACTCCTCCATAACCTTACAAAAAGCTGGCACAGCTGTCAGGGCAATAACATGTTTGGTCTGTAAACATGATACCATTGTCTTTCCACAAGTCTTATCTTCTTTTCTTATCCATACTTATAAAGGCCATTGTTCACCCGAAGGCATCTTGGCGCTATAACTGTAGAGATAAATACAGAAGCACCACAACATACGGTGCAGTGGAATGGGGCTGGACCAAGGTTGTGCCTGGATTGATATCAGGGAAAGGGCTATTTTGAAAAAGGATTGTGCCGCCCTCAGGGAGTCCCACATGCTGCTTTACAAGGATGGATGGGATCTATTTGTTTTGAAGAGGGTCTGTGAAGGTCCAGACAGATATGCTCATAAAAGATTGCTTTCTTGTAACAAAAGTCTAGTGTGACATGGGCCGGAAGGGATACCTGTCTACGCCTTATTCAGCTAGGTCACCGAAGGATCTGTCAAAGGATCTTCAAAAGTCTGGATTTTGAGGGACTGTTAGATCACCACAGCTTCAGGCTGCTGTCTTAGTCATAGTCCTAAAAGAGTTTTAAAACAAACTGATGGGAAAGAAGAAGAGACGGCTTAAGAGTTATCCTTAGTGCTAACGACTGGCGTTGTCCAACAAACCTACCTTAAAACATTGAGCAGACCACTAGCTAGATATCTCCCCGGCCTGATCGGCTTTGAAACCTGGTCCCTGTCAATAAACTTAAGAGGGTGGACAATGTGCACAGATAATAGATGTGATAGTTATCCCAGTGTAGGGGACGTCCATCATCATGCTTTGCTAGTCTATCCCCATTGTTGCCAACATAGAGAACAGCGTCTAGGAAAGGTTTTCTGTAATGAGGGATAAGTTATGTCAAATGCTGCCTTGTTGCTTTAGCATTTAGGAGATTGGTTCCCATCGGTGACAGAGGTGGTGACTAGTTTTTAGTGGCAGTCTGGAAGATCAGGACCAGAAGTTTGATTTTAGACTACGTACCTGCATCCTGAAGCTAGTTATAACTGGCAAGCATGTTTCGAAGAGCATCAGCCTTGGTTGGCTCCCGGTGGTCAAGAAAATAGCTTAAGACATGTGCATTGCACATCTAGCGTTCCATGGCTCAAGTCCACTTTCCTTAGAGCACGGGCACCAGATACAGAATCCACCTGCGTGTTGTCCCAGAACTGGATTATCGAATGGCAGCGCGTCAATTGACCAAGTGAAGAAAGCAATGAAAAAAGCCCCTGCTGCAGGTGCTCAGAGTGGGGGAGACGTCGCCCACAAAGTCTCATAAAGATACTCAGAGAACAGCACTCTAGACTGCCTGTGCTGGTGTTCAATTATTACAACAATTTGTTCAGTGTGAGGTATGTTATTCAGAAAATCAGCCAACACGTGTTTCGACCCTCGTGGGTCTTCATCAAAGCGATTTAAGAACGTGTCTTTAAAACAGCTTTTCCGTGGTGTCACAGGACACCACGGAGAAGCTGAAAAGCAGAGTAGTGGGTAGTAGTAGAAGACTGATTCCAGAGCTAATCCAGCATGTTTACCTTATGCTCTGCGGGTGCAGACCTCTTGGTGGGGCCTCAAGTTAAATGGGTCTGCAAGGAGCGGGGGAAGGGGGGTGAAGGGGGGTGAAATATTGTCTGTTAGAGAATTGTGCACTACTGTGGAAAACTTCCTTTTTTTAAAGGGTGTGTGGGTGCAGTTTACCGTCAATTGTCTTGTTTGCATGACTGCACGAGATCAGTCCGTCAGTGTAGCTACCATTGAATACACAACCCAACACAAACTTTGATGCACAAAGCCACACAAGATGACACGCTGGAAGGTGTGGAGTGCAACCAAGGCTGATTAATTAGTTACCAAGCCATTTCTTCTAATACTTTGGAAATGGAGGTCATGCGAAGGTGAGCATAGTATTTTTCCCTAGCTACCATCTTTAGATGTAACATTATGCCGAAATGTTCTCTTTATTTCCTCATCCACTCACTAAGAATTCTGCCCACAGTCACACGATCGCTATGTTGTTGTGCATATCGTTTGACAGAATTGCTGTGTGGCTGTCAACGCATTAACACAATTAAACGTTCGGGGAAGATGCCAAAAGGAGGTTGGGCGCTTTTCATCAAGTAATTTAATGGACCAATGTACACCTTAATAATCCACACTGTGGCACTGAAAGGATGACGAATGGTATGCCAGTGCCATATCTGAAAAGGCAATGTGTGTGCTCGATCCTATTGAACCGGAAGAGTTCGCGGATCCCGCCAAGCTTGGTATTAGGCGAACATCACACGCCTGGTGCAGTGTTCACAGTCCAGTGGACACTGTGCTGTGCATGAAATGGATGCCGTGACAGGTGTCTGATTTATACTGCACCACTGACGGTGAGACGGGTTACCATGGGAGGCCGCAAAAAAAAAAAAACTATCCTCCGTCCCAACCGATTTACAATAAACCAGGGGTGGTTTTTTGCTAATCCTGGCTCACTTTATTAATGCGAGGGTAACGCTCAGCTCCTCCAGTGCATCGGCACGTTCCTAGAAAGAGAAAACCGAGGGGACCCTTTTCGCAATTTAATCGGGTTTAATGTGAGGCCGCAGCAATGTAAGTGCATGCCTCACACCTGGTGCATTTTGGATAACTCATAGATTATATATTTATTTATTTTAAATACAATTCCACGGCCAACCTTTTTTATTTTATTTCAAGGCCACTCCATCTTAAAGTTCTCCTTTGCTGTTGACAGAAGCGCCCCCCGCCCCACCACCCCCACTCGTGTATCAGAGCCCTTGTGAGTGTGACAGTGCAGCAGCGGCACTTGCGTGCTGTTTCTAGAATCCTTTGTCGCCGTGCGGGCACACACGGGCTCTGAACCTTTCCACTTCCTCCCGAGGGGCGCATGTGTCGCCAAACAGCAGACGCCTCTCCTCTGCCCTTATTAGGGGCAGCGCCTACTGGCACTTTCAAAGCGTAAATTATGCCTCCGCCGTTATCGGCGCCCCTGCCAGCGGGGATCTCTGGAGAAGAGAAAGCGCTCCTGGGAGGAGGGGCCGCGACTCGAGGATTAACGAGCAGGGGGCCGGGGCTGCAGGAGCATCGCCTCCTCAGGGATGCGGGCTTTCTTTTCACCTTGGTTACATCCGGGCGTGGAAAAAAAAGCCCAGGATGGCATATGGTCCTATGGATGCCGTCATCGCATTGTAGCGTGTCACGCACCACTTTCTCCCCCGCTGCTAAGTTACTGTGCCCCGTGTAACGTGGCCGCTGTGCGTCATTTCTCTTTGAAATGCTCGGAAAACAAACATTTAAAGAAACACGGAAATGCAACTTTGGTGGACTGGGGGGACGGCGTTTCCGCTGAAAGGCGGACTGCATGTTCAGAAGCATACGCTCTATCACACCCCGTACCGCTTGTTATACTGCACAAGTACAGAGGCTTGGAGGTGCTGACCCCACCCCGGCACACGCATCACCAAACTCCCTTCATCAATCCACCACTGAATTAGGTATACACGAATCTCGCAGCACTACATTTTAAACGGCGCTATATATCTGAATGCAGTGGGATTATCGGGAATGTCAGCGGTTTCCGAATAGAAATAAGTTGCTGAAACCTTCCAACATAAGTAAACGTACAACCGCCAGCAACCCCTACCAGCACATCTTCCAGGGAAGTGTTGAAACACTGCGGAAAGGCTATTTGCTGTAGTGCCAATCACAGATCTTCATGTATGATGCGATCAACGGGACCATACACGGAACCACCAGAATGGAACCAACAGAATGCACACACAGAGAGAAAGAGAGAGAGAGAGAGAGAGAGAGGGGGGGGGGGGAGTCAGAGGGGGAGAGAGAGAGAGAGAGTGAGAAAGAGGGGGAGAGCGAGCGCCAGGGGAGCACTCCGGTTGTGATAGTGCGCCGTATAAATAGCCATTAACATAGCATACAGGGATGGGGCCATACATTAGCTTTCGCAGCCAGCCACACACCGGACGATGACTTTCCGTATGCAGGAGTCGTAGCTGACTAGACACCCCATAGGCGACAGGGGTTAGGGGCATAACACCACAATCGCATCATGGCACCCCCTGCGACCGGTATTGGGGCTCCCATGTTGCATACAGTGGATGGCATTAACGCGGCACCCATTTGCAAGCCGCGATGCTGCCACGGAAGATACGAAACGTGCTCGTAAATGGAAGCCTGCCGCAGGGACCCGTTAATACCGAGAGAAATGCCCCGTTCACACATTGCCCTTGCTTGCTTTTCCACACGCTCCCATTGCAGGCACGCGTGCCGGGTAGCGCCCCCCGACACGCGGGGCCCAGCGCGGGGCCCCACGGCCGGTCAGGGAGCCGCCCACTCTGAAAGGAAGCGCGCCGAGTGCCTTGCCTCGGTCCCCTCGCAGTCGCCTAACTGCGGTGCTTTCGGCTCCCCAGACATGCATTCGCTCATTAGCCGCGGCAGTAGTTATTGTTCTCTCAGCATTCAAGGGTAACCCCCCCCCCCCCATCTCTTTCCTCGCCATCAGCCCCCAGCACACACAGGACAGCCCTCTCCCTTCCATATCGCGCAAATAGCGCCTATCATGAAAAACGCATTTTAATACAGTCAACCGAATAATCACATTTGCTACACAACTCTGACCCCACTCACAGGATCCATGAAAAAAACAACAATTCCCCAGTAATAGGACGCAGCGCCAAACCAGTGAGGAGCCGTGCCTGTCAACCGCGCCACCGCAAACACCGCAATTTACATCGCACATCAAGTTCCCCGTAGGGCCAGAATGTGGCCAAAAGATGCCGATTACCCCCCCAGGAGAAACCTATAAGGATGACGCGGCCCAGTGCACAGCGCGATTCTCCAAAGAGCGCCCAAACACCCCCGTTTCACGCAGTGCAGCGGATTGGAATTAGACGTGCTACTTACCGGATACTAGGCTGAGCAGAGCAGATCCCACGAGCACCAGCGCCAGCGGCCTTGCTGCATTAAACCCAGGGCAATTCTCCATATTTCTACCTGCAGCTCGCGAGGGAGGGGTGCTCCACAATCCCGCAGACCCCCCTCACACTTCGGGGTCCCGTCCCACTGTCAGTTTCCGCACGTAAAGTTGCATTCAGTCCGCCTATGCATCCGTCCCCAGAAAGCAGCAACTGTGTCAAAGGCGAAAGGGGGGTGCCGGCCACAGCGTTGTAAAACCACAGGCGTAGAAAAAAAAAAATCCAGCGAAATCAAATCCAGGTGTGTCAGATCAATCGGGGTTGTCCCATGGTGACTGTTCGGAAGGGAAAGGTTAAAAACGCAGGCGAATCCAAGAGGGGTGCTTTCCAGGGCTTTCTTCTGATGGGGAGAAATAAAGAGGCTGCGCGGAGCGCGCACTTGTTACTGGAGCGGTCCAGCAGCGGCAGCCTCTGAGCCGGGAGTTAGATCCGTGCATCCATTGATCCGGGGATGTGCAAAGGCTGAAAAGGAAAACGCGGAGAGGGGAGGGGAACGACTTGGATCTGGCAGCGCATCGGCGTGGAGGACGGAGCCGAGCTAATGCTGTCAGCTGGCTCCAGTCAGCGTGCGCAGGGCGCATGCAGGGATGCCCTCTGTGGGCGAAGCGTGGGAAGTGCCCCCCTTCCCACTGGCTCACCTCTACCTCCCCCTTCTCGACTGCGTCAGAGCGCAGGCACCCCCTACACTCCTGGCTGATTGTGTTTATGGTTTCCATCTTTGGTTCTGGTCGCAAACTTTCTGATATAGGGAGCTGTATGCTAGCAACCATTAGCGGTGGACTGCTCTATAGGGAACGCTGGAGACTTTCCAGGAGGCCTTTGCACCCTCCCCTTGTGTGTGGTAACCTATTTTATTTCCAAATATTCTCATAGGAAAAGAGTTGGGCATGCTGAAAATGTGTAATGTGGGGCCACTTTGAATATTACTTCCAGGGCCTCTTTTGGTTCCTCCTGACTCCCCAGCCAGCAATCATGAGGAGGAGACACAACCAGAGCAGAAGAGGCACTGTACAGCAAGATGGCGAAAATAGACACTAACAAGTACAGGAGAAGAAGCATTATTCAGGACCTGGGACGCTAGGATCGTAGCTATCCCGGTGCACCTTTTATCCCTCACGCAGACGCGCCCCCTAAAAACTAAACACAACTGTTTCAAGAGTGCTAAAACAGGTAAAACGTGTGGGCTTTTGGTATAAAATGGTGGCATGTGTTTTAATTGTGAATGTTGTTTCGTTCAAGTCGTTTGACCAACATATGAATGACGTTTGTTATGATGCAGATAAAATCAACCCAAGGTGTGGCCCCGCCCCCAGATGTTCGCAGCGGTGAACCTGCGTACACGCTGACAAATATGACAAGTGACCTGTAAACAGTCCGTTGAAACATTAAGGTTAATGCAACTGACATAAAGAGTAAAAGAGGTTGCGCCACAAGTACGGCCTAAACACGTAGAGAGCACATACAAGTTTAGAAAAGGTTGCAGCATTCCCAGACAGGCTTACACATAGAGGCATAAACATGACAATAGGTACATACATGGGCAGGGACTAAATATATGAGACATGAAGAACATTAACATGGCGCAGAGTGAACTAAACTACTGCCATTTTAGATAGAGCTGTGAGAGGTCTTTATTCTGAAATACTGAATGCTGACATCGCAACTGCTTTGCATACAGTCAAAACCCATGCAACATTCAGACAGACCCTCGGGCATCAAGGCCATGAAAAAAGTGGGTCCCAACAGGGAATTGAAGAATAAAAACCACTAGATAACATTTCCCAGAAGGGAACAACATGAAAATCTAAAAGTTAATTTGTTTCTGTGGTAACAGTGAGAAAATACAGATAACTTTTGACCCCAGGTGCAAGAAGCTACCGTGCCAAGCAAGCTCTTAATAAATAAACACACAGAGCATCAAATACGGATTAGAATAGCAGAGCACTCAATAAATATATGAAAATAAGGTCTGAGCTGTGGTGTCCTACAATGTAATCGGAAGAACAATGATCATTTATTCCTGGCTTAACTAGACTGTTCACCTGCTATTTATGTGGTGCGGCTCAACACAGAGGCAGCGTCAAGGCCACAAGCACATTGGCAGATGAAGGTCTCAGGCTTGGGCATGGGAAGGGAGTAGACTTTGTCAGACTGAATTAAGCAGTCTGTGGGGTAAAATATGGGCCCTGAATGTCATAAATAAAGAGGCCTGGGCCGTATTTTAAGAGTGAAGCTGGCAGGTGCTATCCATTGGAAAATGCAGGCCAGTCCGAAAATTTGCTCTGACTTAAGGACAAGTGACATGAACAGAATTGTGCTGTAGTGGGGCAATTGTTGGCTAGAGAGCAGGTGCCACCCCCTGCCTTCCCCAGAAATGACAGAATTACAAAATCAGAAAGAACATATTTCAAACTGTATTTTAACTCCTCCTAAAAATGCATCTGGCACACAGAATAGTTAGTTTTGCTACATATGTACGGACAGAGGAGGCATTAGCTTACACAATTAGTTTGTCCTTTTAAATAGCATAGACTAGGTGGCAATAAAGCATGTACCAAAATTAGAGACTCACAACACTAGTAGGGCAGTATTTCTATAGGTAGGGATGATGTTGCAGCGTACCTATATGTAGAACTGAGATGGGCCAGGCATGCACCAGGTTCTCGGTAGGCAGCAAATAAATACAGAGAAAATATGTCCTGCAGAAGAAACATAAACGTGCCATGTTAAAAGTGCACCAGCAGAGAATTCAGCTTGCTGCTTTAAGAAAAGCCCAGTTGAGTGCACTTGAACAAATCAGGGAAAATGCTGTAGCCAGCCAGATGGTGGCTACCCAAAGGAATGTCAAGGTCGAGCCTTTGCAGGAAGTGTACATGGCGGAGTAAGATATTATTGTGTTTGGTCAGCTGTCAGATAAACCAAGTTGCAAAGACACTGCACGTTTGTGGGATGAAACTGGGCATCCCAGGAAATCAGAAGGAGTTGACAGATGAATGTATTATGCACCTGTCTAGGTGTGAAGGGAAGATGCAAGAAGTGGCCAAAGAAATAACAACTACAAATCTGCGATGAAACCTTAGCAGGATGACTCACAAAATAATTATTCACAAATCTGTCAAGAGAAGGATGGCGATCACGGATTGCAAACAAGAACTTGTGCCTTGGCACTCCTGGCATAGGAGGTAAACATGGGCTATTTGATATAATTAAAATAAGGCGATGCACTTGTCGCTCTCGCTCTCTCACCCACATAAATGTGTCATCATGCAGCCAGTTCATGGATAGTGTGACCGCATTTTACTCGATTAGCACATGTCTTTTTCACAGCAGAAGTCATTTAGGGCCTTTCAATTAATTTCCAGATGTGATGAGGTAGCACTTTTTAGGGGCAGGCCCATGGGTGGGTGTAAAGCCTGGAGGAAGTTATCTGTACTCCTGCCCTCTATGTGGCAGAGTAGAAGCACAGAGCAACCCAGCCAAGATTCTCTATTGTTGGTAGCAATGGCTGAGCAATCAAGGCTTAGCTCACAGGAGGTAATGCAGGCTGGTTCTTAAGTACAGTGTAGTCCCCAAGCCCCCACAAAGGAATGTCCACCCACTATGTCAGTGATAACACAGTTCTTTATATTAATTAGGCTCAGAATATATACATACACAATAACATACTTTGTGCTCGGGCAATACTAATATGGTAAATATATACTATATCTATGTGGTACCACAGTTAACTCTTGACTGCTTTAAACTGTACCAACTGCTGAAAGTTGTCATGACATACAAGTCAAATAGCAAGATGAACAAACACCAGACATGGGAGGAAAACAAGTTGGGTTAGACAAATTGCAGAATATATGGAACATCTACCCAATAACCAGTCAGAGGAAGGGACAGAGTCAGGGCTTCCCAGGTCTTTGGGAAAACAAGGTAACAGGCAATAGAAAGCAAAAAGCCAAAGGGCCATCTTGTCTGCTATCAGGAATCAACAGATTCCAATGGCAGGGCCTGGGTCGCCCAAATTGGTGGATATTCGGAGCACCTGTCAAATTCAGCATGGACCTGCCACCAGCCAATACCCTGCTCTGTGTGCCACACACAGGTGCCAAAAAACATAAACTAGGGGTACAGGCTTGTGCCCCCACCCATGGGTGCCATAATGGTATCCCAAAGGTCTGTTCACAAAAACCAAAAAAAGGGGAAGAGCTGCACTTCCAGGAGTCCCACATGGACTCCTGTGCAGAAAACAACACACAACACACATGAAAAAGGAGTACAGGACAAGGACATGGAGGCCCTGCACCTCCAATGCATTTCCAGCATCACAGTTGCTCCCCCAAACCGAGGTTAGGGTGGTCTAATCTCCCACGAGATTGACAGCCTCATCTAGACAGTCAACATACCCTCTGGAAAGGCCAGCTGCATTTTAATGACTCTTCCCTGGTCTATGCTCAATGGTGAACTCTTGCCCTTGCAGACTAATGGACCACCTGAGCAGTTTTGGGTTTTCACCCTTCATCTGCATAAGCCATTTGAGGGATTTATGGTCAGTTTGGATCTTGAAGGTAGACCACATAAGGTAGGGCCAAAAATGCCTAAGCCTCAAAACTATGCTAAAACATTACTTTTGAACAGTAGCCCACCTAAATTATCTACCCTTGAGTTGCCTACTAATGAATATGATAGGATGTTCCCTCCCTTTGTCATCTAACTGGGACAGGACAGCTCCAATTCCGGTGTCGCAGGCATCAGTCTGAATGATCAAGTGTTTGCTGTAGTCAGGCGCACACAACACAGGTGCCCTGCACAGACTTTCCTTCAAGCCAATAAAGGCACTCTGACAGTCTTCCTTACAATTAAACTTCCTTGGTGGTTTGGGTGAAGTCAGAGCTGTCAGAAGGGCAGCTATGGTTCCATGGTCCACCATGAAGTTGCATTAGTACCCTGTGAGGCCCAAAAATGCTCTCAACTGGATTTGAGTAGTGGGAGTCTCCCAGTCATGTACATCATGTACTTTACTGGGGAGAGGTTGGATTTGACCCCCACCTACCTCATGACCAAGATACGTGACTTTCCCCTGAACTATCTGGCACTTGGTGGCCTTGATAGTGAGGTTAGTCCTTTACAAGACGTGCAACACCTTATCCAAATGAGTCAAGTGCTCTGCCCTGGTGGAACTGTAGACAGCAATGTCATCTAAGTAGACCTGACAAAAGGCCTCCAGCCCACTGGGCGCATGGTTGACTAATCTTTGGAAGGTGGCAGGTGCATTTTTCAACCCAAAAGGCATGATTCTAAACTGGTAGCGTTCCTCAGGTGTTGAGAATGCAGTCTTTTCCTTGGCATGGTCCGTCAGATCTATTTGCCAATAGCCTGAGGTAAGTTCGAAGGTGCTCACAAATTTGGCAGCACCTATGGTGTCCACAAGCTCATCAGCCCTGGGCAATGGGTGCGTGTCAGTTTTGGTGACGGCATTCACTCCTCTGTAGTCCACACAGAACCGCCAATCCTTGGTACCTGCACGGGAACTTGCCTTGGGGACAAGGACCACTGGACTGGACCACGCACTTGTTGAGGGTTCAATAACACCCAGATCCAACATCTTGGTGACCACAGCCTGGATGTGGTTCTTCACAGTGTCTGACATTTCGGTAGCACCTACTTTTGATAAGTATACTGTCACCAGTGTCAATTTCGTGCCTGCACCATGGAGTGAGGCCTGGTGTCAGTGAGAACAGAGGGGCATACTGCTGGAGCAAAGTCCTGCAGGCCCTCTGCTGCTCTGATGTCAGATCTGGAGAGAGATGAACTCCCTCCACTGAGCCATCATGAGGGTTTCTATGCAGCAAATCAGGAAGGGGCTCACTCTCATCCTCTTCTTGCTTTGAAGCTAGCAAGAGTCTAGAGACTCCAGCTTGCCTGTGGACAGGCTTGAGCCTGTTGATGTGGAATACCTGAAGGGCTACCCCACGGACTTCCATGTCAACCAGATAATTGACTTTTCCCATCTTGGAGATTTTCCTGACGGGTCCATTCCACTGAACTGGATAGTCCAGCCCCTTTGATGAGCAGCAATTACCCTTGTAATGCTTACCTCTAGGCCCTGCAGAAGTGCCTGGTCCGGTCTGTCAGCGAGTGTTGGTCCGGTCTGTGTACATCTCCTGATGTTGCTCAAAACACTCCTTCCCCTCTGCTCACTGCAGGTTTAATCACCCAGTGGTCAGAGAGGCAGGAGTGATCTGGAAGACTTGTTTATGGAACAACGTTGTTTGCATTGCGCCTCCAGAAGTCTTGCACCAAATGTCTTTCCAGTAGTCACTGGTTCATAGATGCTACAGCCCAGTTTCCTCACTAGGCTCATACCAGTTCAGTTCTGTTTACTCCCCAGTTCCTTCACTGAGGCCAGGTGGAATGCCAGTTACTTCACTAAGTCCACTGGAATGTCCAGGCCTGCTGCGACACCCCTAATCCACCTTTTGTGTTTATGTAGGCACTCTCCGTATAGTAGATGAATGCTTCAATGTCCTAATGTCTTTCTGCTTTTTCTCCCTTTTTCTGTCAAGAAAGTCGGCGCAGAGTTTTCAGCGACTTTTCCTGAGCACAGCTGTCAGGTGAGTGATACGCGGGTGGTGGGTGGGATGAGAACAGTTGCAACAAATCCCTGCTTACCCTTGTGTCCTTTTGTGTTTTTTAGGTGTTGTGGTGCGCGAGGAGCAGATGCGTGGGAAGAATCCAACAGAAGCTGAAGAAACTGAGCCGGAAGAAGTCTGCGGTCTGCACGCATTCCGGTAAGTATTTACAATGGATCTACCTCACATCGTGTAGCTTCTCGAGGTTACCGTGTAGTGTAGAGCTGCTTTCCTGGTGTCTTGACCCGTAGTACATAGCTGGTTTCTTGATATCTTGACCCGTAGTGCAGCACGAAGGAGCTCTGAGGCAGGCAAGCGTCACGCAGCAGCCAGAGAAAACGCTAAGCACTGGGTGTGGCCCAGGGCGGGGTTTATATACCCGCTGTGCCAGCGGTCAAGTGGCACAGCGAGTAGAGCGCTCGCTTTGACATCGGTGCAGAGTCTGCTAACGCAGTTTTGAATCCCGGCACGGCCAAACTCAACCTTTCATCCTTCCGAGGTCGATAAATGAGCACCACACACCGTGGGTAATAATAAGCAGCGCTCAGATACCTGAGGGTTTGTAGCGCTATATAAATCTCAAATTATTATTAATATTATTATCATACAGCCCTGGGCCCACCCAGCACCACTAGACCATGAGGGAAACTTGTATTATGGCCCTCTAGCGGCCATGTTGAATCATGTTGACTTGTCTAGTCCCAGGGGCCATTTTGGATGGGGCTGCACAGGTAACAACCTGGGTCTGCGTCAGGCAGCTAGTTTCTCGGTCTAGGTCCTTCATTGAGCCTTGGGGTTGGCCCAGATCGTGACAACCCTTGAGATGGATGGGGATGCAGATGTTACTCTATTATACACCAAATAATAGAGCTGACTCAGGAAGTCGACAAAAGGAAGACTGTTTTAATGTCAATTATCTAAAACAGGGAGCATAATGAACTTCAATGCAAACGCTCGATCGTCAAACTCAAAGCATTTAAGAAAAAAACGGTACTTTTATAAGACAAATGTGTCACTAATGACGTGTAACCTACGTGTTACCAATGTCATCCTATGTGGCAAACTACAAAAACCTAATGGAGGGAGTGATTGGCTCTAAGTGAATATCTAAGTATATGATCTATACTAGTCTAAAAAAGTGTAACTGTGTGATTGGTTAAACAACGTCAGGTGGGCAACTAAGACCTCCCCTAAAAATGACCACTATGAACGTCACTAAATACACGACGTCCCATTGATATACACACTATAGGACCCCTGAATACACAGGTCCTCTAAAATTGGTTGGCACTCTATTTTTTTTTATTTATTTTTTTATTTATTTGTTTTTGGTTTTACAAGAAAACCTTTACAAAAGAATAGTGCATTTCCTTAGATAAAATTACAAACGGTTCTCGGAAGCCAGGGAATAGCTAAAAATCCTGAAAGGCCAATGAGTGACCACCAGGAAGCTCATTAGTCTGTGTCATCTTTTGATACTTTGTTAGAATGGTGAGTTCCTCTGATACTTTTACTATCGCTGCAGTGCAGTTGGCACTCTATCAATCTTCAGTACTTTTCCACCTACTTTAGCAGCCTGCAGGCTGGCCGTCCAGATGCTGGTGAGGTTACCTTAACTTTAGCTCCCCACCAAATAGAGAATCATCACCTCAGTGGTTTGCTGTCAATTAGGCCTTTGCACTTCATCCTTGAGAGTGTTCTTAGCTCTGAGAAAATTAGGGAGTGAGCAGAACAGTCTGCCTCATACGTAGGTGTGGTCATGTCGTTCATCCAACTTCATGCTTCTATGTGGCTAGAGACCATAAAATCAAGCCTTTTCATTTATTTAATATTTTATTCCAATAGACCTCTGATGTCTTCCTTGTTATGTTCACTCCTTCTGGACAGGAGGTTTGTTATTTCACACGATTTTGTATCCAAAGTCAGTTTACTCCAGGTTGATAAGAACTTGGCTTCATGGGGCTCATCCAAACTCGCCTTTCTGAGCTCTGATTCTGTAATTCAATGTCTGCTTTTGTAACTCTGACACACTGAACTGAGGCCTTTTTGCTAATGTCCAACCTGCTTTAATACGTTTAGTGGAACCATCCATAATTCTCTAATTCCTATGTATGTATACGTTGGCGCTTGCCGCAATCTATTTTACTACAAGCCTAGAGCAAGCTTTATGATTGCTTTGCTGCTTGTGTTTCTTCTGCATCTATACAAGTGTAAAATGATTTAATATCTTCATCTGTTTCTGTGGCATAAGTTTCTTCACCTTGAGCCCAAGAGGTCACTTATCCTTACGGATTTCTTGATGCCTTACAGAATATCCGCATTCTCAGATCACTGCATCTTTTTATGTACTTCATCTTCAGCTCCTTGCACTGTCTGTATCTGTACCCATACATCCCCCCCTTTTTCTTCCTGCACTTATCAGACCTACCCTGTCTGCTGCCTTAAACCTAGCACTTGCTAATTGCTGACTGCTCTACCACTGTTTGTTAACTTTATTATTTATTTATTGTTATTTATCTGTTTCACACTTTCCACTTCTCCCCCCTTCCATGCACTTTTCTTCTCCCCCTCTCCCATGCACTTGCACGTTCTCAATATCACTGGGCTTAGTAAGATCGCTGTTTTGTTCTCCCCTATTCCCCTCCCTTGCCTTGTCGTGCTCTGAAACACTTGTGTATGAGCGATAGAAATAAAATTTCAATTTCAATACCAATATAACATACACTGGACAATGGCTAGTAATACTGCCATTTATCCTTGCCGTTTATTGTTTCTGCTTCTTCAGGAATCTTGTTCGGATGGCCATCATATTTCTTTGTATGCAGATAAGTTTTTCTCAATGGGTACCATGGCTCCCAGATCCTCTTAGGTACTGCCCTTTTATTGGTGCTGGACTGAGTCCATATTCTGCTTTTTGTCGATTCAGCTGTTCTGTATATTTCTCATACTCTGGTTTCCAGCATACAGGTAAAAGGGGCGGGTCGATTGATGTGGGGTAGTTGTCTCTTTCTCTACACCACTTATCTGCCAAAGCTCTTGGCTTGGTAGGCTCCATCACAAGGATCGCCTTTGCTGGAGTCCAATCCACTTGTGATGCTTTAAGGTCATGCCAGTACTTGTTCAATTCCTGTCTGGCCTTAAGATACGCTGTCGCCTGCCCATCATCTCTGTCATCCTCCGTCTGAGGCTTAACACATAGTATCTCACTTGCTTGGCAGGACCTGGAGGGGTGGCTTCTAAACCTTCTCTGATCAAGGCAAGGAGCTCCCTCACAGGATGTCCAAATTGAAGCTGAAAGGGGCTGAAACCGACACCCTCTTGAGGTACCTCTCTGTAAGTGAACAACAGGCAACGCAGGAGGAGATCCCATTTCCTCCTTAGGGGCTCTTCCAAAGCACCCATGCTCTTGAGAATTTTATTAAATCTCTCAACCAGACCATTAGTCTGGGAATGGTAGGAGGTGGAGAACTTGTAGGTTACTCAGCACTCTTTCCACATCGCTTGCATATAACTCAACATGTAGTTGGATCCTCCGTCAGAGACCACCTCTTTAGGGAATACAACTCTGGTAAAAATGCCAAGCCCTGGCAACCACTTTGGCTGTAATGGTCCAAAGGGGTATAGCCTCGGGGGACCTGGTGGCATGATCAACTAAGAAAAAGAAGAACCAATGTGCACCTGAAGTGGGAGGGTCAAGGGGACCAACAATGTTGATGCCCACCCTCTCAAATGGTGTGCCAATCACTGCCAATGGCTGCAGTGGGGCAATGACTCTGCCTCCAGTCTTGCCAGACAACTGACAAGTGGGGCATGTCCTGCAGTGGGACTCCACTTCTACTCCCATCCGGGGCCAGAAGAAATGTGCAGAGAGCCTCTGCTTAGTTTTCCTGGTCCCAAGATGACCAGCTAAGGGCACCTCATGTGCCAACTGCAACAGGAAGAGCCTGTAAACCTGGACTACCACCAACCTCTTGACGGCACCAGGTTAAGGCTTAGTGGGCTCACTACAAAGGAGCTCACCCTCCCAATACATTTTAAATGACCTAGGCACTTCATCTTGTGCCTGGGACAGGGCCTGTTTACTCAGACCCTCGAGAGAATGATACTCTCTCTGACCCTTGCAGAAGTCTCCCCTAGAGGGCCACCTTCAGCCAGCAGGCATTGAAGGTCCGGGTGATCCTTTGTGTTGAGCACCTCTCACACAGGAAGGCCTTCTGGCTCTTCCCCCTCAGGAGTTAAGTTTTGGGTTACCACTGGACCCAGCCCATATGGAGCCTGAATCAGAGTGGGTGCTGCTGAAGCAGCAGGAAGAGAAGGAGCCCCTTTTGCAGAGGTGGCCTTCTTATGCTTCCATCATGCCTTGGAACTCCCCTTTGGCTTGGGTACCTGATTCTCAGTGAGACCTGGTATGACCTGTGATCTAGTAACTGCAGCAGTAGTCAGGGGTAGACTATCAGAGACCAACACCAAATCCACTAGATCATTACCTAACAAAATGTTAGCAGGTTACATTGTCCTGAACCAGGACAGGAAGTTATGCTGTCTTGTCTGGAATCGTGATGGTGACTAGAGCTATAGGAGATAGATTGGGAGGCCCACCACCTAACCTGGTATTTCTCGGAGGAGCACCTACATAGTCCTCTGGCATGAGCAGGGTCATGTCCACCACTGTCATGCTTGCCCCAGTGTCTCTCAAACCAGTAGAAGGCTGACCATTCAGGAGGACACTTCTAAAATATCTGCAGGAGTTCTGTGGGATTGTAGCCAGTACTTCTGCATACTTGTTCCAGGCCCCAGGGGACACTAGGGAAATCTCTGAAGGAGCACCAAATGTGATTCCTGGAGAGGAGGGAAGGACAGTGGCCTCCACCTCAGGCATGAAGTAAGAGTAGGTTGGTCTGACAGTCTGGACTTCAAGTGCCTTACCTTCACACTTGGGGATAACCTTACTTGTGGTCCAGAGCTCCACAGTGCCAAGAAGTGCCAGGAATGCAAGGTATGGTACTGGATCCACAGGGAGCCTGCGTTGCAGCAGGAGGACTACTACTCATACTCCCACCTACCTAGGATTCCCCCCCCTAGATTTCTGGTTCTTAGGACAGGAACATTTTGGTTTATTCAACTGTGATTGCTTTTGAGACTCCTCAGAATTCTGAGAGGTCCCTTTCTCTTTGTCCATGTCCTTCCCACTGGGTTCCTTAGGGGACACCCGTGGGAGACCCACTTGTCAGCCAGCCTGGCCAGCTTAAAGGGATCTAAAATGTTCTGGTCAGCAACATACTGACGCAACTCTGGTGAACAGGCTTCAGAAAAATGCTCCAAAAACAAAAGGTGGGACAATTCAACAAACGTTTTCACCTTCTATCCGTCAATCCACCCCATCATGTTCATATGTGCATCTTTCAGCCAGTCAATCCAAGACACATTCTCTCTTTTCCTATATTCCCTGAACCTCTTAAGGTATTGGGTAGGTGTCTTGCCAAAGCAGATTGCATGCACTCTTACTGACCCCTTTCTTCCACACTTAATTTCTGAATACTGCCATAACCAGTCTGAGGCACTCTACTTAACAAACACTTAGCCCAATCTCTTTTATCAACATCATGGATTCCACAAACCATTTCAAACACTTCAATCCACTGGAGGATATCAGAACCCTCCAAATACATACCAACCAAATCTTTCATAAACTTGGTGGCATGGGACCTGGCCCTCTCAACTGGTTTAGGTGAAGTCTCCACTCTAGCTTTCTCTAGCGGGATTATCTGACATTCAGTGTCCTTGTTTTTAAGTTCAAGATCCCTGTCTTTTAGTTCAATATCCCTATTTCTGAATATTACTTGCTTTGCAAACCCCTCCTTCTTAAGTCCAGCTTCAGTTTCCATCTTTTTATATTCAAAAGCCAATTTCATCCTCAATAATTCAAGCTCCATGTAATCCGCTGAAGAAACTTTGCTGGATTACAAAATAGAGGCAGCAGGAGTTTTCGGAATAGAGGCAGCAGGAGTGGTGGCATTCCCACAATAAGATTCAATAACATTATTGCTCAGCACTATACTTATCTTCAAGTCTAACTCCATGGATTCACAAGCCCTCTGGAGGGCCTCTAAAGCTCCCCCTAGTCAATTTACAAATTGCAATAGATTCCATTGCTTGTAATGTAGTTATCTCAGTCTCAGTGCACAACTAAACCTCAAATTCAACAAAGTGTGGATATTTTGCAAGTGGCAAGGCTACACACTGATTCTTAAAACCATTAGCATCCGAGAGCTGCCACCAGTGTAAAGACTGGAGGGGGGCTATCTGTACTCCTGCCCTCTTTATGGCAGAGTAGAAGCACAGAGCACCCAGGCCAAGATTCTCTATTGGTGGTAGCAATGGGAAACCAATCAAGGCTTAACTCTTAGGAGGTGATCAGGCTGGTTCTTAAGTACAGTCCCCAAGCCCCCCAAAAGAAATGTACACACAATATGTTAGTGATAGCATAGTTCTTTATATTAATTAGGTTCAGAATATAAACATTCACAACAGAATAACACACGTTGTGCTCAGACAATACTAATATGGTAAATATATACAATATATATCTGGTACCACAGTTAACTCTTGACTCCTTTAAGATGCATCAACTGCTGACAGTTGCAATGACATACAATCTAATAGCCACCAGACATGGGAGGAAAACAAGTTGGGTTAGACAATTGGAAGAATACTGGTTCCCTACCACAAGACACAGTTCTGTGTGAGGATTCCTCCACCTGGGCAACCTGTAAATAAAGTATATTAACGAGCCTAGTCCATATATTGTTTAGCAGAGTCTTGTTTCCTTCTAAAAATGTTCTGCCCCGGTGTACCTAGTTTAGCAAAGTTAATCGATGAGTCATCAACGGATCCTTCTTGAGTGAACTCCATTTCAGGTAGGAGCCAAGGATCATTGAAATTCCTTGAAGAAAAGGTATACAATGTCGTTGTGGCAGCATCTTCGGTCCTTGCAGTACACATTGATGATCGGTCATGGACATCCTTCCTCGAAGATGAGGCGTGTGGTACAACTCGATGACGCAAAGAGTGCTTGCTGAATAACGTAGGCCCTCCAGCAGTCGTTGAGTGTTGGCAGTGTTGTTGATGATCAGGACTCCGCCACGGCTGGCTTTTGGATCTTTGTCGGCATCTGTGTGTACTTCGGGTGGCGGAAATCCCACCAGCATATTCTCCTCAGTTCGTCGACGACCTTGACTCCCTCAGGTGAGACAAAGCGGTTGACGGTAATGAGCAAGGGAGTCCTTGATTTTAAAGTGTCTTATGCAATGGAGAGTTGCAGCTCTGGTCAACACGGTTCCAGCAGTCCCTTAACATTGGTCGATGGTGATGGTCATCGAGGGCCTCGACATCCTGGACTCCTCGACGCTTCCCGTCTCCGGTCAGCAGCCTTTTCAGGACTGACTTCCAGGGAGCCTTGGTGAAGATTAGCTGGTGCACAATGTCCCCTCATAGCTCGGGAAGAGGTCTCCTAGCCAGGTCCTCTCTTGGATCAGTTCTTAGAGACACAACAGCTTTCGGATTACGTCGAAAGAAAGCAGCAGCAAAGCCTTCTTCTTCCAGCTGGGCTTCAAGGTTAAGCATCAAGTTTCGACTTCAGTTTCTGAACAATTCCAGTGAGTGAGAGGTCCCCAGATATACTGTTCTGTCTCTCACTCACACTGCTGAGCCAGGCTCAGGCAGCCAATCATTCAGAAGGGAATTCAGTAGGCAGGCAGACAATCAGGCTCACAGTGCCTTCAGGACATTCTTCTCCATCCAGACACTCACAACAAGGAATGTGGATTGGGATAACCACCCAGTCATTCCGCACTCCATACTGCCTTCATATAAGTTTTGGGCAGGTCTGTCTCATTCATTTTGTCCCACACTAGAAACCAGACACCTATAACATGAAATGTATATTGGTCACACACTCCATTCACCCAGGACCCACCCCAAGGTAGGATCAACAACATACAGTCTCTGGGAAGGATCCAGCCAGTCTGCCCTAAACGTCCCCACACATAGCATATATGGAACTTCCACTCAACAGCCAGTCAGGGGAAGGGACAGAGTCAGGGCTTCCCAGGCCTTTGGGAAAACAAGGTAACAGGCAATAGAAAGCAAGAAGCCACAGGGGCCATCTTGTCTCCTATCAGGAATCAACGGATTCCAATGGCAGGGCTTGGATCCCCCAAAATGGAGGATACTCAGAGCACCTGTCCAAATCAGCATGGAGCTGCCACAAGCCCATATCCTGCTCTGAGGGCCACACACAGGTGCCCAAACATATACACTAGTGCTACACAGTTGTACCCCATCCATGGGTGCCATAATGTTCTCCTAAGGGTCTGTTCACCAAAACCAAAAAAAGGGGAATAACTGCAATGCCAGGATTCCCACATGGACTCCTGTGCAGAAAACAACACAGCACACACATGAAAAAGGAATGCCCCTCCAATGCATTTCCAACATCACAGTGGGATTTTAGATAACGATTATCCAATCTGTAGTTATACACATATAGGATTCCGTATGTAGCCTAGTAGATGGACACAATTACCAGGAGCGATAGATTTTCATAACTGTGACATCACAATGACTCATTCATGTTATATAAACTCCTGTTTTCTGTTCAAACTTTGGAGAATTCTGCAGTGAAAGCTTGACTTTAAATCTTGATGTATTCCCCAGTATATTGCAATAAACTGGTTCCCTTGCATTTAACATACTACACTCAGTGTTGTCTCTTTTTTGATAAATGCCAGTGAGAGGGCAATTTGGACTTTTCTGACCTTCTTATCAGGGCCTCTTTTAGCTTTACCTAATTGAGCAGGCAGTCGAGTGAAGGAAAATGTGACTGGAAACATCAAAGTACTGGATGTGCCCAATGCATGGCAAAACAGATAAGTGGCTGAAAAGGCATATTTCCTAAATGTATGGAAAGCGACACTTTGAACTCTAAGAGACAGATAGCAGTGTGTACATTATGTTCAATGCAGCACAATATTTCTGTTCAAGCTTATTGCATTTATAGGAAATAAAAGAGCTCATTTTTCCGCATCCCAAATGACAGTATGCAAAGAGAAGTGCCCACTTAGTTTCAAGGTGAACATGGTTTTCTCATATAACTGGCCTGTGTATGGACAATCCAGAAGTGAGACTCAGGTATTTTGCAACTGTGAGATTAAAGTAATGCATTAGACATGGACAGAAGCCCCAGATGCCTTATAAAATCCGTGAGTTAAAAGTCATTTTTTGCAGAATTGTACATGAAGCTGGGCATTGCTACGGAACTGGAACTTTAACCTCAAAGACCTTTTCTCTGCTTGATCAGGAGAGGGAGGTCTGGTTGTCAACAATCAATCAGGTGCATTGCTTAAAAGCACAATGAAATGCGCAGCCCGAGATGTGAAACACAGTGGAAATAGGTAATGCTGGCTCAGCAGAATTGACCTTGAGGTCACAACGCACATAAAATGTGCATTAAACTATAGCCAGGAGCCTTGGGAAGCCAAAAATTGATAGGCCAAGATAAACATGAGCCAGCAACTGGCTAGTCGCATGTTTAAGGATAAATTAAACCTACAAAAAAGGTGGGGGCTAGGAAAGAGAGTGAGGCTTGTGAGGCAGGTGTTTGATTAATATAAAAATACATTTTGTTGCATAAAGAGTGCAGCATTTATGCCACAAAGCTTGTTCCAGACATGTATTAAATGTGATATAAATCTCCTTTAAACCATGCTAAAACAATGTTTGTGTGATAAACAGAACATAAATTATTAAAGAAAATCTGATTAAGACCTTCCTATAATTCTGCAAAGATTGAAACTTGGTGAGGTGATCAGTCATGGAAGTAACTTGGGAAATATCATATTTTTCACTGATGCGGCTCCTGAGTCAATGAAGAGAACTATACCTCTGCATAGGAAGGGCTTGCCGACTTTCAGATTAGCATCATTTGATTTGCCTTAGCATGTAGTTCTTAAAAATATATCCATACATGTAAAGATTTGAAAAATCAGGGTACTTACAATGTTGATAGATTTTCAGGGCTAAACATGCAAAACCCAAATGTCAGTTTGGGGTGACAAAGCTTTCTCCTCCCTCGGCTTTCCTAACTCACAACCTCAACTCCTTGTCCTATAAGGACCCAGGTGGGAGGTATGTGGAGAGAACCAACCAATCCATACCGCGGGAATTCAGACAAAATAGTGATGTTATTTGCCCTATAAGAAGGCAATTGTGCTTTGAAACTGGCCTTTTTGTGAATTATTTAGGGAGAGAGCTTCTGCTGGACTCTTGCAAAGAACAATTAGCAGAGGGGCCTCAATCCTTGCATTGGAGACAGTGGCTGGTACATAGAGAAGCTAGCAGGTACCCAAACCAGAGGAACAGAAGGAGTCTGGATGCAGGAGAAAATACCTGACTGAAATCCCTTGACCAGACCTGTGCTGTCCTCAGAGGAGCCCAGCTGTTTTCCTTGACCAAAGCCTCCCATGCAAGTAGATATCCCAAAGCCATCAATTGTGTGGGGATCCACCTGCCTTTAGCTCTTTCCAGTAGTGGGTAGAGGGGGTGAACCTGCGTAGGCACTTTGCAAGGGGACACTGTGTAGAGCCTTAGCACATTTGATTTAAGTAAATCAATTAATTCCCACATAAAAAATCACGGGATGAGGGTTGTTAGAATTTGAAACTAACAATAGTTCATGCCCAGTGTGTTAGAACTGGTATAGCCTATAAAGACCTGGTTGACTTTCTCTAAAATCCTTGACTTCTATACAAAAACAGGGTCACAGGTTGTCCATAATCTCAAAAAGAAGTAATTAATAAAACACCACCTTTCAAGTCAGTGTGGAGGGTGTGAAACAAAATTCCCCATTCATTTTAATACAGAATTGCAAAATATTGTATCTCATCTGCATGTGTGTGGCAAACAACATTTTTCTTTTGTTTGCATTTTTCTATGACCGCATACTAACAGGTCCTGCTTTTTATTTTCAAGTGTGTTGAAAAATGATTTTCATTTGAGTTCCTTTTTCCCCAAACATGCGTTTTACATAATAAACCCGAAACAATTGTTCTCAATGAATTCCGCTGCCAAATAGCACCTTCTTACATCAGCAGCAAAACGATTTTTCCATTGTGTCCTCACTCCCTGCCTTTCAACCAAAGGGGTTATATAAAATTGAGGACTGGAGGGTGGGGGTTACTCGGAGAAATGTCTTGATTCAAATATTAAGTCAGTTATGTGGATTTTGCATTGCAAATGTTTTTAATTTCTTAAATGAAAATTCAATATGGGGTAAGTTGCCATTGAATGCTTCAAGATGTCACATGTGTTTGTTAAGTGACTTCAATTCAGCAATCCCACTAAGACAGTGCCTCGTCTGGGACACCCAAGGGAAGCCCTTATTTATATATTTTTATAGCAAGTTATACCCTGGATGATAAACCCTTGTATGACACCCCTCTCTATGAATCCCCCTGATCTCACTGAGCCAAGAAGTAGGTTTGTTTTGCAATTTAAAAGATTTATTGGAAAAATTAAACAATATATATATATCACACTTTTATAATAAATTAATATTTGATAGCACCCTTATGAATATAATGTTGATCAACAATAGACAATCTGACAAAAGCACACTTCCTTACAATCAATGAGGAGTTAGTATAGGAAGGATAAGGTAGCAGAAAATACTTTTATGGTTTCAAGGAAAAGCAATGAGGTAAAAATGCAGCACAGAAATAAACTTAATATGATTTCAACAAAAGATAATATGATCACTTTTTCTTTGACAATTCCCTCCGCCCTATGCAAGATAAGGAGATGGAAGGGGAGCACACAATTCTCAGGAATACAAAATGCAATACAAATTTCCAGTTCCCCCCAGCGAGCTTAGTGGAAAACAGGTATGATTTTAAAGCAGGCAAATCCTTTTAAATGTGGTGGCAATGAAGTAAAATATGCTAAAAATGATTTTTAATTCCCTATAGGAGATTCAGGGTAGGTGATAGATATTTAAGATTAGTTCAAGTCACACTGGCAATGCTCAATGAGGGATTAGCAGGTTGAAAACGAATTTTAGCAGTTCAAGCAAAAGACGGCTATCTTTGACAGGAGCTAATTTTTCAATTCACGGCAATTTTTCCGAATGCGTCGAGTGCAATTACGAAGAACTATAATGAATAGAAAGTCGGTTTAGGCTTGTTGGAAAGCTTAGAATCTTAGCTTTCAAATGAAAGTTAAATCTCGTTCCTGGCACCTACGACTCCAAAGATATGGACGATTTTATGAAGGTAGTTTTTCAGAAATGAAATAATGATTCAAAATGGCAAAATGACACTTTTACAGGTTTAAAATCGGAGAAGGGACACACGATTCTATGATGCAGTTTTGGACAGGTGAAAATGGTTTCAATCAGATTATTTTAGACTAAGAGATTGGTTCTGGCACAGTTCTAGCTGAGTACTCACACTATAAATTTGAAATAGGCCGTCAAGGTCTGATCAGGTTTGGACTGGACTCCTGGTGGGTGGTTCTGAAGTCACAGCTCTCTGGGTCAGCTCTGATCTCCACTTCACAGCGGTCTGGTCTCTGGTTCTGCTGGTCTCTGGTTCTGGAGATGGTCCTTCTGGATATTGTCTGGTCTGGCAAAATGCGTCGCAAGAAAGTTGAAAGTGAATCTCTTGCCTGTCCAAGCAGTCTCTTTTTATGTGTTCTGCATGTGGGTGTGTGCGTGGGCATAACTAAGCCTGCCCCTCCCAACATATCATTGGCCAAGCTCTCATCTCTCCCTTGATTGGGGGAAGGAAATGGAGTGTCATCGTGATGAGGTAGTTTATGGGTCAGAGGATCCACCCCTGGTCAATTTGCACACAAATCTATTCTTGATCCAAATACATATTTATCTATGTACCATTTTTCTAATATTATATGTCCAGTTAACATATTTTCTGTAGCACCAAGCCATCCGATCCCTGTCTTTGTAAGATGTCGTGTCCACTTCTGACAGAATTCTCCCCTTTTCATCCAGATGACGACCTCTAAACTTTTCCAGATTTTACACAAATGTGCACAAGGAATATGGGTATCAGATGATAAGGTGTCAGATTTTTAACATACATGCATTTAGAGTAACAACCTATTTTCCACTACTATCCCCCAGAACATACCACAGAGTCCTAATACCTCTTAAAATGTGCACAGAAAAATCACAAGAATAAGGGGTGTGGTTTCCCAAAGCACATGGTGGAATTTCTGGTTTGTCCACTTCCTCCAACTCAAGTTGCTCACAGAGGCACTGCCCCTCCACCTTTTTCTCAAGAGGAAGCCATTTACGACCCCCCCTAATTTAACATTTGCCTGAGCCAAGGAAGGCTCATTGTTCAGTTTCCCTCCAGTCCTAGGTGCTCCTCCCCTGATTCAATCAGGGAGGTGTCATCTCCTTTTGGTGGGGGCAGCAGAATGCAGCCAGGCCTGGGAATGCAGTGGCTGAGCAAGTTTCAACTCCTGTCGGGGGTTGTTGCCGGGCAGAATTCATTCTCTTTAAGCCAGGCTTCAGCTAAATGTCACTTTTGTTCCAGTTTTCTACATCCAAATCAAACTTACACATGCAGCTAGAATGCTGATTCTAAGTTCAACACTATGACATTTAACAGTTGCAAACTATGTGACACTCAACAGTAGGTCACTCATTTATTTTAAACATTTAGATTTTAGTGTCTTTCAGTCCAATTTAACTTAAGCTGCTGACATCCACAGCTCAGCCAGTTTCATTATGAATGTTACTTTAGGCTCTTTCTTTTCCCAGATTTTGTATGCACACAAGACTTCATTCTGCCAAATGTCTGCTGGTGTTCAATGAGATTTTTGAATATCTTGCAATGTTTAAAATAGGCATTTTTAGCTTGCATTTCAGAGAAACAAGGTGATTTCAAAGTGCTTTTTGAGCTAGCATGCACTGCTGTTTTTCCTTTGGCACCATTCCACTCATGGCACTCCTGGCCCATCACGCTCGCACTGGTGGTTGCAGGTTTGGCGACCATTTTGGTGTGCGCAAACTGCACGGTTTTCCTGGATTCTGGCGCAATGTTGGCTTTTTTCGGCCATCTTGGATTTTCTAAGCCCACAGCACCAAATGTTGCAGCATAATAGCTCGAACGTGGGTCAATACACCCGACATATTATTTTATATAGCCAGGTCATAAGTTGTGATATTAGCTGTTGGCATAGCATTGGTGGCTTATGGTAGTCTGCTTCTCAAATCTTGATTCAATAAGATAATAAATATATAAATATATAGTCTTACTACACACCGGCCTGGTTCCTAGTCAATTGGTGATGCAGGGTACTTGTTGGGGTTGGGTGTGAGATGGGTTGGAGGCCTCACCAAATTGAACCTTAAATAAAATAAACTGTTATTTGTTGTGCACCACCTAGCTTGGGGGAAAGGAACTCCCTGGGTTTAGTGTGCCAGCATAATAAACCATGACAAAACTGTTGGCCCCTACCGAGAATGGTAGAGAGTCTTCACTTGTAACTGTGCAGTAGCAGCAGACTATTGGGGGTAATAGCATTGTAGTGGATGGAAAGGTGTGTTGCATTTTGAAGGTGCCCTTCAGACCTGTCCCCTGGATTCCAGGGTGGTGTATTGATAAAACAGTGTTGATTTGAGTTGGCATTGGGGGTGCAAATTAAGCAGAAACAGGGTTGAGATTTCTGCCCTTGCATAGAGAGTATATTAGTTGCAGAACACATTTCAGAGCACTGTATAAATAATGATGTCCAGGAAGCTCCTTCGATCCAAACTGTTTATTAAAGGTGAATGGGTAGAACAAGAGCATGAAATATGGCAAGCTAGAATGATGCTTGAGCTTACCTCTGCAAATGTTAATATGTGGCAGGATAATGGGATGTTACATCAGGCCCTGACAAACTTTTAAATGACACAGACCAGCAGAGAAGAGCACATTAAAATGGCTCAGCTAACAGCATATATGGACTCCATATGATGATCATAGAAGAAAGATACCAGGATAGTGTAGCCTCTGTGCAAAACCAGTCTGAGCTTTTGGACCAAGCACAGAGAGAGTTGAAACAATTAGAAGAAAATACATAACAGAGCCACAATTCAGAGTTAAAATTAGAAAATATTATTTAGCAGCTTAAAGATGAGTTAGTGACACAAGAGCAAGCAAATTTAGAACAAGGGGCTCAATTTCCAGCACTGAAAGGTGAGAACAAAGAACGTATTGAAACCCTGAGTGAGAGTCAGCACAAATTTAGTGAGCAGGTTGTTCACAATAAAGCCTGCTTAGAAGACATTTTCACATGTCAAACTCAGATTAAACAACTGAAATCTGCAAATAGCCAGTTAGTCAATAGAGATGTCAATTTCCAGGGAGATTTCGATCAGATGCTCCAAGATCTGAACACTTTGAAACAACAGAGAGAACAGTTAAGAGAAGAAAATAACAAATTGAGTAAAGAGAAAAATACCATGTTTCAGGAACTGTGTCAGTTAAGGATGGACATGGAGAAAAGTGAGTTATGTTCTCAGGAACCGACTGACATGAGGCTAGAAAATAAAAATAATGGAACATGTGAGGCAAGCAGAGTTTGACATATAGCAGGCAACGCAGACCGAAATTGCACAAGGGGAGAAGATTAGTCTCCTGAAAAAGAAGTGGTCTGAATATGCCCAGACAAAACAAGCCTCACAGAAGGAAAATTAGTCCCTTTGTTAGGAGAACAAAGGACTCTGAAACTGAATATTGGCACAAAATAAAGTGCTAGAAGCTACTCAAGCACTGGTGTCAGAGTTGGAA